>NW_023270415.1:7487342-7586934 GCF_011800145.1 Mirounga leonina
CTTTCCTTTCCTTTCCTTTCCTTTCCTTTCCTTTCCTTTCCTTTCCTCCCTCCCTCCCTTCCTTCCTTCCTTCCTTCCTTCCCCCTTCTTTCCTTCCAACAAATACATATCAGGTGCTTACCCTGAGCTGGCTACTGTCCCAAATGCCGGAGTCCCTGCCACAGACAGAGCAGTCACTCATTCATGAAGTGTCCTAACTAATGGAGAAGACAAATAATAAATGCGTAAGATAAAGAATAAGTAATATGATTCGACAGAGCAGTAAATACTCTAGAAAAATCAATAAGTGTTATAGGAACGGTGTGTGCTGCTTGACATAGTTCTGTCGGGGGTGGCCCCCTGAAGAGACATCACTTGAGCAACCCCAGAAGGAAGAGAACATATCAGCTATGCTCAGATCTATAGGAGGAGCAATGCAGACCTTTTACTTTTTTGAAATCAAATAAGAGCTAAGGAGATATTGTGTTGTCAGAATCACACCCTCAGAATCTTAATCTTGTACATATTAGAAGAGTGATTTTATTAAATTTCTAAGTTCAATAGGAAAATATTTCAAATTTGGTAAAACATGTCCCCTAAGAAATAAGAGACAAACTCACTTCTTTCATCTCTATCTGATACAACATATGTGTTGTAATTTTAAATATCTCATGGGGTGAGTTTTTATTGTTTCTTAAGGGCAATTGTTTGCATATTTCAAACATCCTTCTATTAGGAATTTAAATTGTAATTTTTTTTTCTATTTTAAGCTAACAAAGAGCCAGCGAGTGTATATTCAATATACGAAGTAATAAAAGGGAGCTGACCTGGGGGGACAAAAGATTGTGGTACAGATACCTTTTGAATTAATTTCTTAGATCTATTCAATTATGTTGGCCAATTTGAAAGGAATTCCTCTCCTCCCATAAAATTATTTATTTCAGGTATTTGTAGATTACTAATCTTAATCCTTTACTCATCTCCTGTCCCCTAATCCTTGTCAAAAGGAAAAAAAAAAAAAAGAAGCATTGATTAGCCGAGCTAAACATCAAAGGAATGATCTTCCCCATAAATCAATCCCTCCATTCTCTTAATTGCTTTGTTGATTCTCCCAAACTTCCCATTTATCTATTGAACTACTCATTCCTAAAGCCTTAGGTTTGTTGTCAGAAATTCTAACCTTTTATGTTTTTCTGCTACAAGTTATTGTCCAACTAGTGATGCTTGGAAAATCAAGGACTGCCTCCCCCATGAACAGCACAGAGAGCATCAGATCTCAGAAACTCGACAACATCTCATTTGGATATGAAATTGACTAAAATTCTTTAGAGTTTTGCCTCTTTAGACTCTTTTGACTGAAATTCTTTAGAAAGTGCACTCATTTCCCAATGAATGCAAAGGGAAGCTGTTTGCCTTTGTTGTTTTTACTTTTTTAGAAATGAAATTAATGTGACAACAACCTCCTTCTCACCAGACCTGAGTATTGATTTCTGCTTCATTTTCTGGCCCCTTTTCTAAATTCTGAAGACACTACCAAAGGGGGATATTGATCAGCAAGCTGCCTGTCACTTCCTTGGGCACAAAGGACACAAGCCCTGTCACCTCCATGCCCCAAAATAGACCTAAAGGTAAAGGGTCAGAGATGAAAGGCTTCTGATTAGTTCTTTGTAATCAGCCTCCTAGGAAGAACTGAGCCTCTGTTTACACCTGTCCTTGGAGTTTAAGATGGAAAACTTTTACTCCCAGGTCCATGCATGGATGTAGGTGAAGCAGAACTCTTATCTTCCCCAGTTTCTGATTGGGAGAGATGGATTGTTTGTGGTTAAGTCAGTTTGCTTTTTTAGGCAAAAAGCTTATGCTTCCTGGGCCTTTCATTTGTTGCCTACACTGCTAAGACATCATCTGTTACAGGAATCTTAATGTTTTTAGGCATTGACTAAAGAACACCCAAATTAATTTCCTCTGAGACAAAGAATGTGCAGACCCCGAGGGACTCCTTTTTCTCTCCTCAAGTTGCAGCAATGCCATGGATCTCACTATTAAACCAGAGCAGAGAGGGTCAGGGAGTTTCACGATGCTAAGAGAAAGAATGCAAGAAAGAAGTCATCACTTACCCACGCTCACAGAACGGCTGACAAAATTCAGGAGGGCAACTCTGAACCATCACCTGGGAAAGGGAAGTTTTCCAAAATGGCCTTCACTTCCCTCATCACTCTCATTGTTAACTCAATGACTGGCCTTTGAACATGAACATGAAATTCTGGTAATCCTTTGTGACTATTTCATATATATTCTCTTTTCCAGTTTTAGATTATTGTCTTAAAGCAGGCATGCATTTCTCATTTGAACTATGCCCATATTCTCCTTTCCTCTTCTTGTCCCCCATCATGCCCTACTCATTTATATTCTCACAGATCCAGTCAGAGAAGTTATTTTCATGCAGATTTCCTAAGTTCTCTCTAGGTTTAGAACTATGAACATATGACTAGCCAACATGTCTGATAAACCACAAAGGAAGAAATTGGCAGTGTTTCACTTAATCATAAAAGTGACCCTTCATGCTTCGTAGGCATGCACCTCTCTTTCTTTCTCCCTACTCCCCTTCTCTGCTCTCTTCCTTGTCCCTTTTCCTGTGAGGAGGGAGAAAGAGAAGCAGGTTTGTCTGGTCTCGGGACAGTAGTTTTTAGTTCTCTGCCCTTCTAGAACCTGCAAAGCTGTCTCCCAAATCAGCCCAGCTTCCTTATTGTCTCCGTGAGGAGTCTTCTCTTCTTGTCCTCCCTTGTTCTAAAGTGGAAGCCAGGGAAGAAGCCATACCTGCCCCAACGTTAGCAGGGCGATGCTCACTGTATTCTCTACTCCCCAGTTAGAACCCTGGTGTGCAGAAAATATGATTGGCAATTATCATGTCTACAATAGGAGAGTAGAATTCATTATAAACACAAGGCACCTCTTTTTGTCAAGGCTCAGATGTGGACTAAGGTGGCCCTCTCACAGCTTTGGTGGGAGTAAGAATCACAGATTTGCTGAGAAGCAAGTGCTCATTTGTTCAATTTCCCTAAAAATGTATTTCATGTCTACATTGAACTTTCCTGAATATTTTAATCATTAATAAAATGTAACTCGCTTTTTGAAAAGTCCATATAGAAAGACTAATTCTGTGGGTCCCAATTTTAGACTGTGACAGTCAAACTTAGCCTAACCCAGGAACAACAGAAGTCCACAGACACGTGATTCACAGAGGCAACGTTCCCTTCTCCCTACTCCTCCAGTGTCGATTTAACTCTGTCATGAAAGAAATAGGGTGGTTTTAAGGGGCCTATTGGCAAATGCTAATCTTAGAGTGATAAGCAAGAAATCTCAGTGCTATTTGTTCTAGAGTATTTTCCATCAACATCAAGCCCAGTTGGTAACTCGACTTGTGTCATAGAACAATTCACATAGATACTGGGATTAGTAGACCTTTGAAGACAGTGTCAATCAAGATATGGTCACTTTGTACCCTACTGCTCCTAAATTCTGCTGAAGGTTGGCTCCTCCTACCTGTCTGGCAATTCTAGCTCACTAATTAACAACACTTGGGCAAGTGAACTCTGCTTGCCCAATGAGGGTATGATGAAATTTAAGTTCATTCCATGCAACCATGTCACCAATCAGTAAAAGACGCTGTCAGAATTAACCTCATATGGTTGGGTTAAATCAATACCGTATTTATTGTTTGCTCATTTATTCTTGTTTGATCTTCACTATGGATGAGAATTGGGTGGTCCCTTACACAACCCAACGACTGGAAGCCCAGCAAGGAAGACCTCCTTGGGGACGCTGAAGCAGGAAATAGAGAACGAGGTTTTAGAAGACATTGAATGATCACTCCCCATGTACAAACTCCCTGTGAATGTTTATTTAATGATGAGATCTAACTGGATATATTTTTTAGGACTCTTTCATTAATTAACCAATGCATTAATTAATCAACTAGCCTCCTGGCTATTCGTCTAGTCCCTAAGCTGGTCCCTGCCTAGTAAGTGCATGTACTGTCCTCCTAGGCTGGATGCTCACTCTGGATCTTCCCACAGCTCATTCTTTCCACCAAAAGGACTTACTCTGACTGCAGTGCTTCCCAGAGCCCAGGTGCCTATAGAGTTTCCTTGCCTCCCCTCTGCTCACTTGGTGTTGCACACATCCTCAACTGAACTCAGAGTGTATCCCACTGTGGGTCTTGCAGACTTGCGTTTGTTTCTCCCTTTCTCTCTTACTCATAGCCACATCCCCAGCACCAGAGAAACACCTGGCTCCCAGTGGAGCTCCGTAATCATTCACTGAATGAATGTTCAAAGGACAAAGGTGTCACTTCTGCATCATGCTGATTATTCACCTGTGTTATGACTCGCTATCTAGCTGTGCTGGTAGTTTTTCAGAATCCATAGATAGGTTTCGTTGGAAGTGTAGACTTTGCTGTTGTTGTTGTTATTTTAAATTTTTTATGGCAAAATAATGCCAAACTTAGAGAAAATGTCTTAGTACAAAAAGAACTCTTGTATACCTTTTACCCCAATCTGTCAGAAGTCATTTACTATAAACTAACATTGGTAATATCCTGAAAAGCTTCATATGCCTGAAAGGGTGAGTAATCCTCTTCGATGCGCTGAAAGTTCAATCTGTCAGTTGCATTTATATTTTGAGACTCTGTTTACCAAACTGAAAGGGATAGACGCACAGAAATCTAAGTAGTTAATCAAGGAAGCTGGACTGTTTCTCTGTTCTTCAGTAGCAAAGTACCCCCGTCCCCACCCCCCATCTTAGACATATAATTTTGGGGCAGTTTCCTAAACTTTGTGTTGTACACTCCTGGCATTTGCCAGCAGTCCTGTCCTGCTTCTTCCTTGGTGTGTTTGCTTCCTTATAACCCCGTGTGAGCCTCTCTTCTACCCTGGCTCCTTTCTCTTCTAGCAGAGTCATGAGATGGAGGTAACCAGCAGACAGAATAATGAGAAAGCAACTGGCACATTTATTTTATTATTATTTTTAAAGATTTTATTTTTAGGTAATCTCTACACCCAAAGTGGGGCTTGAACTCACAGCCCAGGGATCAAAAGTCGCATGCTCTATGGACTGAACCAGCCAGGCGCCCCGCAATGGACACAATTAATTTCTAAACCCTCTGGGGAAAGTTGAAATGTCACTGCAGTGATCTTGAAGTTCAGCTGTGCCAGGGGGTGGAGAGCAACAGAGTGCAATGAAGAGCTGACATCCAGGGCAGAGAACAGACCTCTGCTCTTGCTGCTTGGAAGGTTGCAGCCGTGGAGTCTGGAGGTCACGGCCATCGGTAGCTCCCTTCTCTGAAGCTAACAGATAGCGTGTCACCATTGCACATTGCCATTGTTGGTTTCGCACTATTGACCCAGGGGGACGAGCTGCCTCATCACCTCCCTTGTGCAGAAACCGCCATTTGCTCTCTCCCGTGTGGGCAAATATTTACCAGCTCTGCAGACATCCAGGTGTATCAGCATGAAGGAGGCAAATGGCAGTGTGGCCAAGTCAGCCTGGGGTCAGACGCCAAGGGGCACAGGCGCTGGGCTTCTCCTTTGCTGCCGTGGTGGCAACAGGAGCAGAAAGGGAGAGAGGCTTGAACTCTTTGGGACTCGGGTCGTTGTTGAAATACTGTTGTCATTTGAACAATCAGTCTTGAAAATAATCGTGGTCTCAGGTACAGATCTGTAGACTCTGTGAATCTTCTCATTGTCAAGATCAAAGCCTAGGAAAGAAAAAAAGGGAAAAAGGGGGAGAAAAGAGAGAGAGAGGAGATGAAGAAGGTAGAGAGAAAGGGAAGAAAGGTCTTGCAGGGGGTGGCTGGCTGAATGAAAGATGTGTTTCCTTTTGCTAACTGACATTCCTGGGCCTCTGCAACATGGTTTGCTTTCCTGATCCAAACTAAAATCCAGGAATGGCGGGGTCCTGTGGAGAGAATCAAACACCTAGATGAAGTGAATTATTAGACCGATTTTCCAAGCATAAACATACCTTTCAGTAAGGGTCTAGGATCCAGATAAAGCCCAGAGCCTGAAAAGATGTGAGATCAGAAATTAGGAATACATACAGCATTGACTGACCCACGAATTATGGCAGTCCTTGATTTGTGATCCTCACAGTAATTGTGCAAGGGTGGTCCTTTGACCCCCACTGCGGAAGAGAGGCTATCTCAGAGGGGCTCAGGGATCTGCCCAAGTCCCCCCAACCAGTAAATGACATGGCCATCCATCCATTATTGTTCTGACTCCAGATCCTATGCTCTTCTCTCCACCGAATCTTTACCGCCACCCAAACCCAGAGAACAACAGATGCGGGCTGGAAACAAATCTAAAAGCAAACAGCACTAGGTGAGGGAGCGCAGGGCCGAAGCCGCCCCAGGTGGCAGGTGGCGAGTCGAAAGGCCCGGGCCGGGGCGAGGCGGCCGGGGCGGAGGTAGCCGGGGCGGCGGGCCCCGGGCTCCCACACAGCCTGCCCGCCCCCGCCTGCGAGCAGCTGGTGGCGCGCGCTTCCTCAGATTTCACATCCATTGTTCTGCCTTTATGACAGGGCCTCACTGTCTATCGTGGACGGAAATGAAATTGGTCTGGAATGGTTTCCTCTTCCCACAGTCTTCTTGGGTCCATACTGATAGATGACTTTTAAATGTAATGTCCTTACAGATATGAAAATGAAGCTGATCTAGCCACTTAAGAGCCAGAACCGGTTTTCGTTTTTGTTTTTCTTATTTTAACACCAGAGACAACGCAATTGCCTTTTCCAGTCCTCCAAGCTTGCCTTATTATAACGTGGTCTGCAAAAGTGACCCGATTTCCCTGGGCCACCTAACTGCATCAGGGGCAGACGCGTGGTGTCTGCGCTCTTGATGTCGTCGCTGGTCCCCAGCCCCCGCCTGCGGCCCAGGGATCAGTCTTTGCCAAGGAGGGTGAAGAGGGGCAGGAGCCGGTCTCCCCCCGCGCATGTGCTCGCCTTCTCCTGCGGTCTTCCCCGCCGTTTTCTAGAACCCACGGATCTTTCCCCTGCTACTTTCCACGTATCCTAGAAGGCCCGCGGTGTTTCGGGTTTTGATTAGGACTCAGACGGACACCACGCGCTGTTTCTTTTTGTTTTCTTACCTGCAGCCCCCTGGGTCTTTCCGGCCCTGGACGGAGCGCGTTGCTATTTGGCTTTTGTCACTGTCTTCCTCTGTCAGTGTGATTAGTTATTTCGGTGGCCCTAGAAATGTCTGTTTCTAATATTTTAGAAACTCTGTCCCTGAGATTTTTCTTCTCATCAAGTTCTTTCTGCTCCCAACGCGTATCCAAGCACGCGCTCCTGACACTCCTGCCGATAATGCTTATTTTCCTTCACACCACGAATACTGTTATCTAAATGGCTGTTATTTTCACTGTAGGAAAGTTTTTAGAGGCCCTGTCTTGTGCTAGCTAGCATGCATGACCTCATCTAATCTCAGACAACCCATGAGGTAGATGCTGTGATCCTCCCGCATTTTACAGATGGGGAAACCCGATCTGAGACGTGCCCAATAATTTACTCGCATCCCACAGCTGGTGGCGGGCCACACTGGGATCGGGGCTGAGCCTGTCCCGCTGAGGAGCGTGGGGGCTGCCGGGGAGCTTCCCCTTGGGGCCTGTGGGGCCTTTGGGAGTGCACCCACCGGAGTCGCCCAGAAGAGCCCTCCCATCCACACCAAGTACTTAAATTCCCACCTCGAGGACCACTGATTTCATGAACAAATTCCACCACGGTCTCCTTGGCTTCCATTACAAAATTAAATTCCTTTCCATTGGCAAAAATGCAATCGAGGAGCTGACCCATCTGAAATGATTGCTTCACCTTCTATATTAAGAAATTGGAAAAATTATTTGCCCGAAAGCTTCTCTTTGCTTCTTAAAAGGCCTATTCTTTGTCGCCCTGAAGTACCTTTTCATGACAAGAACATAGCAACCCCATGTCATATTTGGAACATTTGAATTGGAACAGAATTTTTACACTGTTTATCATCTGGTGAGGGTTCTAAGGGGAAAGTGTCAACATAAATTTGGAATTTCCTGACTCTTGCAGATTTGAGTTATAATCTTGACATGACTAGAAAGGAAATCTTAAAAAAATATTTTAGAGTGTTTTATTGTGGAAATGTCCCCAAACATTTTCATCCCATTTTCCCAGAGAAACCTGACAGTTTGGGGAGGGGGGAAGGGGGGGGTAGAGAACAAAACCCAGCGCCACATCCTTGAACTCTTTTGTGTATTTAGAACAATGTCCAGTTAAAATCAAACAATATTGCTGCTAAATACGTCTAAAATAGTCCTTGGTAAGTGCTCCTGCCTAATGGGAAGAGCTCTGTGGGAAGGGCCGTGTGTCTAAGTGATGAGGGCAGGGGCCTCTCTGAAGGCCGGGCCCAGGGCTGAGCACCGAGGCCGCTAGGCATAGCCAGATACGGTATCTTTCCAATAACCCTGTCATCAGCTCATTTACTGCCTGCGACTTTAAATCCCCATCTGAGTGCACAGTGAATACCATCACTGCACCCAAGTGGAAAACAACCCCCCCCCCCCAGCAAGGACTGGGGGTGGGTAAGGCTCATAAAGGAGAAGTCATGAAGTCTGGCTTTCTGGCCAGATTTCCTCTGGAAGGTGAGGTGTGGCCGGCACTGTGTGTGTGGACCGCCCGGGAGGGGACACACACCCTGCCTTCAGACGGCAGGACCTCAACCTGGCCCGCAGCCAAGGAGCCAGACGCCAGGCCCGGGCTCTCAGCAGTGGGAGCGGTCGCTGTGCCTGGTTATACAATGGTATTATCTCAAGCCAACCACGGCTGCAGAAACTCGCAATGCTTCCTGTCCTTGCACCGCAGCACAAATTGTCCGATTTCCAACAGCTTTCGGACACACTCACTGGCACTCGGTCGCCAAGCTCAGTATATAAATGTCTAAAGCCACTTCTTCCTTGGGAATTGCCGACACTGCAGTGCCGTAATCCATTGTATTTTTATCCCCTCTGGAAGGACTTGCAGGATCATGAGTCACATGGGGAAAGGGATTAACTCTCCAAACATGTATGTAATGTAGGCAGACGCCTGGAACTTCTTATAGCAGGGGAAGTATAGGAGGAGAAAAGTCCTGAAAGTAATATTAACACCACGGACAACACAATTTATTCGTGGTGGCCCATCATCTCATTCTCCTTTACGTTTTTGAATCCCTGGGCTCTTGGATGAGGACAGCGAGGGGACTGCAATAGAAGAGCAAAATCTGGGTGAATGCGATGGGAAGAACTTCCTTTTGATATCTAGTAATTACCTTCCACATATTTCGGCTGAATTTGCTCTGAGTGGTTATGGTACTCTCGAACACAGCCCTTGGATGAAATTATAAAAATTTAAAAAGCCATTAAACCCTGGTACTACCCATGTGTCGAAAAGGACCAGGAAAACTTTTCTTTTCTTTTCTTTTTCTAAATTTGTTTGGTCTTCTTGGCTTTGGAATACTGCAGTGAGGTTACTAAATATGTGACCAGGTCTTTCAAATGGCAACCTATGCCAGAAATTTGAGAACTTTTAGCAACCTGCTCCCAGAAATCAGGAGTTTAATACAACTGTTACCAGAAATGCTCTTAAACCTTCTGCTTCCAGGTCAGGAAGTTTTTGGCAGGTCGTGGACTTTGCTATGGGCTGGGCTACTTAAGGAGCGTTGGCCCACGCTGGCTTTTGGCGGGGGGTGGGGTGGGGGGGCAGTGCCCTCTGCTTTGTGCTTACTGATATCTCTGCTATTGCAGCGAAACCCTGTTGCAGTCGACCTGGACACCAATAGCTCCGAGTCATGTGCCAGAGAGATTTTCTTCCTCATTTATGCATGACGATCCTTCTCTCTGGTCCTTGCTTTTGTGGAAACGGGCAGGTTTTTTTGGCCAGGACTCAGCAGAGTTCTGGGTATGTTTAACAACCAACAATGAACAGTGCTGCTGGGAGGCATGCATCATGGTCTTTAATGAGATGCGCCTAGAAATGTAGAATTTTTTAAGCTATGAAATGTTTCAAGCATCTAGAAATATATAGGGAATCATACAATAAACGTTCATGTACTCACCAACCACCTTTGATGACATCTGAACATTTCGTGATACTGACTTCAGAGTTTATTTATATATTTTTAAAAAGATTTATTTATTTGAGAGGGAGAGAAAGAGCACGCGTGTGAAGGCACAGGGAGCAGGGTTGGGGGGCAGAGGGAAACAATGTCCAGCAGACTCCCTGCTCAGCATGGAGCCTAACTTGGGGCTCGATCTCACAACCCAGGAGATCGTGACCTGAGCTGGACCCAGGAGTCGGTCACTTAACCATCCGAGCCACCCAGGTGCTCCCACAGTTTTCTTTTAAAGAAAGAGTGAGGATCACTCGGTGTCCTCTCTGACCTCCTCCTCTCTCTGCACGGGGATGATTGTTGTCTGAACTCTGGTGTTTACCTTCCCCCTGCGTGCAGGATCGATTACTCACGGCTGCGTAAAGGCTGGTATCTCTTCTTGATGAGTCAGTATGAGTTTTTCAATGTTTTGGATACCCTTGCCTGCATGTTTGCAAACATATGTTTGTATGTACAATATGTACTATTGCTTTGCATATTTTAAAATTTGAATATACATGGTGTTATAATGCACCTAATCTTTTGGATAAGTTTTCTTGAGTTGTAGTTCACATACCATACAATTCATCTATTTCAAGTGTACAGTTGATTCATTTTTAATGTCTCCACAGAACTGCACCACAATTAGTTTTAGAACACTTTCATTACCCACCTCCGAAAAACCCTGCACCAGTTAGCAGCCACACCTCTTTCTCCCCACCACCCCCCAACCTCCCAGACCAAGCAACCATCAATCTGCTTTCTAGCTCTATGGATTTGCCTATGGCAGTCATTTCATATAAATGGCATTATATAATATGCGACCTTTTGTTTCTGACTTCTTTCATTTAACATATCTTTATAATTCATCCATGTTGTATCAGGTATTGGTATGTCATTCCTTTCTCTTGTCTGCTATTCTGTTCTATGGATGCATCACTATTTATTTATTTATTTATTTATTTATTTATTTATTTATCAATGGATATCTGGGTTGTTTCCACTTTTTGGCTATTATGAATAATGCTGCTAATGAACATTTCTGGGGGCACCTCGGTGGCTCAGTTGGTTAAGCATCTGCCTTCGGCTCAGGTCAGGATTCTGGAGTCCCAGGATTGAGCCCCGCATTGGGCTCCCTGCTCAGCGGGGAGTCTGTTTCTCCCTCTGCCCCCCCCCCCCCGCTCATGTGTTTTCTCTCTCTCTCAAATAAATAAATCAAATCTTAAAAAAAAAATAATGAACATTTCTGTACAAGTTTTTGTGTGAACACATTTCAGTTTGGGAGGTTGGTATGTACCTAGAGCAGAATTGCTGGGTCATATTGTAACTCTATACTCAGTCTTTTGAGGAGTTGCCAGACTATTTCCCAGAGAAGCTGCATCATTTGACATTCCCACCAGCAGTGTGTGAGGGTTTCAGTGACTCCATATCCTTGTCAACCCTTGTTATTGTCTGACTTTTTGATTAAGGCCATCCTAATGGGTAGTGTGAACTGGTTTTGATTTGCATTTTCCTAATGACTAAGAATGTTGACATTTAGCTATGACATCTTTTCATGTGCTTGTTGGCTATTTGTGTATCTTTTTTTGAGAAATATTTGTTCAGATCCTTTGCCCATTTTAAAAACTGAATTACTTGTCTTTTTATGATTTAAGTATAAGAATTCTTTATATATTTTAGATATAAGTCCTTTCTAAAATAAGTGATTTGCAAATATTTTCTCCCATCTGTGGGCTGAGTTTTCATGTTCTTGATGGTGTTTGGTGTTCCTTGTTGTACATAATCTTCTGAAACTTTTAAGTTAATAAACTTGGATAAAACAGAACTATCCAATTAGAAACAGGAAACACTAGCACATAAATTTTAACCAATTCCAACCTTTGTATGGTACTCAAAGTGGTCCGAGTATTGTGTACTAAGTCGTTGATTCATTCTCTTGTCAGTGGATATTTGGGGCCATTTCCAGCACTTTGCTATGACAAAAAATGCCACCTTGAATGTTTTTGTCTCTGTCTCCTGAGGCATGTTTTTTAGTGTTTGTTGGGTAAATACCTAGAAGCATAGTACCTGGGGTCTGAATGCATGTCTTAAGGTTTATTAGATATTGTCAAATGTTTTTCTTTCTTATAAACAGTGTATTAAAGATCTCAATTTGATAACAGTTGGCATTGTTTGACATTTAAATTTTAGGTATTTAGGTGAGTATGAAATTGAATCTTGCCACTGTTTTAAAATGTGGTCTTGGGGCGCCTGGATGGCTCAGTCATTAAGTGTCTGCCTTCGGCTCAGGTCATGATCCCAGGGTCCTGGGATCGAGTCCCACATTGGGCTCCCTGCTCGGCGGGAAGCCTGCTTCTCCCTCTTCTACTCCCCCTGCTGTGTTCCCTCTCTCGCTGTGTCTCTCTCTGTCAAATAAATAAAATCTTTAAAAATAAAACAAAATAAAATAAAATAAAATGTGGTCTTTACTGACTGTCGAACTATGGTGGCCTGTGAGGGACAGAAAAGCTGCTGGTGCTGTTTTATTATTAACACAGAGTTAAGAAATCGTGGCAATAATATGCCTTTGTGTGTTGACAGCTCTGGAGACCCTCATATAAGTAGAACCATATGAAAACTAGAATGTTTGTATAATAAGCAGACTGTAGGTTTCCTCTGCATAGGCTGTGTTATATCACTGACTATGTAGACTAGACTATATTTAGTGTGGAGCATATTGTAAAACTGCAATATGAACTTTTGCTGTTGATTAGCATAGAGTTCTAGAATTTACTAGTATGAGTTGTTTGCAGATTCTTTAGCCCCTGGAAGCCCTGTAAGAGCAAAATAGATTCCACTCCCATTCCTAGTCCCCAGTCTTTGTTTAGTCTTGTTGCTAATAATTCCAATTCCTTCAGTAACCCAACTATATAATAAGTTATATTTAAGTATAACTCAATATAACATAATATTTATGCAAATAGGAAAATTTTCATGGCAAATAAAGGTTTGTTTTTTCCTTACTAGAGTTTGATTCAAAAGGAGACGAGGAATGGGGTGTCTGGGGGGGCTCAGTCTGTTAAGCATCCGATTCTTGACTTCGGCTCAGGTCATGATATCAGTGTTGTGAAATCAAGTCCTGCATTGGGCTCTGAGCTCAGTGGGGAGTCTGCTTGGGATTCTCTCTCTCCCTCTGCCCCTCTCCCTGTGCACTCTCTCTCTCTCCAGAATAAATAAATAAATCTTTAAAAAAAAAAAAAAGGAGATGAAGAAGAAGTTTCAATTTGAATTGTGAGGGCTCTAGAATTTCAGTAGTGTTTTCAGCTGAGTCCTTGTATGAATGTTGATCTGTAGATTTATTTTATTTATTTTTTTTAAAGATTTTTATTTATTTGTCAGAGAGAGAGTGAGCACAAGCAGGGGGAGCAGAGGGAGAGGGAGAAGCAGGCTCCCTGCTGGGCAAGGAGCCTGATGTGGGGCTCGATCCCAGGACCTTGGGATCATGACCTGAGCGGAAGGCAGATGCTTAATTGACTGAGCCACCCGGGCGTCCCTGATCTGTAGTTTTAATATGCATACGTAGAACCTACAGATTAAAATGAGCAAACAAAAAACTAATAATAAAGTGAAGAACTTTCTCATGGGAAAAGCTTCACAAATGTTTAAAACATGCTCTTTTAAAGTGTATTTTAACAGACAGGTTCTCTTATAGGGGTTTATGGTAGCACTGTGTTCAGCTTTTCAAATATATTCATTTTATCATTTACCCCTCACCAAAAACCTAAGAGGTAGACATTACCCCACTCATCCTGGCTTTAGCTATTTGCTAGAATCTTCCACAGATAAACATAGTGATATTAGGTTAGGCTCTGAAAATGAACTAAACTTTGGATATTTCCCTCCAGCAAATTTTCAAAAGCCAAGACAGTTCAAGGGTTTAATTAAAGATAGTTGATCCTTTTAGCAGTACCATGGAGCAGTCTCCTTCAGAGTAAAAGGTAAAGTCAGGAAATCCTGAGATGTTCTGTCTAAATTCTACTTCACTGAAGTGGTGAAAGATTAAAGTTCAGCTTCAAAGTTATTTTTCACTGAAGATTGGGTAGACTCCAGTTTGTACCAGATTTTTTGGCCAGACTCTTTTATCTCTCTGGGTGGAGCTCAGGGCTCTCTACGTAGTTGGTGGAATCTTGCCCATAAAAGCTCCTCAAAAGAGGGCTGTAGGGTGTGGAGGGGAGAGGTGCTGACCCCGTCTCCAGGCCAGTGATGGTCCTGTGGTTTCATAGGCTTTGCATCTAAATGAGTGAGGATGTGCTGTTGGCCAGACATGGAACCGTCATGCCATGCAGGAAAGGACAAAGATGTCCTCCTTCACGGGCCCCGCAGGTGTTCAACCTCTGCTGGTGTTATCTGCCTCTTACATAGTTATTATGAAATTTAGGAGACGTCTATTTAGCATTTTATCCTTATCATACATTAGCTTTTTGCTTCAGATAGAACCATCTCCTGTCAATTATACCTCAATAATAAAAATTTAAGAAATAGTACTATTCAACAGGGCCAATGTGAAGATGTGTATAGTGCAGGAATAGTGCCTGGAAAAAAGGAAATGCTCAGTAAATGTTAGATAGGACTATGTTTATATTATTGTTAATATATCAGCACATCCGATAAAGCCAGAGGAAAATAATGTACACAAAATATTGTTTGGCTAAACCTTTAAACTTTTTAGAGATCACTTAAGTACATTCAGTTAGAGAGATAAACAGTGTAGGTCTTCTCAATGCATGATCATTCAACTTAAAAATAAAGAGTAATTTTATATACCATATAAAAATGTAGCTTTCGTAGGTGGTTTGTAAGTCTGAATAGTTTTTATGGTTTCAGGACATCCATAGTGACACAGTAATAGTCTGTGGATTTATTTTAATATTAAAAATCAGAAAGCACATATGCTACTATGTCAGCATGGCAAATATTTTTAAACATCATAAAAATTAAGTTTAAGATAAAAGCCACAAAAATACTATTTTACCAAATGCGCACTACAAAGGGAGTCCATTTTTAAACAGTCTGGGTTTTTAATTTCCTGGCTATTTTTTGACATACAGTTAAGAAATGGCCAAGTCAACATTTAAGTAAATAGGGTTTTAAACAATGTACGATTAATTTTCCCTATTTTTTATCAACAAAGAGAATTCAGAGTAAACACACACACACACACACACACAGTGCCCCCAAATTAAAACTGGTTTGGATAGTGCTGTTTCAGAACATGATTGTAGCAAATCTAAGTTTTATCTAAATAAATAATTCTCTATAATTAGTGTAATTGTTACATAATTATGAACCTTCACCAAAACTCACGTTGTTTAAGAGCAAGTGATCTTTCTTTTCAAGAAGCGGCTCATGAATGTTTTCTTAAGTAAATCATAATGATAAATCACCAGTAATATCTTAAATAAATATCTTCTAACATTTTCCCCTTGATTTCCATGCCCAAAGTGAACAATTTATTTTAAGAGAATTATTTCTGCTGACAAGGAAGTTAAAAAAAAATCATTCAGCTGAAGAAGGTTTCCTGATAATCACAGAATCTTTGAAAGCTTGGCCCTGGACACCATTAGATGACAGTCTAACCCCAGGGTCCCCTCACCGGGAGGAAACCCGGGTGAGCACTCAGTCTCCTCATTACTGGAGGGCATGCCTGCCAGCCAGACCATTTGGGAAGAGGGGAAATCTAAAGAGAAGCATAAATAGCCACCGACAAATTTCAGGAAATAGCAGTAAGGGAGTCACCAAGGTTGTCAAATCCCGGGTTTTTTGATTTGGGAGGTGAGATGAAAAAGCAGGAACTATCCTTAAGTCCTTCGTGAGATGGGAATATTTGCCAGTCAACTAATGGAAAAACACCATGCTTCAAAAGTTTCCAGAGAGTAACAATTAAAACTATGATTTGATTAGGTTAAAAAAATTTTATATGTAGGAAAGTATACAAATCATAAATATATAGCTTGATTAATTTTTCTCTCTCAAGAAAATTGTAATGAAGGTATACATGGCACAAAATTTACCATTTTAACCATCTTTAAGTCTACAGTTCAGTGGCCTTAAGTGCATTCACATTTTTGGGCAACCACCACCACTGTCCACTTCCAGAAGCTTTTCCTCTTCCCCAAATGAAACCCCATACCCATTCAACACTAACTTCCCATTTCCCCTCCCCCTAGTCCTACACAGCCAACATTCTACTTTCTGTCTCTCTGAATTTGACTACTATAGGTATAAGTCATATACTATTTTTTTGTGCCTAGCTTATTTCATTGATCATGTCTTCAAGGTGCAGCTTGATGAATTTTATCAGATTGAACACACCTGCATAACCAGCGTGCTGCTCGAGAAACATGGCTTTGCAGAACCAAGGGAGCCCCCCCTGCCCCGTGCCCCCTTCTATTCAGTACCCACTACCCTTGTGTGATCGTGAGGGTGAACATGTCCTTGGTCAATGACAGGAGTGAGGCAGAAGAGGGAAACCAAGGTTTCTGCCTTTCTTCTCCCCATTAGGAGAAACTGCATATATAATCTGTTTTATACATTAGTCTTTAGCCTACCCACCAAGAAAAAGCTTGGAAACTATTGGTTTAGGAAATGTTCATATTTCACATCCAGATTGTCTGGAAAAGTGCCTTGAGTTTGCCCTTAGTCTACTAATGCCCACTTTTGTGACTCTGTTCAGGTAGCATCTCTTGCAGGAAGCCCTTTCTAATTGTTCTTGGTCCTTCCTGCCAAAATTTGGCATACCCTTATAATGGAATATTATGCTGCCTTTAAAAATTAAAAAAAAACCCAACTTACATCACATGCTGAAACATGGATGAACCTCAAGGACGGTATGCTAAGCAAAATAAGCCAGTCAGGGAAGGACATACACTGTATCATTCCACTCATATGAGGTATCCAAGTTGTTAAATGCCAAGAAACAAAGAGCAGAGTAGTGTTGGCCAGGGGCTGTGGGGAAGGGAAATGAGGAGTTGGTGTTTAATGGGTACAGAGTTTCAGTTTTCTAAGATGAGAAAGTTCTGGAGATTTGTTGCACAACAATATGAATATACTTAACACTACTGACCTGCAGACTTAAAAATAGTTGAGATGGTAACTTTCATGTTCTGTGCTTTTTTTTTGAATCAAATAAAAAAGGTTTTAAAAAATGTTGAGGTTTGGGGCGCCTGGCTGGCTCAGTGGGTAGAGCATATGACTTTTTTTTTTTTTTTAAGATTTTATTTATTTATTACAGAGAGAGAGAGAGCATGAGAGGGGGTAGAGTCAGAGGGAGAAGCAGACTACCTGCAGGGAGTCCGATGTGGGAGTCGATCCCAGGACCCTGGGATCATGATCTGAGCTGAAGGCAGATGCTTAACTGACTGAGTCACCCAGGCACCCAGAGCATTTGACTCTTGACCTCAGGGTTCTGAGTCCAAGCCCCATGTTAGGTGTAGAGATTACTTAAAAATAAAATGTTAGGGGCACCTGGGCGGCTCAGTTGTTAAGCGACTGCCTTCGACTCAGGTCATGATCCCAGGGTACTGGGATCGAGCCCTGCATTGGGCTCCCTGCTCCACGGGGAGGCTGTTTCTCCCTCTCCCACTCCCCCTGCTTGTGTTCCCTCTCTCGCTGTGTCTCTCTCTGTCAAATAAATAAATAAAATCTTTAAAAAATATATATATATTAAAAAAGTTCTTAAAAAAAATGTTGAGCTTTCTGGGGCGCCTGGGTGGCTCAGCTGTTAAGCGTCTGCCTTCGGTTCAGGTCATGATCGTAGGGTCCTGGGATCGAGACCCATGTCGGGCTCCCTGCTCAGGCGGGAAGCTTGCTTCTCCCTCTTCCACCTCCCCTGCTTGTGTTCCTGCTCTCGCTATCTCTCTCTGTCAAATAAATAAATAAAACTCAAAAAAAAAGTGTTGAGGTTTCTAATTCTTGATCTGTTCACCCTTGGAGAAGTCATTTAACTCCTCTCTTTGGGACTCTGACAAAATGAGTGAAGTGTCCCAGTATTAACCTGCCAAAAGAGTTTCTATAAATAAATGCCTAGGCAACTCTTAATTAGAAGTATCATTACACCATTATCAAAGAGTTAGTATGCATACTTTATTTTCTTATTTATCTGAAATAAATCACTTACAAATCTCTCACACTTACATTTTCTGATCTCTATACAAAAAAACTCATAGTTTAATTAGACAAAAGTGTACAATAAACATGAACATTTACAAAGAAATAAACCAAGTTTTTTTTTCTCCTTTTAAAGCTAAAATAAGTAATAATAGATAAAAACATAATTTTCTTATTCCTAGTATGTCTGACTTGTATTTGGAGGCCATTCTCTGATTTGTGGGCATTTACTATACGTTCTTTTAGTCTAGGTTGCAAGAAAATCTTGAAACACAGAAGCCAGCGGTAGGTGGAGTCAGAAGTTCCCCTTCGCCAATCCCCCAAATGTCTGCAAGTAAGTTATTCTCTGATGGTGTCCTCACATCCAACAAAGTGAGCATCTTTCCTTTTGTTATATAAGAAACTATCCACAAAGCCTGGAAAGCCCCCAAATCCACCTTTTCTTTAACTTTGGATTGCAAATCAACAGAAAAGTTATCAAGTTGGATGGACAGGCAAAAATATTGAATAGACTACTCATAACTATATTTACAAACACAACAAAAATTTTAATAAGTCACAATTTGAATAATAGATAACTTTGTGTGGCCTAATCACAAAACATTTTTAAAATTTAATTAGGGTTATGGGTGATTTTTGCTTTCTCCTTCATATTTGTCAGATTTTTTTAAAGATTCTATTTAGTTATTTGTCAGAGAGAAAGAGAGAGAGTGAGAGAGCACAAGCAGGGGAGTGGCAGGCAGAGAGAGAAGCAGGCTCCCCTGCTGAGCAAGCCTGATGCGGGGCTCGAACCCAGGACCCCGGGATCATGACCTGAGCCGAAGGCAGATGCCCAACTGACTGAGCCAACCAGGCAGGCGTCCCTGTATATGTCAGATTTTTTAATAAATACGTACTCTTTTTATAATCACCTTACACTATTTGAGAGTACGCTATAAACAAATGAACCCACTACATTTTGCTCATGTTCAGGAAGCTAAAGTCAAGCCAGTGGAAACAGAGCAGTGAGCTGGGTGTGCATGGTTTTATTGGCACCTACTGTTTACTCTGTAGATACCCTGGGATGAGTATGTATTTTCTCAGATACAAGAGCAAAGGAATTGACCCAGATTCACGTGGCTTCCAGGAAATTAGCAAATGCTTTGGTGAGAGGCAGGTACCAGGGAGACAGAACAAAAATAGGAACCAAGCAGATTAGGATTCAAATCTGATTTTCACCATGGTCTAATGGAGGAGAATGACAACCAAGTAGATTAATGCAGTATGATCGTAGTTGTGACCTAGGTAAGCACAGAGTGGTGGGTTCCAGAAAGGCACCTCACCCAGCCTTGGGTTTGGGAAATGGGGATTACAGAAACTTTGCTGGAAGAGAACATGCCCAGCCTGTGCAGGGGGCCAAGGGAACAGCACGCGAGAGTCTCAGAGGTAAAGGGAGGGAGTAAGTTGAGGGAATGCAAGTCATCCAGGAAGGTGGGAGGTAAGAACAGGGAGTGGCTAAGTGGAAGCGCCTAAGGCAGGAGGATAATCATGGATACATGATCATGGAGTATCTACTGGAGTCAGCAGTTGGACTTCATCCTAAGGCTATCAATGGTCCTTGCAATGCGTTAAGCAGAGAGAGAACATGATCAAGATGACTTTGGGGAAGAGTATCCTGTGGTGAGGAGGGGTGAGGACTGGGAGGCACGTGCAGCAGAAGGGAAGTGTGTCAGAAGTCAGGTGGTCCTCAAGCAGTCAATCCTGATGGCCCAATGATCAGAGCTGGACATTCCCTGTTTGTGGGGCAGCCACAAGGGTGATGTGTAGCACCTGTCCCCAGTTGCTTTTTCAAGGTGGATGAGCTGCCACCACCCAACCTGGGGAGAAGCAGGTCCACAGGGGGAGATGTTGGGTCTGGTTTGGATGTGTTGGCTTTGATGTGTCTGTGTTGTCTGGCCATAGGACAGATGGTCTAGAGCCACTAAGAAGGCTCTGAGAGAGAAAACAAAAATGGTGAGGCATGAGCTGTGGGCAGGAAGGGAAACTCTGGTGGAGAATGAGATCACTCAGAAATAGGCCACTGAGCGAGAAGCTGGCCCAGGACTGCACTCTTAGGAGCAAGGAATGTCTGAGGAGTGGGCAGAGGTGGGGTCAGTGACTAAAGCTGACACTGAGAACTCTCATCCAAGAGGCAGGAGAACAAGGAGCCAGTGCGGTCAAGGTGGGCCACAGGCAAGGAGCTTCCTGCCATTCCTGTCCCTCTTGGGAAGACCAAGCAGGTAAGCCTGAGCAAGGCCAGGGACTGTGGGTGAGGGTGAGGGCTGTGGTCCAGGGGCCTGCTGGGTTCACTGCAGTGCACCTGCCTGTGCAGCCCAGTGTGGTCAGCCCAGCGGGAGAGCAGTTCACTGCTCTGTGCCCACCTGAGGCTTGGCTGTGAGGCTGCGGAGCATTAAGCCCTGGGAGCGCTTAGACCAGGGTCTGCCAGGCTCGCCTCTTCAGGAAGCCTTGGCGGTTATATTAGCAGCACACATGGTTCTGTTTTAGGAGAGTATTTTATGACATTGGGCCTGGAATGTAAACTCCTAATTCTATGTGGCTTTAAAAGTAATTACGATGTTTATATTCGTTTATGAAACTACATTAAAATTAAATAGGGAAATTCACAATCTATTTCTTTCTCAAACACTAGAATTTGGCTTTCGAGAGTAAGAAATATGTCTATTTCTTCAAATACCATAGAATTTTTTTACTCTGCTGTTCAGAAGTGAGAATCTAATCACCCCTTATTTGACCCACTGAAACAAGAAAACATCGTAATCAGGTTATATTAAAATTCAGGGATTCTGAACTGAATAACTAGATTTTCTTCTTTTAGTGATTATGTAGTATCTTCTGTTATAAGCAAGATAACTACTAAACTTTAAAACAGGGCACAGATACAATCTTATTTCTAAATAACACGGCATAAAAGAACTACATTTTAAAGAACTGGTCCGTAGGCCACCAGAAGGGAGGGGGTGGGGGATGGGCAAAACAGGTGAAGGGAATGAAGAGATACGGACTTCCAGTAATAAAATAAATAAGTCACAGAGATGAAAAGTACCGCGTGGGGAATATAGTCAATAATATTGTAATAATGTTGTTTAGTGACAGATGGGGACTACTTCATCATGATGAGCACTGAGTAATGTATAGAATTGTCCAATCACTATGCTGTACACCTAAAACTAATACAATATGTCAACTATGCTTCCATAATAAATAAATTAAATAAAGAGATGAACCATCAAATAACTTGGGAAATAGCTTTATTATTAGAATGGAAACATCTTACATATTACCATTGTCACAACATCACCTCTAACAGGCCGACCCAGAGAGATGTGTGGGCTATAAAATAGGCTTTAAAAAAAGAAATGGGGGGCACCTGGGTGGCTCTTGGTTTCGGCTCAGGTCATGATCTCAGGGTCTGGAGACTGAGCCCCTCCACTGGCTCTGTGCTCAGCAGGGAGTCTGCTTCCCCTCTTCCTCTCCTTCTGCCCCTCCCACCTCACCCTTCCCTCCCTCGTGTGCTCTCTCTCAAATATATAAATCTTAAAAAAAAAAAAAGAAAGAAATGAAAAGGGTTAGAACCACTGCAATGACAGTGACGTATTTAATCCTAGTCAACCTTTCTAGCAGTGTGGGAGGCGCCTGGCAGTTTGGGCAGAGTTGGAGAAATTTGGCCTCCTCAATTCACCAGACTTTTCCCTCACTCTGGTGGCAAAAGGTAGTGTTTTTTTTCTTTTTTTCTGAATGAATTAATAACTAAGACCCATAGGCAGAACTAGATTCCTACACATGCAAATAGGAAGGAGAAACATACAGACATCTATGCAAGCCAAAGCACCAGCTCAGAGGCACAGCACATTGAGTTTCTGCATAAAAGCTGAACTAAGGAAAACATCAGGTTGATAATGAAGAAAGACAGGGAGGAACTGTGATAGAGGTGAGTCCATCCTCCCTGAGGAGATTTCACAGCGGAGAGACTGGTGTGCAGGGCAACAGAAGGAGGGCATTTAAAAAAATTTTTGATTTACTTATTTTTTAAAGTAGACTACATGCTGGGCATGGAGCCCAATGCGGGCCTCGAACTCCCCACCCCAAGATCAAGACCTGAGCTGAAATCAAGAGTTGGATGCCCAACCGACTGAGCCACACAGGCACCCCAGGAGGGCATTTTTTATTGAGCAGCTACGATGTCCTGTGTGGTGCTCAGTGCTTTACACCTACTATCCCGTGACATCCTTACAAGAGAACGAGTAGAGCTTTTCCACTGCTGTAGTCCTATGGCTGGTAAACAGACATCCACATACAACAAAACATGACATTAAAATTATTTGCACAAGGTATCCTAAAACTGCTTTTCTTTGTCTCCGATTTTCAGCAGGACCTTGAAGTTTAGTGACTGAGACCCAGATGCTTAATCTGTCCAAACTGGTCCTATGCCTGACTCACTGGATGGCCTTCATGAAATCATTTTCCATTTGTTGAATGTATTTCCTTGCTCTTGAGACAAACTAAAAATACATATTGTCTTCACGGGGTATGGTAAGAACTAGCTGAGTAATTTTTACTAAGATGTTGCAACTGTTACGAGTATAGAGGGGAGAAAAAGATGTATTTCATCACACAGGAAATCTTTTTGGGAGTTGCCTGATCCTAAAGTGATACAATATAAAATAAAAAACTTTCTTCCACCTCTAACCTCTAACCTTCATTGGACTAGGAGATAAAAAGTGCCTTCAATCTGGTGCTCTTTGATGCTGGCCAAGAAACGGGGCAGTTGCAATCAGCCACTCAATCCTTCAAGACACAGCGTGCTCGGGAGAGAGTAGTCTGTTCTTATGTGCTGCCTTCATACACAGGGCAGGTCCCCATGGACCTGATCCAGCCGGGCCAGAGATCTCATCTCCCTGTGCTCCCGAAGCTTACTCTTTTCCAGGTGCTACATCCACCAGCAATTTTTCTTTGTGACTCCAAGTTTGGGTTGCATTCAAACCTAGTTTTATAAGTGGTGGGTTTTCTCATTTTAAACAGGAAAATTCTGCCCCATGTGCTTTATTTCTTTTATAATTTTATTCATCTCCCTTTCATCGGCGTGACCAATTCTTGTGCCTAAGAAGGTTTTGAGAGGCAACTCAGGATAGTGGAAAAAGCCTAACTGTGGAAGCCAGGAGATGAATCCTGATTTTGCTATTAACCCTCTTACAGCCTTGGATGCACTACTCACCTCTTTGAACTTCAGGGGTTTTTTTGACTGTACAATGGGGAGAATGATATTGACCTTGTAGAGTTGTAAGGATTAGAGATCTTTTATATATTTGTTTTATGAAACAAACATATATTGAGTACCAAGTCCCTTACCTGCAGATAGGACAAACACCCAGCTCTTATGCAGCCAACGCTTCAGTGGGGAGCTTTATTTAAAGTTACTGGGTCTAGAACTTATGTAAACAATCTGTAGACACGATGGGCACCTCCATATTGGGTGCCAATGAGTTCTTCCTTTATCCTCCAAATACAGAACAAAGGAACACTTTGGGGGTCATTTGGTCTCATATTGCTTCCATTTTCACTACTTATGCGGACAACAGTTACTGAGCAGATGGTTCCCATGCGCACAGACTTCCGCTAGCCCTAGGAACACTGAGGTGAACAGGATGTGGCCTTGGCCTCAGGGCTGACGGTCGGGGAGGAGACAGACAGGGAGGTACCCTTCAGTGTGCTGGGGACTGTGGGGGCCTTGGTGGGGAGCACTTCTGAGCGGGGTCTAGCAATTGAGTCCTGAAAGATGAAGGGAATTTTGTACAACAAGGCAAGGGGGTGGCATGGTCGGGAAGGTGGAGAAGTTGTTCGAGGCCAAGAGGACTGAGGCAAAGGCTTGGAGGGGACAGAGTCCTTGCCATCTTTGGGGCGGTATAAAATAATTCAGTATGGTGCGTGGAGGGGGTGGAAGAGAGACAAGAGGTGAGAATAAAAGCTGGGAAAGTGAGGAGGGCTCAGCCTGGCATGTGTGCTAAGAAGTTGAAACCTCTCCTGTGAGCCTGGAATGTACCGAGAAGAGGACAAACCGGAGCCTCAGTGACGCTGGCCAGAGCCTGGACTAGGGCGCTGGTCACAAGGAGAGTCAGGCGGCGATGTCGGAGGAGGTGGGCAGCACAGTGGAGAGCGGCTGGGGTGAGGAGAGATGAGCAGGAGAGAAGGTGAGGGTGGGACCTGGGCGCCCCAGGGAGGATGGCGGCGCCACTTACCCGGGGAGGCAGGAAGTGCCATCCTTGACCACAAATGCCACCTGAAGCTCCTGCTAGCCTCACAGCCCTGGAAAATTACTGAACTACCTGTGTCTCGGATTCTTCATCTAAGAGCAAGGATGATAATAATAGAACCTCACAGAGTGGTGCTTTGTTATGTGGATTAGATAAAATGAGGCAGGTAAAGCACTCAGAACAGTGCCTGGAGCATTGCCAAGTCCTCAGCACATGTTAGCTGTTCTTAGGGGACACAGCAAGAGAGAGACAGAAGGCTGGAGGAGAAAGAAGGCTCAGGAGGAGCGGGAGGGCTCATTCTGCTTCAAACTCTAAAAGGCTGCCGCAAGACTTTACAAACCCCACTTGTGCCACCTCGTCAAAAGGAGGTGAACTCCACAGTGAAGTGGTTCCCCACTGTCTGCTAGCTCCGCCAAAGCCAGGGCAACTCCCTTCTGGACAGATTTATGAACTCTGGGCCACGTGGGGCAGTGGACCCCACCTTTGCTTCAGGGTTGCGGCAAGAGAAATGTAAATGAAAATGTTGAGGCCATCGATCCCTCTAGGTTGTTCAGTCTTCGTAAGATGCTGGGGACCAAGTGGGATCCTGGTGAGATTGGGAAGTGAATGCCCTTTGTTTTACCAAAACTGCTACCAACTTCTCTGATATTTTACTTTTTTCCTTTTTTGGCGGGGAGGGGCAGAGGGAGAAGTGGGGAGAGAATCCCAAGCAGACTCTGCGCTGAGCATGGAGCAGGACGTGGGGCTCGATCTCTTGACCCTGAGATCACATCCTGAGCAGAAATCAAGAGTCAGATGCCTTTTTAAAAAAATTATTTTATTTATTTATTAAATTTTTTATTTTAAAGATTTTATTTATTTATTTGACAGAGAGAAACACAGCAAGAGCAGGAACACAAGCAGGGGGAGTGGGAGAGGGATAGGCAGGCTTCCTGGTGAGCAGGGAGACCGATGCAGGGCTCAATCCCAGGACCCTGGGGATCATGACCTGAGCCGAAGGCAGACGCTTAACAACTGAGCCACCGAGGCACCCCTCTGATGTTTTTCTAAAGATCTATTTCTCCTAAGTTTTTTCATGGCACCAATAAATAATACATTTTTAGTGGATTGTTTAAAAGTACATGCACCTTAAATGGTAAATTGATGACCAAAGTATTTCAAAGTCAGCCTGTACCTCCTCTCACTCACTAAACAATTGAGCTTTTCAAGTTAGAAAGATAGAGAGCTTTACTAAGGCTTGTCCTAGACACCACTGTTCATTAAAGACTTAAATCTGATTCTTCCTCTCCATCCTTAGGTCTGCTTTCACTCTGGACACATCTGACCCTGTGACCTCCTTGACCCAATGACCTTATTCTCTGCTGGGCCACGGCTTCCCCTTCTCACGGGGCAGAATGTGAAGTCCGAACCACATTATCTCTTGAAACTGCTCCACCTCCCAAATCATAAATCGGACATCCTCCTTGCTAGTCACAGACCTGTCACTGCAGCTTCTTGCACAAAGATTCCCAGCATAAGTGTCCTTCTGCTTGTGGATGACGTGCACACCTCCCACTTTTTCCCTATCCATGGGCCCCTCCTCTCTTAACGTTCCCCATATCCAAGTTGGATTCCGGGACCCATGATACAACCACTTTCCGCCAAGCACGCACACCTCCTGAGGCCCCCTTTGGCTGCATATGCCTGGGGAATTCAATTCTGAATGAACTCGACCACACTCACTAGCTTGCCTTGCACCAGGCAGCTGAGCGCCGCTGGAGGGAAGTTCCCCAGCTGGGCAGACGGTGATTGCTGGACACCTCTGAGCACCAACCATATGGGTGCTCCCTTTCACTGGCAATCTCACTATGCTTCTCTTGAAAAACTTTTCAAAAATTTTCTATCTCCTTCAATCTCAACTACGTCCCATCTCTCCCTCATTGACATTGCTTCCTATTTTCATGAAGAAATAGAAATAACAGACAAGACCTTTCTTGACTGCGTGCCACCAAATGTACACCGCAGTGGGCATCTGACTTAGGTTTCCTCTCCTCTCGGTAAAACCGAGGGGCCATTTCCCCTCGAAGAAAGACTTTTCCATCCTGCTCTGGACCTGAAGATACTGAGCAGTGGTTTATGGTTGCAGAAATGTGCAGGTCCTTGGCCATATTGAAGTGAGATAAGAAGGGACCAGAGGTTGAAGAAAGCAACAGGACGGCTATAAGACAACTCTTTGAGAAATGTGATGATGAAGAGAGGCACTCATTTAAGGGTTCTCTCCCCAACCTGAACTGACCTCATCTTTCCCCCGGTCCTCTTTACACATTCCCTTCTGCCCTCGAATACACCAAGGCCTCTGCATCCGAACACTAGTAGCAACAGCTAGACAAGCAAGAAACAGAAACCACCCTTGTACTTTGTAGACCTCAGCTACTGGCCTATCCCTTGCTTTGCTTCGTAATTAAATGTATCCAGTGGTTGTCTAAAGCTGTCTTGTTGCGAATCTCACCCTTCAATATGGCTTATAGTAGGGTCACCAGTGATTACCAGCTTACTGAAACCCAAAACCACTTCTCAGTCTCCTGAGGTGTTTCCCTGAGGCGAGTCCTCAGGGCAGAATCTTGCAGGTTTGGGATGATCTAATCAGTTTAACAAATCAACTTCCCACTTACTGACTGCATGTTCTATGCGAGGCACTTGCTTAAATCATGGGACTTCATAAAGACACACAGGACAAGGCCTGTTCTCAAGGGCCTACAGGCGGGCAGCCATAAAGAAACACTGGTGATACACCAAACTATAAGCAGTGAGGCAGATGGGGCCCTGGGAGCACATAGGAAGAAGGAGGGTTAGCGTTCTCTGCAGTGGGCAGGAAAGGCAATGCCTACACTGGAGTTTGAGAGGTGACTGGTGCCTGAAACATGGGGGAGCACATTTTGGGAGGTGGAAGCAGGTGAAGCATGGGGACCCTCTTGCAGCATTGACATGCTGGGAACCTTGTGTCATGTGGGACACCAAAAACCTGGGGTGGAAGTGATAATAGGGGAAAGGCAGACAGGGCTGGTTGGATGGTGACCTCTGACCAGCACTTTACAGGTGCTCACAGCAAGGACACTGGCCTCCAGCCAGTCTCCATCCCAGTGACATCAGAATTACTGTATTTAATCTAGGTATGGTCCTAGGGGTAGCAGGTGCTGAATAAATGAAGAATGATTGAATATTTCAGCTCAGGAAACTTGCCACCTTATCAGAGTTGTTTTAATGAAAAGCGCTACTGCATCTGAACTGCTTAGAACACAATTAGGCACAGAGTTTAAGAGGCAGTGGGGCATAATGTTTGGGCACCAGTCTACAAGACTAGGCGGCCAGGGTTTATGTCCCGGCTTCAGTATTGACCATGATATTAGCCATGGTCAATCTCCTTCTACTTAGCCTCTTTCTATCATCTGTGGGAATTCTGATAGTACCTGATTCACAAGATTACCCTGAGATTAAATGAGTTTATATGTGTAAAACACTTAACTCAATGCTTTGCAACAACTGACAATTGTTCATATTACCATTAATAGTAAACATGATGAACTATTATTTTTAATCATTTAAATTGTGATTCAATAATTATTGACCGTTATGATGACATTTTCCAAGAGTTCTGATTACTAAAACTATGCTCCCACCCCTTACCGCTGCATTCTTTTCCTGGCCTATCCATATCTTTTGCCGACTTGGCATTCATGTCATTTGTCAGGTGTGTCTATTAGCAGATGGAAGAGGCATGGGAAATTGTAGCCACCATCCACAGACCTAACCATCACGATGTTCCAAAGTCTAGATAGCCCTTCTTCCTTCTTGAAAGTATGATGGAATCATTCATGTATGAGCCAGTATAAAATTAATGTTCTAGAAGGCTAATGAAAGAAAGAAGTGCTCAAGGTGTGCACTCTGGAAGGTTCACATGACATTCTCCCCATTTTGTTTATTGTCATGTCAGCTTTCAGATTTACTGGTCAACTAGTCCAAAGAGCATGTGTTTTTATATTTTGCAAAACTGTATCAACCAGCAGTGTAAAACAACAGAAACCAGTTGCAACGCTTTCACTTTTAAAGAGTTTCCAAGCACCCTGCCCTTTTCCTAAAGGACTCTTTTCCCTTTTATGGATGAGCACCAGGCTCCAAGACAGTGTAAATAGAGCTTCCTGTTCCAGGGAAGTGCTGGCTCCTGCAGGAGCCCAGGGGTCCTTTGGGAAAAGTTGATAGGAACTATGAGCTGTATGTGACCTGAGGCCCAGGAGTCAGCTGAGCCAGCAGGGAGGGAAACACATTTAACAGCCCCTTTGTGCAGACTGAGGTCCCAGAAGCACTTCTGGGAAAGTAAGTCTGGTGCCATACACACAGTCCTTGTGAAGAATGGCAGGGAAGCTGGCTGAGCTGGAGAAGGACATTCCCAGATTAGACGCCCAAATCTCCGACCTGGCTGCTTTGAAGAACCAAGAGATGTCTGGAATTCCCACCATTCGAGGATCCTGTGCTTCATATGAGTGCAGATGTAAAAATCAGAAGAAAAAAAAAAAACCACCTTGATTTTGCACAACTTTAGCTCAACAGTAAATTTTTTTCAGGGTGCTTAGTGTTTACACCCTAAGGACATGCAAGCTAAAATCTTTTAGCCTATACTTTTAAATGGTAATAAAGCATTATTTATATGTGGTTGAGTTGATGTATCATCATCTGATAATTTTGCTCTTTGACTTTTGTGTGCTCCACAGTCTCATCAATGGTGGAAAGAAAGTAAACCAAGAAAGAATAACTAATCCTTTTAGACCTACTCATAATGATATTATGACAACTGTAAGTATCATTTTGATGATAGCTAACATTTACTGAGTACTCGCTATGTGTTAAGCAATGAATTAAGCCAATAGTCTCCATCAGTAAACAAAATGGTTTGAGCATGAACTGACAAATTGTGTTTGCTAATTTAATATAAAGTTTACAAATATACCACCATACAATTATGTTAGGTACACCTATAAATCATAAACAAAAATACAAATTAAAGGAGTTACATGAATAAACAAATAGAAGTTCTTACATTTTTGTTTTGCATGAACGGTAGTTTGTCTCTGGGCACCCCAGTTTGGAGACAGCTCTGCAAATGCCATATAAACTATCATTATTTCCATCTTAAAGACGAGAGAACTGAGGGGTACAGAGGTGAAGTCCTTGCCCAAGGTCACAGGGGTATCACCGTGGGACAGGTTATTGGCTGCTCTGCCCTCTCTGTGTCCTCATGACCTCACTCATTTCTGTAGCTACTCTAGCTGCACTTGTGGGAGGCGGTACAATCATGTTAGTGTATTCAAATTTCTGCTCCTTCTTAATCTGATTATTAGATGCATGTACCTTAACAGCATCTCCAGATGTGTTCTAGTCTTATCATCTGAGATCTTTAAAGCAGATAGGGTCTAATATCTGACATTGTCCTTGGGTCAGACATAAACATTTCAGAATGAAATGAGATTTTTTCATCTGAAGCTTTCCTTATTAATCAAGAAATGAAGCCCGGATATTTGGCTTACTATGGTTAAGAGTAAGCATGGAACTAAAATTGGAATTAAGAAAAACGATTCCATTTGGAATAACCTCGAAAAAGAACAAAATGCTGGGGCAGCTGGCTGGCTCAGTCAGTAGAGCATGTGACTCCTGATCTTGGGGTTGTGAGTTCAGGCACCACATTTGGGGTAGAGTTTACTTATAAAGAAACTTAAGGGTCACCTGGGTGGCTCAGTTGGTTAACTGTCTGACTCTTGGTTTTGGCTTGGGTCACGATCTCAGGGTCCTGGGATTGATGAGACCTATGTGGGGCTCCACATTCAGTGGGGAATCTGCTTGGGATTCTCTCCCTCTGCCCCTCCTCTCTCTCTCTCTCTCTCAAATAAATAAACCTTTAAAACAAAAAGAAACTTAAAAAAAGAATAAAATATTCAGGAATAATGAAAGCAGTGCAAAACTTATATTCTGAAAACTACAAAACATTGTTGAGAGAAAAAATTTTTTTTTAAAAGATTTTGTTTATTTATTTGACAGAGAGAGAGAGACAGCGAGAGAGGGAACACAAGCAGGGGGTGTGGGAGAGGGAGAAGCAGGCCTCCTGTTGAGCAGAGAGCCCGATGTGGGACTCCATCCCAGGACCCTGGGATCATGACCTGAGCTGAAGGCAGACGCTTAACTGACTGAGCCACCCAGGTGCCCCTTGTTGAGAGAAATTTAAAAGCTCTAAATAAAATGAAAAATAACCCATGTTCATGGATTGGAAGACTTACTATTGTTAAAATAGCAATACTCCCCAAATTGCTCTACAGATTCAACTCAATTCTTTTTTTTTTTAAAGATTTAATTTATTTATTTGAGAGAGAGAATGAGAGAGAGAGAGCACGCATGAGAGGGCGGAGGGTCAGAGGAAGAAGCAGACTCCCTGCCAAGCAGGGAGCCCGATGCGGCACTCTATCCCGGGACTCCAGGATCATGACCTGAGCTGAAGGCAGTCGCCCAACCAACTGAGCCACCCAGGCGCCCTCAACTCAATTCTTATCAAGTCCCAGCTGGCTTTACTAGAAGAAATTTACAAGCAGATCCTAAAATTCAATGGAAATTCAGGAGATCAAGAATAGCCCAAACAATATTGGATAAGAAGAACAAAGTTGGAAGGTCATTCATACCTGCCAATTTCAAAACTTACTACAGGACAACAGTAATCAAGACAGTGTAGTACTGATATAAGGCTAGACATATATCAATGGAATCACATTGAGACTCTAGCAATATGCCCTCACATTTATAGTCAGTTGATTTTTGATGTGTGCCAGGACAATTCAGTAGGGGAAGTATAGTATTTTCAACAAATGGTGCTGGGACAACTGGATATCCACATGCCAAAGAATGAAATTGGACCCTTACCTCATGCCCTATAGAAAAATTAATGCAAGATTTATCAAAAACTTAAATGTAAGAGCTAAAACTATAAGCACTTAGAAGAAAACAGGTGTACATCTTTATGATCTTAGATTATGCAATAGTTCCTATATATGGCACCAAAAGCACAAGCAAAGAATAAAAAAAAAGATAAATTGGACTTTGTCAAAATTGAAAACTTTTGTAGCTTGAAGGATACTATCAGGAATGTAAAAAAAGCAACCCAAAGAAAATTTTTGCAAATCACATATCTAATAAGGGACTTGACTCTAGAATATTTAAAGAACTCTCACCCCTCAATAGAAAGACAATTTAATAACAAAACTCCCAAATAACAGAATTTTAAAAATGGGCAAAGGGTTTGAATAGATATTTCTTCAAAGAAGATACACAAAAGTCTGGTAAGCACATGAAAAGATGCTCAACATCACTGATCATTAGGGAAATGCAATTCAAAACTATGAGATACCAATTTATACTCATTAGGATGGCTATTGTAACAAACAAAACAAAACCAGGAAACAACTAATGTTGGGAAGGATGTGGAGAATTTGGAACCCTTGTGCACTGTTGGTAGGAATATAAAATGGTGCAGCCACTGTGGAAAATGGCATAGTGATTCTTCAAAAACTTAAAGAATTGCAACATGATCCAGCAATTCCACTTCTGGGCATGTTCCCAAAAGAATTGAAAGTAGGGACTCAAACAGATATTTGTACAAAGGTGTCCATTCCAGCATTATTCACAACAGTCAAAAGGTGGAAGCTACCCAAGTGTTCATCGACGGGTGAGTGGAGGAACCGAATGTGTTATATACATACGGTAGGATATTATTCAGTCTTAAAAAGAAAATCCTGACAGATGTTTCAACATGGACGAACCTTGAAGATATCATGCTAAGTGAAATAAGCCAGTCACAAAAAGACAAACACTGTCTTATTACTGTATTATACATTTACACAAAGTACCTATAGTACTTACGCAAAGTACCAACAGTACTCAAATTCATGAAGGCATTCAGTAGAATTGTGGTTTCCAGGAGCAGGAGGAAGGGGAGGATGAGAAGTTATTTTTTAATGGATACAGAGTTTCAGTTGGGGAAGATGAAAAAGTCCCGTAGATGGATAGTGGTGACAGTCCCACAACACTTTATTTATTTATTTATTTATTTTTTATTTGAGAGAGAGAGAGCATGAGCCAAAGGGGCATAAGGAGAGGGAGAGAGAATCCCAAGCAGTCTCAGCGCTGAGCACAGGGCCCCATGTGGGGCTCGATCCCATCACCCTGAGAGCACGACCTGAGCCAAAACCAAGAGCTGGATGCTCAACTGACTGAGCCAGCCAGGCGCCCTAGTCCTACAACACTTTAAATGTACTTAATGCCACAGAACGGTATACTAAAAATGGTTAAAATGGTAAATTTTATGTTACATATATTATACCACGGTAAAAGAATAAAGTAAAAAAAATTAAAAGATGGCCCAATTAAAATATGGATAAAGAATCTGAATAAAAACTCCTTTAAAGAAGATATACAAATGGCCAACAAGTACATAAAAAGATACTCAGTATCATTAGTCATGAGGGAAATGGCAATCAAAACCACAATGAGATACCATCATAGCTCTAATCCAGAGACAGATAATAGATGTTGACAAAAATGTGGAGAAATTGAAACCCTCACACACTAACGGTGGAAATGTAAAATGGTGCCACCATTTCAGATACAGTTTGGCAGTTCCTCAAATAGTTAAACACAGAGTTAACATATGATTCAGCAATTCTACTCCTAGGTATATACCCATGAAAAAAATGAACACATATGTCCACACAAAACGTGCACACCAATGTTCATAGTAGCATTGCAGTAGCCAGAAAGGGGAAACAACCCAAATGTCCACCAAATGATGAATGAATAAATAAAATGTGGTATACAAATAATGAAATATTATTCTGCAATAAAAAGAAATAAAATACTGATACATGTTAAAACATGGATGGAACTTTGAAAACATTACAGGTAAGGGAAAGAAGCCATTCACTAAGGACTACAAATTGTATGATTCCATTTACATGAAATACCCAGAACAAGCAAATCATACCTCAACAAACATATTTTTTAAAAAGACAGGGAAAGGGTAATAAAATCCTATACTGTTAATTTTATTTATACAAGAAAAAGTAGGAAATCTTTTTCCAATGGTCCACACTTAACCCCAAGGAGAAGAGGCTCAATTTTTTTGTTTGTATTTATGTGTGTGTGTGTGTGTGTGTGTGTTTGAGAGTAGAGTGAGATTAAGTAATTAGTTTTACTAAAGTATTCAATAAGTATTTACCACTTGGTACTTTAATCATCCCATAAATATATATTAAGTACCCTGTGCTTTTACTCTTCATTTTTTAACCATTTTATTGAAATATAATTCACATACTATACAATTAATTCACCCATTTAGAGTGTAAAATGTGGGACGCCTGGGTGGCTCAGTTGGTTAAGCGTCTGCCTTTGGCTCAAGTCATGATCCCAGGGTCCTGGGATCGAGTCCCACATTAGGCTCCCTGCTCCGCGGGGAGCCTGCTTCTCCCTCTGCCTCTGTCTCTCTCTCTCTCTGTCTCTCATGAATAAATAAATAAAATCTTTAAAAAAAAAAGATATAGAGTGTAAAATATAACGGTTGTGAGTATTTTCACACAGTTGTGTTCATCACCACAATCCTTTTTAGAACATTTTCATTAAACCCAAAGAAGCTCCTATGTTTGGGAATATGTATTTTACACACAGACACACACACAAAAATCCATGTTATTTTTGTTACCTAGAATAGATTTGTTGGTTTTCAATGGATTAATAACTACTTTGAAAAGTTCTGTTTTAATTTTTGCCATGGTTACTACTAATAGATCTAATCCACATATACAAAAACTTTTGGTGATTCTCAATAACCATGGAGTGTAAAGTGTTCTGAACACCAAAGAGCTTGGAAAATGCTCTTCTATATACCCATCATCCCTGACTTCCTCAAATCACACATCTCTCAACTTTCCAGCAATGTTGCTTTCCTCTTCTACTACTTTTCTAAAGCTTGCCTTGGTAAGATTATACACAAATTCTGCCTTTCAAAATCCAATTCAGCGTTTGTTTCTTATTTTATGTGACCACCCTTAAGCCTCTGACATTGTATACTCTCCCTTCCTAAAAATATTTCTCCCCTTGATGTTTGAGACACCAATCCTTTCATTATCTCTTTCTACCTTTTTGCCTTCCTACTCCCCTTTGCTTGCTCCTTGCCCTTATGGATTGGTGATTCTCAGGGTTCCAACCAAATTTATTTCTTCAATTGCTCTATGTAGTTCCCCAGGGGTGTCTCATTCAAATCTTTGGCTTCAGTTGTTGCCAATAAGTCAATGATGTCCAAAACTGCATTGCTTTCCTGAGCTTGTGGGTCCTATTTCCAAAAGAGTGTTAATGTCCCACGAGCATCTCAAAGTGAACATATCCAACCGAACCTCAAGAACTTCCCTTTCCCAAACTCACTCTTTTGTTTCGGTTAATAATATTATTATCTATTTATTTGAAACAAGTTCAGAGGGGTGCCTGGGGGGCTCAGTCGGTTAAGTGTCTGCCTTCGGCTCAGGTCATGATCCCAGGGTTCTGGGATTGAGCCCTGCATTGGGCTCTCTGCTCTTCGGGGAGTCTGCTTCTCCCTCTCCCTCTGCCCCGCCCCCCAGCTCGTGCTTGCTCTCTCTCGTTCTATCTCAAATAAATAAATAAAATCTTTTTAAAAAATTAAACAAGTTTAGAAATCCTTAAAACAATGATTCAAAACTTATAAAGTTATCGAGTCCCTCTCTTCCGACACCCACCCCGACATACACAATCCATACATCCACAAATTCAGTTCTAGCTCCAGAACAGCTCTCCTATCTGTTCCTTGCTTTTCCTCCCCTTATTCACATTCACACCATCCCTTTCCTGAACTACCTCGGGCCTTGCCTTTCAGAGTTATCTTTCCAACAGTGTCCAACACCTGTCCATTGCCACTTCCACTTTTTAAAAACCTCCCATGCTTTCTCCTCATCTACAGAATTTGATGCTCTTAACCAGGCTATGGCACATGAAGTCCTTCATTATTTGGCCCTACTGACCTTTTCAGCTGGGTCTCTTGCTACCCCCAACCTAGACCCTATTTCTTGGCCATGCTTTGTGGTGCCTCTATGCCTTTGCTTGGGCAGTGCGCTCTGTCCAGAGCGTCCATACCCTCTCTGTCAGCACAACTTATCCTGTGTATCTTTTTTCTTCATTGTTTTTTCCAGGTTTCTTCTTAAAGGTCATGTCCTCTCTGGGATCTTCCCTCTCTCTCAGCCCAAGGCACATTTGCTTACTTTATCTTGCAAACTCAGAAATCCATTTGAATCAGTGCTTATCGCATCTCGCTGTATTGTGGATATTTGTTTACATGTCTATTTCCCCATGAGACTGTGAGTGTGGGGCTGAGCCTCCTCCATGCCTAGCACCTGTTCCAGCTCACCAACAGGGGGCAACTCGATTAGCTGGGTGTGGGGGGTGCATCAACACAGTGCTCCCTTGTTTCTCCACTGAACCAACAGCAGAGAAATCTGTTCCTCTTCAAGATGGGAACATGGAATTGCTTCCTCCTCGAGAAAAAGAAGCACAAAATACATAAATCGGGTGATGCAGATGAAATGAAGTTTCCTTCTCACTGAGGGATCTAAGATTGTTCCTGTGCCTTTGTTTGCCTCCCCTCCTAGATTAGCAATGTGGATCAGGATTCCAAGGGAAAAAGATCCTGGGATGAAAGAACTCATGGGGCAAGAGAAGGAAAACCAGGTGAGGTAGTTGGCGGAAACGGTCCGAGAGGCGGATGAGGGAGATAGAGAAATAAAAAGGGAAAGCATTGTGGGAAAGAGTGTATAGAAAACAGTACCGAAGAATAGTCAATTTGCTGCCAATAAGGAGCTACGGGGAAAAAGAAATACAGGAATGAGAGGAAACCCTGACAGGATGTGGCTTCGCGATTCTTCTCAGAGCCCACGCTCATGCCGCCTTCTTTATATTGTTTCTCAAGTGTGTGTCCACCCTGACTCCAGATCCATGCAGGCTTTCTCTGAAAGGCACTTCTGGGTCAAAAGGCCAGAGCCCCCACAGTACAATAGGAAACTGTCTTTTCTGGATGTATGCGTCTTCCTAGGAACAAAACCAGCCGACACCCCAATTGTTCCATGAAATAGTTCCAATAATTCTGAGTTTGGTTTAAGGTACTGATGAGATGTCTCTAGGACCACAGTTGTTACATTTAATTTCTTCCATCTGAGGCATTTATATAGGATTCTAATAAGATCCTATGCCAAACTTTAGCACTCTTTGGTGTAAAACATCAGAAAAAACTCTTGTTCAAAAAACATGTAAGAGATCAAGGCTACTGTTGGTAATGGCTTTGGTTAAAGAGCAATACAGCTTTACATTTAATCATAGTTTTAAATTGTAGCAGAACATAAGGGTTGAGCTTACAAATCCCTCAGTTTTTTTTAAATGAAGGCTTTCTCCAGAATTGGAGCTTGAAGTTGTTTTGTAATAAGCTACCTAGTGAGTGAAATAGATCCAAAGGTTGAGGAAAGTGTTACGTGATAATGTTTTACAAATAAGATATGCCTTCTCCCTGGACCCACTAGTAATACTTGCCTGGTTTTGGAAGATAACACCACATTGAATCATTTTAAAGTCAGCAGAACATGCAAGAAACGAAATGTTTTGCAAAGACATGATTATAATCACCTTTGTGTTCAAAGTACTCTCCCACCGATTCTTCAGGCCTGTAGAGAAATCTGCAGGTCTATATCCTCATGTCAGAACCAGGAGTGTCCATTTCTGTTTTTAGTCTTCTTCCAATCCAAACTATTAACTAAGCATTTAGAAAGAAGTAGTTTCGTAGGTTCTAACACTCCAATAAAGTTTGATCAGTTTTGGCCAATGACTGCCCCTCAGAAGGAGAGGGATTTGTGGGCAGGAAATGGGACACTTCTGTCAAACTTAGTGTTTAGGTTATTAACCTTCCTTAACTGCCACCTGCTTTCTTTACACGTTGTCAAATCCCTCAAGCCTTGTGCTACGGGATTATAGAGAGTTTGAGCCTGAAGGGAGTGGAGAATTCTCGTGGCCGGCTCTTTACTGGATGCACCAGGAAATCAGAGCCCAGCAGGGGCAGCGACGCCTCCGTGATCACTCAGCTGGCCTGGAAAAGAGCCAGGGGTGGAGTGCAGGTTTCCCAGATGAAGCACACCCCCTGTCCCATCATGTCACCTGCTTCTCTGCCCATCGGAAAGACTTTGGCATCTCCCAAAGTCCTGGACATATTTTCAGATCCATGAGCCCATCCAGTTCAAGATAACTGGGGTTGGCTCCCCATGTTAGAACAGGCTATTCAACCATCTTTTGTGTACATTTACAAATGGTGAAAGAAGGAAGCACGTCGGTGCACAGAGAATAGACTGTATGACCCAGAAGCAGTCAAGAGCAAAGACTGGTCTCACACTGCTTGGCTTTCTCCTCCAGCCGCACCATATGCTAACTGCTGTGTGACCTGGAGCCTGTTGCTGGGTCTCTCTGGCCTCTGCCACAGCGTTTCTGTGAAGATTGAGGCACTTACAACGAACCACGGTTGCTAGCTGTTACAGAGAGTGCTAGCTGGAATTCCTTCTTATTTAGAAGAGCCCCAAACAATTTGCTGGCATTCATCTGCCAAGACATGTGGGCTTCTAGTAACCTACACACAATTAAGATCCCAGCCAGGTGACTCACAGCTGCTAAGTTGAGTTTTTCAGTGACCGTAAGAGATCCAGGCAGGAATAAAGCCAATGATAGTTTTAGGGCTGTAAATGAGCCAGCTCATCTAACCCACAGTGTCCATCAGGGGTAAGACACCACCGTTCTCTCAAAAGCTTGAGGTAGTAATTACCTCATTCCAGCCGGCATTCCACCTGGTCATTCGTTGAACGTGAGAAGGAGATTCCAATCTTCAAATCAGTTTGAGACAGAAGGGCCCCAAGGTCAAGAAGAAAAACTACCTAAATCACCCAAAGATCTCTCCTTTCTCTCCATCCCCACACCAACATTTCAGGTTTATTAGACAGTTTGTCTGTTGACGTTATTCATTTGAAACAAAACCTTGGGTGTGTGCCTTTTAGAGAACCATGAAGATCAACAAAGCTATACATAGAACAGAGTAATTTGCTTAGCAGCCAAGAGCTCCCCACAGACAGCACTTCCATGGATCTCACAGAAGACAGGAAGCGCTGTGCTTCCTTATTTTTCTAGCACCCTTGGCCTGCAAGTCAATACACATCCTCCGTACAGTTGACCATTCAAATAAATATTGACAAACCATACGGATTATGACAAGAACTTTGACTTGTAGAATTACAATATTAGTCATGGCGGAGCTCTTTTCTTTGAAATATCAGTATCCCGTGTATTTATTAGTTTAGTCTTAATTTTAGAGATAAATTAGAAATGGCTTATGAAAGGGGTGCCTGGCTGGCTCAGTCCGTGGAGCGCATGCCTCTTGATCTCAGGGTTGTGAGTTCGAGGCCCACGATGGGTGTAGAGATGACTTAAAAATAAAATCTTTTGAAAAATGGCGTATTGAAGAGTAATGCATATTTAAGTGAACAGTGAATTAGCAAAAGTCAAATGTCACTTATGCATACTCTGAAAAATGATGCATGCAACTGCGGCTTAATCCATTTGAACTTAAAAACAGATAGATTAGTGGGCATTCATGGAACACTAATGGCTTTCTCACATTTCCTTGATGATGTTATAATCACCTATGGAAATACAGAGAGCCATTTCCCATCTAGCCCAACACAAACATGTTGCCTCCTGTTTTGCGTTTCCTCACGGTGACAGGCAGCACTTCTCGGGTTTTCCGGAGAGTTTTCAGTCCTGAAGTAAACGTTGTTTTTTTATTTCTCCTTAGGCCGTGCTAAGGAGCACCTCATAAATCCCTGCCTGGCACCTCTTTGGAGATGGAGAACAGCAAAGGTTAATGGGAGCTCTGGGGTTAAATCAAGTGCTTTGGCTTTTTACAGCGCCCCCCACAAGAGGCTCCTTCCAGTGTGCTTCCCACAGCGGCCTGGCCTGCGTAGACTCTGCTCTCCTGCCAACCAGAGACCAGCTCTCCAATTTACTCTGCTATCTTTTCCCTCTTCTTTCTGTGGAAACTGAAAGGAGAAAGTAGGGTTGGCTTTCACTGAGCTCCAGGGGTGGCTCACTTTTCAGGGTCTTTGGTCAGAGGAGCCCTCTCACCCAGGGATGCTCAGAGGCCTATTGCTTGAGGAGAGACATCAGAGCCATTGCTGGTTCTTCCTGCAGAAAGCCAACACTTCCCGATATCACAAACCACATTCCTCACTGCAGTCACCCCATGGGCTGCACCTCAGCCCTGTGTGGCTGGTCCTGGTTCCCAGCCCCGTGGGAGAGAAGCCAGCTGTCAGTTATTTTTATACAGACGAGGCCAATTGAACAGGGAAAACACAGATTTCCAGACAACATTATGACTTACCTAGAAGTTAATTTATTCTGGGTCTCATCATCTCCTGAAGCATTTTGTCTCTGACTGAGTCTCAAGGTTTCATCATGAAAGCCTTCCCTGGTTCTTGGAGTAACTCGAGGGCAGGGGCAGGGTCTCCTGTGGGCACCCATCCTCTAGCTCCGTGGCTCCCTACCATTTGTGGACGTAGCCCTCGTCCCTTGTGACTCACAAGCTCCTTGAGAGTCAGGAATAGGTCTTCTTTACCATTCCATGTCTGCTTAGCAGGGCTCATCCCAAATGAAAGTGCAGCTGGAGCCACTCAAGCCTGGGTCCCACCCTGAGCTTCGTACCAGGGACTCTAGGCACCTACATATCCACTGCACTCGCAATGTGCAATGAAGGTGCCCTCCCCTCCTCCAGAGCTGTTTCTGCTCCTGGGCCCCTAGGCAGTGCTCGCTATTTCTTTAGTTGCCCAAGCTTTGCACCCGGGGTCACGCTCAACTCCCCCCTCCTCACTGAGAACCCCCACCCCACAGCTGCCACTTTTAACCACTTTCCTAAGTCCTGCCACCTTATTGTTCACATTCAAGTATTATTTTTTAAATATTTATTTATTTGAGGGAGAGAGAGAGAGAAAGTGGGTGAGAGGGGAGGGGGGAGGGAGAAAGAATCTTTAGCAGACTCCCCGGTGAGTGCGGAGCTGGACGCGGGGCTCCATCTCATGACCCTGAGATCATGACCTGAGCGAAGCCAAGAGTTGGCAGCTTAACTGACTGAGCCACCCAGGCGCCCCTATCAAGTGTTCCTTACTTGTAGAGACAGGATCTTAATTTCAGCAACAATGTCACCCGAATTAACACAACTGCTTCCAAGTCAGTGTCTTTGTCCTCTGCTCTCCTCCAAACCTCCACTAGGGATCATCTCTCGCACAGTTCAGTGGCCCCGCTGCCCGCTGAAAGGACCTGAGTATTGTCATATGGTTTCAGGGGCCACTGCTATTTATCCCCTCTGTCACCCATTCCTCCAAGCTCTGCTCACTGTGCCTGACTTAAATTGGGGGAACTCTCCCCCCCAACACTGTCCCTCGTTTTGCTTTGATCCACCTCCTCTCATTAAGCCAGCTCCAGGGCTGAGAGACAAGCGAATATGGTCCCTCTGGCACAGTGATTGATTCAGGCTTGGCTGTTTGTCTCCATCAGCCCAGTGAAAAATCAAATCTTTGGAGCTACTGGTCAGGGCGAGCTCCTTCTGCTGGGTTTGTACCCCAGGGAATCTGAGCCTGGAGCTGCCGGTGGCCGTCTGCACTTGGCCTGTAGACTCGTCAACAGAGAAGAACCAACAGAGCACACTGAGCCACACAGACCTTGGACACGTGGGAGCGCTTGGATTCACACTTGCTCAAACCACTTACCCCCAGTCTTTTCAGTTACACAGGCCCTTTTTTGTTTAAATCCATCTGAGTTGATATTTTTCATTTTCACAAGAGACTTGGCTACCAGAGGTGGCCTTATAAGATCCTTGGTGATGGGCTTCTCTGTGTCTTTCGAGGATTCTCTAAAGCCCATGCTTTTTCTTACCTCCAGACTTGCATGAGTTACCTCCTTTTCTGGAATTTCCTTTCTTTTTCTTTACTTGAATAATTCCTATTCATTCTCCAAGAATCAGCTAAGACTTCACTATCCTGAGAGGCGTCTGCTCACTCCCCCAGGCTCCCTGAGCGTGAGCCTTTTGAAGCTCCTACCGTGCTATATTTTCATCACCTGCATACTTTGTGGAGACCCCCTCTTTCCCCTAAGCTGGGATCATGCCTTTTCATTGTTTTGTCTCCAGAATCATATATATACACTCACATGTATAGAAAATCAAAGCCTCAAAGGGAGATAAAAGAGAAATTATTACCTTGGTTTAATTTAAAATGTGATCACGTATATTAGAAAGATCATCCCCTTTGGTTAAATCATAGGGAATGAACTGGGCAAGGGCAGGATTGGAAGCATGGGGATCAGTTGCAGTCACTGGGTGAGAAACAAAGGCATTATGAGTCATGATAGTGTGAGTGGAGATGGAGAAGAAGTGATAGATGCAAGATATTTGAAAGATATAAAGATGGAAGGAATGTGGTTTAAAGAGAAGAAAGATGTCCACATGACTCAGAGTTTCTTGAGACAGAAAAACATACAGGAAGGAAGAGTTTTGGAATTATGGAAGTTAGTTTTCCTTCTCTTTTGATTTTTTAAAAACTGAGGTATAATTTATATACTGTAATATTCAACCTTTAAAATATACAGTTCATGGCTTTTAGTATATTCACAAGGTTTTCCAACCATCACCATGATCTAATTCCAGAACACTTTATCATCTATCCAAAAAACCCCAATCCCATTAGCAGGTCACGCTCTGTTGCCTCATGCCCAGCCTCTGGCAATGACTAACCTACTTTCTATCTCCATAGATTTGTCTATTTTTGATATTGCAAATAATATATGGTCTTTGTGTCTGACTTCTTTCATCTAGCATGTTTGCAAGGTTCATCCACATTGTGGCATCTATCAGTACTTCATGACTTTTTATAGCTGAATAATATTCCATGGTGTGGATAGACCACAGTTTGCTTAATCATTCATTAGCTAATGGACACTGAGTTGTTTCCATTTTTTTGGCTAGTGTGATTAGAGCTACTATGAACATTGGTATACAAATTTTTGTGTAGATATATATTTTCAGTTTTCTTGGGTATATGCCTACATAGAGTAGACTTGCTGGGTTATCTGGTAACTCTGTTTAACTTTTTTTTTTAAAAGACTTTATTTATTTAACAGAGACAGAGACAGCAAGAGAGGGAACACAAGCAGGGGGAGTGGGAGAGGGAGAAGCAGGCAGGGAGAGAAGCAGGTTCCCCGCTGAGCAGAGAGCCCGATGTGGGGCTCGATCCCAGGACCCTGGGACGATGACCGGAGCCGAAGGCAGACGCTGAACGACTGAGTCACCCAGGCGTCCCTCTGTTTAACTTTCAGGAACTGCCAGACTGTTTTCCAAAGTGGCTGCTGTAAAATGAAGCCTCCAACTTCTCCATATCCTCACCAACACTTAGTATTGTCTTTCATTTTGATTATCGCCATCCTAGTAGTTGTGAACTGGTATCTGATTGTGGTTTTCATTTGTATCATACTAAGAACAAATGATATGGAGCTTATTTTCATGTGCTTTTTTGGCATTTGTATATCTTCTTTGGAGAAATGTGTATTCAGGTCATATGCCCATTTTATTATTATTATTTTTAGATAGAGAACAAAATTTTATTCTAAAAATAGGTTTCAGTAACAACAGAATACCAAGATCTGGTAATTATAATAAAAGGAGGGAAAAGTTAACAGGAATTTGCTTTAATTTTTTTTCTAAAATATATGGAATTGTTGCCATAATATACTGCCAACCCTCATTTGTCAGTATTTGAATTATTCACTCTATGAATTATCCAAGAAAATTTTAAAATCATAGGTTGGTTCCTGCCTAGTATTTAGAAATACACATGAATTGCTTTTAACATAAAATAAATACATTCTCAGGGAATACAAACATATTTTCTTAAAGATTTTATTTATTCGAGAGAGAGAGAGAGAGAGAGAGAGCATGAGTGGGGGGAGAGGCAGAAGGAGAGGGAGAGGGACAAGAACACTCCCTGCTGAGCATGGAGCCTGGACGCAGTAGCAGGCTTGGATCTTAAGACCCTGAGATTATGACCCCAGCTGAAGTCAGACACTTAACTGACTGAGCCACCCAAGCGCCCCAGAATACAAACACATTTAAACCTACATATGCCTATTTTAAATGGAGTTGTCTTTTTGTTATTGAGTTGTAAGAGGTCTTTATTCTGAATTCTGACCCTTATCAGATATATGATTTGCAAATATTTTCTCCCATTCTGTAGATTGCCTTTTTACTTTCTTTATAGTGTCCTTTTAAGCACAGAAGTTTTTAATTTTCATGTAGTCCAATTCATCTATGTTTCTTTTGTGGCATATATTGGTGCCACATCTAAAAAACCATCGTATGATCTGAGATCATGAAGATTTAAGCCTATGTTTTATCTAAAAATTTTATAGATTTAACTCTTACATTTAGATTTTTGATCCATTTTGAGTTAATTTTTATATATGGTGTGAAGAAAAGGTTCAACTTCATTCTTTGGCAGGTGGGTATTCAGCATCATGTGTTGAAAAAAGTATTCTTTCCTTTATGGAATTGTCTTGGCATCTTTCCAAAATCAACCAACCATAAATATATGGGTTCATTTCTGGATTCTCAAGTTTATTCTATTTATCCATACATCTATTTTCATGTCTGTACCACACAGTCTTATTTACTGTAGCTTTTTAGAAAGTTTTGAAATTGGGAAGTGTTGAGTCCTCCAACTGTGTTTATCTTTTTTTCAAGCTTGCTTTGGCTGTCTGGATCCTTTGAATATCCATATGAACTTTATTTCTTTATGTTTTTTTTATTTTTTAAATATTTTATTTATTTATTTATTTTTAAATCAGAGAGAGAGAGAGGGAGAGAGAGAGTGACCACAAGCAGGGGGAGTGGCAAGCAGAAGGACAAGCAGGCTCCCCACCAAGCAAGGAGCCCGATGTGGGACTCGATCCCAGGACCCTGGGATCATGACCTGAACCGAAGGCAGCCGCTTAACCAGCTGAGCCACCCAGGCATCCCTATCCATATGAATTTTAGAATCAACTTGTAAATTTGTGCAAATGAATCAGTTGGGATTTTGAAGTGAATTGTGTTGAATTTGTAGATCAATTTGGAGAGTATTGCCATCTTAGTAATATTAAACCTTTCACCCATGAACATGAGATATCTATTTATTTAATTGATTTCTCTCAATAATATTTTGTAGTTTTCAGTGTACTTGCACTTCTTTTTTTAAATTTATTCCTAAGCGTCTTGTTATCATTGATGATATTGGAAATGGAATAGTTTTTTTAATTTCCCTTTAGGATTATTCATAACTATTGTATAGAAATACAACTGAGTTTTTAAAAATTGACCTTGTATCCTGGGATCTTGTTGAACTCCTTTATTAGCACTAGTACTTTTTTTGTGTGCATTGGTTTCATTTTTTTTTTTAAGATATTGTTTATTTATTTATTTGACAGAGAGAGACCCAGCGAGAGAGGGAACACAAGCGGGGGGAGGGGGAGAGGGAGAAGCAGGCTTCCTGCGGAGCAGGGAGCCTGATGCGGGGCTCGATCCCAGGATGCTGGGATCATGACCTGAGCCGAAGGCAGATGCTTAACGACTGAGCCACCCAGGCGCCCCTACTGGTTCCATTTTTGAAAAATGAACATGGAAGTGTCTAGCATGCTGTTGAACACAACAATTCAGGGCTCGGGAAAGAGTCTGGGTGGGTTGGGAGTTCTCAGCACTCATGGGAGTAGATGAGATAGAGCAGGGAAAAAGACTGTGACACGTCCTCAGGAAACACGACCAGGCAGGGAAAGAGGACTCTGAAAAGTAGCACACTAACTTTATGTTCATCTAACAATTAAGGATAACAATTTATGGGTCTTCTTTCCCCCAGAAATCTTCTTATATTTCTTCTGACTCTATTGAACTCAGATGAAGAGCCCTTTTAAGAACCTTTATCTCAACACTTTCTTTTTCCAATAATACATAAAAATATTTAGATAGGGGTCCCTGGGTGGCTGAGTTGGTTAAGCAACTGCCTTCAGCTCAGGTCATGATCCTGGAGTCCCAGGATCAAGTTCCACATTGGGTTCCCTGCTCAGCAGGGAGTCTGCTTCTCCCTCTGACCCTCCCCCCTCTCATGCTCTCTCTCTCTCATTCTCTGTCTCAAATAAATAAATATCTTAAAAAAATATATTTAGATAAGTATTGCCAAACATTTTGAAAACTGACTACTTTCTCATAATAGCATGCATTATCAGTGGCTACTATGACCGCTTCAGGCCAAATTTGGGGATTGAGGGCATGTAACTATTGATCTTTTAAAATACCTCTAACCAGATTTGGGTTTAAGGGAATGGGACACTGAAAATACCATCCTAGAATTGTTTCTGAGGCCACATTAAAACAGAAAAATTAACGTAATTAATGGCAGAAGTAGAAGAATTTGGAATTTTCTATCTCCATTTCCTCTTGATTTTTTTTTTCATACTTGACATTCCTTCTACCCCCAGAAAGCAGGCTCACATCTGCTGTGTGTTTTGCTGTTATTGATATGGATGCTCCAAAGTCAACAGATGTTTTCTGATGTCAGAAGTCTTTCATGTTTCCTTTGGATGCATTCCAATGCTGGATAAAGATATGTTTGGCTGAAATGGCTTATCTCTTTCATAGGACCAACTGGCTAGAAGATGCCTGGGGCCCTGTTGCCAGGGAACTCTCCATCAGTTTGCCCATACAATTCATCAAACTTCCAGGTCTGAGTTTCAGAGAGTGTGTATTGTATGATGTGCACCGTGTCTACATGGAAACATTCTGATTCAAAACTTTGGTCTCTAGCAGTATCTAGGAATTGTTTTTGAAAGGAAGTAGATATAGTACATGGTAGCCTTTCCTCTTTGATTTCTTACTAAATTTTTGGTTAGGAGTTCCACTAAGAATTTGAAGTTTGATTATATATTGTTATGCTTAAACACATAGTTCAAAATATTTAAATAGTTTACATTAGAAAGCCGTGTTGGAGGTCAGCCAGTTTATGTATTTCTACCATGAGCCAGTCATATTGAAAGAAAGTTCTAGATCCATCAGAAAAGTAAATAAATAAAATACTCAAGTATATTAAGACCTGCATGTTCACTGAAATTGCTTCATGTGCTTAATTACCTATTTAAAAACTTATTTGGGGCACCTGGGTGGCTCAGTCAGTTAAACATCTGCCTTTGGCTCAATTCATGATCACGGGGTCCTGGGATCCCACCCACATGTTTCATACACTCTCTCTCTCTCTCAAATAAATAAATAAAATCTTTTAAAAAATAAATAAAAATAAGAAAACATTTTTCATTAGATGAAGCTTAATTTTTCTAAATTCTTAAGTTGTAGATTATATTATTTTCCTTCTCAAAGTCATTAAAGATCTTTCCAAAGCAGGAAAGGATTTTTGGTGTGTGGGTTTTTTTTTTTTTTTTAAGACTTTATCTATTTATTCGAGAGAAAGAGAGAGAGAGAGAGCATGAAGGGAGAGAGAGCAGGTGGGGAGGGGCGGAGGGAGAGGGAAAAGCAGACTCCCCACTGAGCAGGGAGCCTGACATGGGGCTCCATCCCAGCACCCTGGGATCATGATCTGAGCAGAAGACAGGCGCTTAACCGACTGAGCCACACAGGCACCCCTTGGTGTGTTGTTAAAATGCTGTAGGGTTATCTGGGTGGCCCAGTCAGTTAAGTGTCGGACTCTTGATCTCAGCTCAGGGTCGTGAGCTCAAGTCCCGAGTTGGGCTCCACACTGGACGTGGAGCATACTTAAAAAAAAAAAAAGGGTAAAATGGTCTATATATACAAAATTGATTTGGGGGATTTAAGCATTTTTCTCACAGTCTAAGAGGCCATCCCTTTTGCAAGCAAAGAACCCTAAACTCCCCTTTTTCACATCAGGAATTATTTTATGCAATTGCTCAATAACAATCATATTGGTTTTCCTTTCATAAATACAATTAAAGTCTGACACTATTATAATAAACATCAAAGAATGTTTCTAAAGGTCGAATTTCACCAATTCTGGCCGGGAGTTCTGAGGGAACAACAACAACAAACCCGGGCCTTTCTCCCAGGATATTTGAGGCAACCTGAGGTGAGTCCACACACGTGTGAATTATGGAGAACAAAACTAGGCTGGGTGGGACCATAACACACAGTGTGCAAAAATTAAATCAAAAGGCATTTATCAGGGCTAAGAGGGGATGCAATCTGTAGACTCATTGGAAGAAAAAGAAATGTTCTTGAGGCTTGGACAAGTTTCAGCAAGAGACAGGTCATATTTCCAGATTCTGATTCATTTCTGGCTGTGATCAGTACCTTGGTATAAGACAGTCCCTGTCTGGGCTGCTCTTAGAACAAATCAACAGAGAGCTAAACAGCCCCTGTGCTCAGTGCTCTTGGTGACCAGCCTCCCTCTCCACCCAGCCGGTCTTCCTAAGCCAGGGTTCTGTAGACTCCCCTGCTCCCAGCTCGGCTGCCCTCACTAGCACCCAACATAATCATGTCTCTGCCGTGGGACAGGCCAGCTCCTCTCCTTTCCCCCAGAAACATCAGGACTGTGGCCTCGATCCACTGCCCCACCTCCCCTCATCCCCCATCCCGCGGCACCTACCACAAGAGCAGCTTGAAATGAGCCCTGTCATCTCTTAGATTTAGTGACCTCACTTAGTCCTTTAGTGACCTGCCCTGTCACCACCCATGCCAAAGTCTGGCAGTCTATACCTCTTAAATCTTTAAACATTCCTCAGATTGGCTTTGATTGTTCAGGAGAGGTCTGCTCTAACTAATCTCTTATCCAGCGGGCTGAATAGCGCAATTTGGCTGGGGTAGGCTGGGGATTATCTGATTGCTTATTTTAGAGAAAGTAGATCCCGCAGTAGTAGAGAAAACCTCTCCTTATGGGGAGGAAGTTGAGATGCTCAGACGCCATAGCCACCTCCACTTAAGGGCTTCTTGGATGAAAACCATAGCCGTCACCACTGAACACAGGAAATATGACAATAAGGCTGCCAGTGTCCCTTGAGTGCTACCCTGCTCCCTTCCAGGGGTACTTTCTAGCACATTTGCACCTTGGATCTCCATTCCGTGTTTTTAATGCACAGACAAGGCCCAGCAGGCACATTCCATGCTATCACTCCTCCAGGGACAGGAAGCCCTCCTCCCTTGCCCCACTTTACCCTCGGCACTGAGAACGCGACATACTCTTACCTCTGCAAATTCAGACATAGTCAGGCAAGGAGAGAAAGCAATCGGGATTTTCTGTCCATCCTCTGATGTGGGGCAGGCAATGGGGACACGTGGAAGCAGAGCGAATGGCTGTTCTTTAGGATTCAGCACCTTTTCTTCCTTTCTTCCTCTAAACTCTTTCATCCACCAAACTTATCAAATTTGGACCTCTACAACTCCCGACTTGTATCGCCTCTTGAGAAATCAGGGAAGACTGCAGAGAGTCTGCTGAGAAACAGCTGGATTGAATTTCCCTGTATCACTGCTCTCCTGATGTACTTGCATGTTTTCAGAACATGCGTTTTTTCTTTTTCTTTTTTTGTCTTGCGGTGTAGTTATTTTTTTAAAATATATAGGAGCAGGTATTTAAATATATGTCCTCTTCCAGGTTATTTCATTTTAGTGAAATAACTAATAATACTCAATGGAAGGGAATCAATTAGCAATATCTTGCAACATAGCTGAAATATGCTTCTAAGCCCCAAGCGTTCCCAGCAATGGGGAGCCCACCCAAGCCATTGGAAGTGGAATAGAAGGAAGGAAGGCAAAAAGGGAGGAAGGAAGGAAAGAATGAAACTGTGGCCTTAGAGAGCCTCTTAGTGATACTTTAACCAGCGCCTGCTGCAGACCACCTCTCTGGGAGCGACTTTGATGTGGAGCTATTCATTTGAGAGGTTGCTGTGTTTACCTTTGTGAACTGCTCTCCCTCCAAAGGGTAGCTAAGGATACGACAGAATGACTGGAAGGTTTACTCTCTTTAGTTAGAGTTTAGTTTGAAGTCTGCCATGGTGAACATTAGGGTCAGTGCAGGTGCACAGAAGTGCCACCACTGGGGCGCCTTAAGCGTCTGCCTTGGGCTCGGGTCATGATCCCAGCGTCCTGGGATGGAGCCCTGCATCGGGCTCCCTGCTCGGCGGGAAGCCTGCTTTTCCCTCTCCCACTCCCCCTGCTCGTGTTCCCTCTCTCGCTGTGTCTCTCTCTGTCAAATAAATAAAATCTTAAAAAAAACCAAACCACTGCTGGTGAGCACCGCAGGGGCCTTGGGTCCAGGCGCTCTGCCTCCATCATCACAGTGAATGTCACCACAACCACATCAAGCGAGCACCACTGTTACCTGTTTTCAAGATGAGAGGCTCAGGGGCGCCTGCGTAGCTAGGTTGGTTGAGCATCTGGCTCTTGGTTTCAGCTCAGGTCATGATCTCAGGGCCTTGGAATCAAGCCCGGAGTTGGGCTCGGCACCCAGTAGGGAATCTGCTTAAAGATTCTCTCCTCTGCCCCTCCCACCATGTGCCTACTCTCATGCTCTCTCTCAAATAGATAAGTAAATCTTTAAAATAAATAAATACAGACAAGAGGCTAAGACTAATTTGCCCGATGTCGCACACAATAAACCGCAGGTCAAGATTTGAAATTAGACTTTTATTTTTTTATTATTTTTTTAAGAGATTTTATTTATTTACTTGAGAGAGAGTGAGAGCGCACAAGCAGGGGAGTGGCAGAGAGGGAGAAGGACCCTGGGATCATGAATGACCTGAGCCAAATGCAGATGCTTAACCAACTGAGCCACCTCGGTGCCCCTGAAATTAGACTTTTAAACATTATGGTACCTAAATGATACTTACGGCTCTCTCACTGGCCCCTTTCTCCCTGAGCTCATAATCCATTATTTGTTGAGACTGGAAAGCACAGGAACTGGGTTGCTTCTTACAGGATACTGTCTTGGTACAGGAATTATTGACAGGAATGGAAATTGCCCCCATCGCCCCCTACAATCCAGGTGCTGGCACTCTCTATCTTGACCCTCCATCCAGACTCTCCATCTTGACTAGAGTAATAAGACCCAATTCTCCCACATGAACCCTGCTTCCTCTGCTTCTCACTGTCTGTCCTTCCTGATGATTCAGATTCAGCTTACCCTTCAGGCTTTTTTAGTCACCCATATTCCTCTAATCCATTCCCTTTTTTGCTTAAATTAGCCAGATTTGATTGCTGTAGCTAGCACCCAAAAAACCTGCATCTTTGGAATTTATGCCCAGAGAAACCCTCTCTCTCTGCCCTCAGTTCAAGGAACACCTGCATGATAGCTGTGGTAAGGGCAATTGTATGCTGGTGTGAGGCCCACCTGAGAAGGATGGATCCTTCTGCTGGCCCACAGTCCCTCATCTGAGATCCTAAAATCAAAATACACAAACCAACCACTGAAAATCAAAATTATTTTGTGCCGAAATTTTAGTGTTTGCTTGCAGGGTGCTGTCCCAGACCTCTCTGGGTTATTAACTATTGTATGGCATATGCATTATATCCTCTTTCTACCAAGCTCCAAGACTTTGAAAAAGGAATTAAAAAATCCTGTAATTTCTTCATGAAGAACAAAAAGCCCAAGTAATCCTCCTAATCACTACCTATCTTAAACACCACAACATTCACCAACAAAAAATTAGGTAGCACACTTTATTCTAATTAATGGATACATTTTGGGCACAGATTTTAGTAACATACTCCCTCCTAGCCATTTCCACAGTGAAGTTTCTGATTCAGGTACTAGAAACGCTAGCTAACCACACCTGTTATGTACATGAAATACAATTTGCATAGAAATGATCAAAAAACATTGCAATTTTAAGAAATGTCAACTATTTAATATGGGACTATTTTTAAAATGTATTATAAACCAGCCGTATTTTAAAATGGAAATGTTTAAAAAATACAAAGCATCATGTAAATTGTATTTGAAGACCTATGGGAATATGATTTGAACCAGCAGAAAAGCATTACTAACAGGGCTCCCTACCTCACTGCCCCACCCAGTTTCTTTTATCCTTAATGTTTAAAGTAGTATTGCTTGGTGCCATTGTATATAAACACAAATCCAGCCTGAGCACTGAAACTGAAAGTGAGTGTCAGTGATTGGTTATAAGGTGGTTATCTTCATTATATATATATATGAAATATATAGACATACACACACACACACACATGTATGTATTTTAACCAATCAAAAGCAGAAACTATTATAGTGCATAGAAAATCCATAGATCTCCAAGAATGCCTGAAGTTTCCTAAGGCTTATGAACCCTACTTTGAAAAACACTAGATAAGCATGTGAATTTATTCAGCGTACCAAAAGCTCTCCTACCTTCAAGTAGTTTCCTGGGGTATGATAAAAATGTAAGTATATTTGATGCTCAATGTAGTCCTGCCCAGAAGGACAATAGTTTCTTATAAATGATAAATAAATGAACAAACCTAACTTGCTAAAGGTGAGTGGAAGTAGATTAAAAATGAGCCAATACAATTTTAAGTGAACCAAGAAAATCTCAGTGTATTTGATTGGAATTTAATTCATTTGAAATTTTCAATGTTTAGCTTTTATCACTGGAAGGAAAAAAATTGTGAAGAAGCTTCATGTATTGCATTACCTGAACTATTAGAAAATATTTTGCTGATTCTATCCATGTATTTTCCATGTAGTGGTAGTCAACATAATGGATATTTTCTACTATAGGATGCTGTGCCTGAGAATATTCCAAATGGTGTGTGTGGGGAGTGGGGTGGGGTGTTGGGGGGGTGGGACATCTACATTGGTAGTGAGTTGTACTTCAGGAAAGACAAAATAAATGCAGGATTCTTTACCCTAACCAAGGATGCTGAGATGTAGATAAAGAAAGCTTGCTCTCTTTCAGAAAAGTCAGGAAAAGGTTAAAAAAAAAAAAAAAAAAAAAGGCTGGACTGGTCTAGAACTAAGGCGAGGTCCTAGAACTAAAAATGTTCAGCATTTAGTTCAGGACCCTGGGACAATTCTCATAGTATTGCAAGTTTATCCAAAGCCAAGACTTTTACAAAAAGAGTTGAACATACTCTAGGGATGGGTTGTAGAGTACAGGGTTGTTTGCTTTGTGGCTTTATCTTCCATATTAGACTTCTGTTCTGTAGGTTAGATTAAATGACAGCATGGGGCTTACTTGTTTGAAACAAAGTACAAGCCCTAAATGGTCTAAGGCATCACAAATAAAAATGCAGTTGATCCAAAACACTCTGCCCAATATATACATTGCTGTAATGTGTAGCATTTTAATGTAAAAAGTCAGTTTTTAAACTATTTCTGGGGTGCCTGGGTGGCTCAGTCGGTTAAGGGACTGCCTTTGGCTCACGTCATGATCCCGGAGTCCCAGGATCGAGTCCCGCATCCGGCTCCTGCTCAGCAGGGAGTCTGCTTCTCCCTCGGACCCTCCCCCTTCTCGTGCTCTCTTTCTCTCACTCTCTCTCTCTCAAATAAATAAAAAAATCTTTAAAAAATAAACTATTTCTGTTTTTCAATATTAATGTAACAACAATTAATAGGATGTGTGTGTTTATATAGGCATAAACATATATATAACATTTAATCCAGTGATCAAATTAATAAGTGTTGTAATAATATAGGAAATAACATACAAACGATTGAATTCCGTCCTGCTCTCATTTGTTTGGTTCTGTAACTATCTAACCTGGAGTCAAATGTAAATGTAGAGCTCTCTCTGCTGTTACTACATTAATTTTCTTTTAAGTCTTCAAGAAATAAAGACAAACACCTCCAAAGTTTTCCTGACTCTTTCCTGGTAGATTCCAGAAGGTTTGATTACATCCTTGGTCTGAAGTGCTATCTGAATAGCAGTAAGAAGGACTTTTCTTATTGGATATTGGGGCGACTCAAATCTGTAAACATGTCCTTGTTGGTATCAGTTTCATTGAAAGCTGCTTTCACTTATTGTCAATCTGAGTGTGAGTAGGAGGAAAAAAGTCCATTTTCTCCCAAAGATTTTAGGTCACCTCTAGACACAGTGTCTCTTTCCCAGTGGGAGACTTTATAGTTCTGTATATTATGGTCAATGTTAAAAGGAATGAAATCCTGACTAAATGTCTAGCGCCACCTATTGGTAGCCGAGTATACATTGATTCTTGGTGACTGACATTCCCGCTCAAGCGGAAGTAGAAATGATTTTGATGATTTTTTTCCTAATTTATAATGCCGATATGCGTACTTTATGATAACAGTTCTATTTAAATATTTATGATGATGATGATAATAATAAGTGAGTTCTTTTAAGTTATGGTTTGTATGATTCAGTTTCACAATTCCCTTAAAGCAGCACCGGTAGTGGTGCAGTTAAATTTTCAATAGTAAAAGGAAAAAAGTAGAAAGATCTAGAGTATGAGGAAGAAACAATAACGTGACATCTTCATATTTTGTTTTTTTATACCTGTCCTGAAATGCTATCGTCACGCACAATACAAAGTGCCCTGATTATGCCCTGTATCTTTTAAAACAGCCTTTGGATATTTTTCCCCCCTGACACGTAAGAGTTTGAATAATAAAGTTATTTAAATACAATTACTTATCTGTGCTGAGAATAAATGGGCCACAAATTGTGCCAAGACAACTGGATTTCCACATGAGAAGAATAAAGATGGACTCTACTTCACACCATGAACAGCAATAATTAACTAAGAAATGGATCAAACACCTAAACAAAATGTGGTACATACATACAATACAATAGTATTCAGCCTTAAAAAGGAAGGTAATTCTGACACATGTTACAACATGGATCAACCTTGAGAGCATTATGCTAAGTGAAATAAGCTTCACTTAGGAGGTAGTCATATAAAATCCATAAAAGGAAACATAGGCGTAGATCTTCATGATCTTGGATTAGGCAAAATTTTTTATTTGTGACACCAAAAGCACAAGCAACCAAAAAAATACACAAAATAGACATCACAATTAACAACTTGTGTGCTTCCAAGGACTCCATCAAGAGAGTGAAAAGACAACCGGGGAGAAACATTTGCAAATCATATATCTGATAAGGGACTTGTAGCTAGACAATAAAAAGAATTCTTGCAACTCCATAATAAAAAGACAGCCCAATTTCAAAATGGGCTTAAGAGTCGGAATAGACATTTCTCCAAGGCAGATATGCAAATCACCAGTAAGCACAGGAAAAGATCCTCAATAGCATCAGTCATGAGAGAAATGCAAATCAAAACCATAATAAGATACTAGTTCATACTCACTAAGATGGCCCTAATCACAAAAGACTGCTAATAACATGTATTGGTGAGGATTTGGAGGAATTGGAACTCTCATATATTGCTGGTAAGATTTTAAAATGGTGCAGCCACTTTGGAAAACAGTTTGGCAGTTCCTCAAATGGTTAAACATAAAGTTACTATATAGGCTAGCAATTCCATTCCGAGAGAACTGAAAATATGAGTCTGCACAAAAACTTGCTTACAAATGTTCATAGCAGCATTATTCATAATAGCCCCAAAGCAGAAACAATCCATGTGTTTATCAACTGATGAGTGGGTAAATAAAATGTAGCACACCCATACAACGTCATATTAATCGACCAGAGAAATAAATGAAGTATTGATACATGCTCCAACATGGATGGGCCTTAAAAACACCTTGCTAAGCAAGAGAAACCAGCCACAAAAGACCACAGAGTATATGGTTCCATTTATATGAAATATCCCAAGCAGGCAAAACCATAGAGACAGAAATTGGGTTAGTGATTTCCTAGGGCTACAGAGGTCTGAGAGAAAATGAGGGGAGACTGCTAAAAGTTTCTTTTGGGGGGGACAAAAACATTTTAAAATTGATTGTGGTTATGGTTGCAGAGATCTGTGAAGATACTAAAAGCTGCGGAATTGTATATTTTAAAAGGTATGTAAGGAATCATATGATATATAAAACATTTCAAAAACTGCTGTTTTTTTTAAAAAAGTGAATGGATTGGTCAATACGAAATTCACCATTATTAATCTGTGAGACTGATTAAAATGAAAGTTTGGAATGGGTAAAGCTCGGAAGAGAAATGCCAAACACCCTTAATGGTATTAAGGCATACAAAATGATTAGTTTGTATTTAGTAAATGTGAGGTTATTATAGTGCTTTATAGCTTGAATGTTTGTTACAGTAATTTCCACTAAAATCGAAAATAGAGACATTGTTCTTATAATTCTTTATCTCCATTCATTCTTTACAACAAATAACAAGAACCAGCGCTTAAATCTAGAAGTTGTCCCCCAGCTATGACAACAGCCCCTCTTCCTGAGATTGTCTTTTATATATGTTAATTTCCTAAGTGCACAAGGTTATTTTCATTCAGAATGTTAAAGTGACCCCTAGGTAAACTCATTTAAAACGTCTTGATTTTCACAGCCTTTTCTTCCTTCAAAGCTTAAGGAACTCCCTAAGGCAAGGCTTCACCAAGCCAGGTCTTAAGAACCATCTAGGTGAGAATTTCCTCTGCTGCTTGGCAAAAATGCAGATTCTTGGAAGTTACCTCAAACCTACCATACCCCAGGGTGATTTTTATGCATACTAGAATGTGTAGGTTTAGAAATATTTTACTTCCCAACTTCATCAGAGAGGTAGGAGTTTTGAAATCTCATTGCCCTATGGAGAATTACAGAATCCTAGAATGTGAAAAGTAAGAGGCACTCAAGAGTCATCTTGTGTAACCCTCTCATTTTATGGAGGAAGAAACAAGATGATTAGCCCAAAGCCATACAGCTAGTTAGGGGCATAGCCAAGACAAGATGGAGCTCGGGTGTTCTGATGCCCAGAACTGTGTCCTACCTCAGCTGGGGCAGAACCAGGTTGATTGGGCACCTCTCTGGCGCACACACCACATCCATACATGATTAGCTAGAATCCTGACTCTTAGTTCTACATATAAGTAGGTAATCCCGAGAAGAGAATGAATAGCACAGGAAAGGGGCCACAGTAAAGAAGAGCTCTGCCAGAGTTCTTCTAGATTCACCAACATAAATTTAAAGTTGAATATGTAGTCTCTGAAAAGCATTTCATGCTGTCTCTTAAAATACTATGTAGGTATATGTAAATAAGAAAGCTTACTTCTGTATTTGTAGAGACAACGATTTCTCCTTTTCTTCTTGGGCACTTGTGACTCCCCATTAAGAATTTTCTAAATGTTGAGGTTCCTCAACAAAGCCATTTCATAAGATAATTTCCTCTCCTTCCCTCCCTCTTCTCTCTCTCCCTCTCTGTCTTTCCCTCTCCTCTCTCTTTCTCCTTCCTTCTCTGGTCCTGGAAACTGGCCAGCAAGATTATTTATGGCTCTTAGTTCACATCACACCTTAATAATAAACAGGAGCCGTTTTCCTTTGTTTTCACATTTCAACAGCACAGTAGTTACAATCTGGCTTCCATCCGAAAGCTCTCTCCAGGTCTAACGTGCTGTGCCGAGTATATACATGATTAACCAGTACAATACGTGCGGCAAAGAAACCAGGTAAGAGATTTATTGATTCTGGCTGAAACAAATTGAAAAGTAACCTTGAACACTTTGTGAAGTCCATAATGAGTTCCACAAATCAACTCTGGAGCCAGTTTAGCGTGTCCATTTAGTTGAGGCAAAGAGTCCGTGTTTGATCTAACTTAATAAAGTAATTCCAGTGTAAAAAGTAGGTCAAAATGGTGACATTCTAAAATTGCAAGCTTTTCCCTAAGAGAAATGCATTTATTTCAAATAGAATTAATGGTTTTTGATAAAAGATGACATTTTGTTAACTATTTGGGGGGTACCTTCTACTAATGTGGATCTACTTTGTTTGTGATCGATTTGTGGAATGAATACGTGTCCCCAAGTAAAGCTGACTACAAGTAAAACTCAATGACTTGGCCCTTCTAGAAAATTTCTCTGCCTCTGATGAGTCAGAATTCAAATTGAGACTGTAAACTAGAACATACAATTATTGAGTGTAGTTGATATTACAGAACAGAATTTTGCTTTACTGATGTTCACCTCATTTGAGTTAAATCTTATCTGACACTATTAAGAGGTTATATCTTCTGAAATTTAACCTTAACTATAAGGTTAAAAAATCTAAGTCATCAGAACAGTATAGAGAATAGTAATTATTAAACCCTCCTGCAGCAGTTAACTATGTGGAATCGGAAACGGAGAGACTGCATGTGTCTGAGCACATATGAATAATATAGGATGGTAGAGACACAATTTCTAACTCAAATTTTTCATTGTTCATGTTTTTGTTGGTTTGTTTGTTTTGTTTGGGAACCATAAAAGGAATATATTTTTCCTTGGATCTTAAATTTTATTCAAAATGTTTTTCAGTTTAGGTTAGGAATTATCTTATTCTATAGCAGTAGAGAATTCCATTTTTATAGGAAGATCATGAGTTGGTTAAAGTGGGTACTGGTAAATCACCCATTTAGCTATCAGGAAGTCTGATTCTTTTATAAGCCTGCAACCTCCCTTTTTTCCTGGCCAAAAATAAAAATGAATAAATTCCCCCAAAGTGTGGGGTGATAAGAGAACCAAAAATGAGTAAAAGTTCTTCATTCTGACTGCAATACACTACTTGTTTTGGCAGAAAACCCCCCCAAGAGATTTCAAAACTGAATAGTAAGCCCTTGGTTTATTGCATACTAGAAGAACGCTCACTATCTGTTCTAATAAATGTTTCCAAACAGAAAACTTAACTACAATCAATTTTAGAAAAATATTTCTCTTTGAGGCTGGAAGGACAAATAAGATGTTTAAACAGAAGCTGGTAAAATCGTTTGCTAACCTTCAGGGTGGTAGGATGAGGCCGACCTGACCCACAGCTGTGATGCCATGCTTTGCAACGAAACGGCAGTGGTCTTGCCGCTGGCTAGAACTCTCTAGCAATTTCCACATCAAGGCATGTTGCCACTCATGCTTAAATTTGAAATCATTCTGGTTAGTATACAGCTCAGTTTGGAGAGAAATAACTATTTGGTCATTTTGAGTCCTCAGAAAACTAAAAAAAGCATTTTTTGCACAGAACATGGTCATGTACCTTTTAAATCCATTTGTAAAATTATTTATCTTCTTATGTAAGAAGATGACATATTGATCACGGATGAAAATTTTCTCCTACACAAATATTTTCAAGTTCATGCAATCTCCAACCTTAGTTAATATCACTGAACATTAAGCTAATTTTTTCTGGAATATTTTTATCAAGTCCCAAATGAACAAGTGAGAGAATACCTGGTAAAAATACACAACTTACACATATTAGGGAAATGGAAAAGGGTTGTATGTTAAAATTTTCTTCCCATTGGGGCACAAGGGTGACTCAGTCGGTTAAGCCTCTGACTTTGGCTCAGGTAATGATCTCAGGGTCCTAGGATCAAGCCCTGAGCCTGGCTCTGCTCATCAGCAAGGAGTCTGCTTCTCCCTCTCCTTCTGCCCCTCCCCCTGCTCGTGTTCTCTCTCTCTCTCTCTCTCTCAAATTAAAAAAAAATTCCTATCTTACTATTACTCAAGTGTCATTTTAAAATAATTTTTTAAAGTGCCATTTTTAAATTGATTAACTTAAGGTAAACTTGTCTTTTTTTTTTTTTTTAACGTTCATCAATATTCTAGCCATATAATTTAACTGCCATTTAATCTGAGAAAGAGAGGGTGAAAACTCATTTTACCCATTCCTGGTAGGAAGGTGGAAAGAGAGAAAACACCTCATTTAAGATTCTGAGGTAGATTTGTATAATGCTTTAAGCAAAAGCTCTTTCATAAGTATCTCTGAATTCAAGTTGAAAATAAGACAAAATAATAAACCAAGTTTAAAATCTAACCTGTCAGATGTTAAAATTATCCTATGACTAATCCTAAATCAATCAGTTTATGTGCTAGAACATTTTCCTATTAACTACTGTGGGAGAGAAAATAATTCATTTACTGCTAATGTGGAAATGTGCCTGTTGGGGGGAGGGGGAAGACGGAAGGAATATCCTGATTGGTGTTACCTGAAGTGATTATTATCTTCCAGCCAGTTTTCAATTTCAAACAAAACTTTTAATATCTGTCTTTTCCAGATTGTCTCTAATTTCTAATTTTTTAAATAACAGCTTTATTGTGGCATGATTGACATACTATATCATTCACCCATGTAACAGGTAGCAGTCTGTGGTTATTAGTAAATTCAGAGCTGTGCAGTCATCACCTCAATCAAGTCTATAACATTTCCATCACCCCACAAAGAAACCCTATACCTTCTAGACATCACCCCCATACTCCCAGTTCCTCCATACCCCCCAGCCCTAAGCAACTGATCATCTATTTTCTGTCTATGGATTTGCCTATTTTGTACATTTCATGTAAATGGAGTCATGCAATATGTGCTCCTTTATGATTGGCTTCTTTCACTCAGTATAACGTGTTTTCAAGGTGTAATGTCTAACTACAAAAAGAAAACTCTTTCATTTGGGAATAATTTCAAACTCATAGAAGAGTTACTAAAATAGAGCTTGTACAGAAATCCATTTATCCCATATCTAGATTCATCTCTTGTTAATCAAATGTCTAAAGAGTTTCAATGTCCTTGTTACTGCAGGAATACATTAAAAAAAATTGTGTCACATCTATGTATGAATGCTCTGTGATTGCTTATAAATAATTTGGATTGCCATTTTGAACCTTCTTAATATTACTTGAAATTCCAGGGTTAGTTCAGTTCAGTGGTAGATATGTATTTGATACAAGCCAATTGATTCTTTCTACATGTGCCCAGAAATACATGAAAGCTTAAGCCTCTAGTAACTGAAATGAACTGAACACACAAGAAAAAGGATTTAAGAAAGCTGAAAAGATACCAACTTCTTTTGCACCATTCTTATCAAATTGCAATTATAATTAATTAGTATTTATTAGGCACCTTACTTTGTGTCCCGAAGTGGTATAAGGAAGTAAAAATGGCATAAAGAGGAATATGACTGCTGGCCAGTTTTAACAAAAATAACCAACTGCAATATACTGTGGCCTGCACTCTGTCAGCATAATTTTGAATAGCAGGGTGCCTGGTGGGCTCCTTGGAAGAACATGCGACTTTTAATCTCGAAGTTGTGAGTTTGAGCCCCAGGTTGGGTGTAGAGATTACTTAAATAAATAAATTTTTGAAAAATAGCTATGGAAGATATAAATAATTCTTTCTAGGAGGAAGACTCTATGAGAATCACAGAAGGGGATGTCCCTGAAGAAAATTTCGAGTCATAATTTGGCAAAAGGCTTCAAAGATGGCCAGGCTACCTCTGTTTTATGGAAAATATGATAAGATGAAGAGGATTGTCCCCTCTGAAGTTTTATTATTTTACAAATAATCAGGGCCTAAGAACCTAAGGTATCTTTTTTGCTTGTTTGTTTTTCAGGAATAATAGTACTCAAGGTACCATATATTTAAGCTAACATGTGTTGTGGTTTTCCTCTTTATTGGAACAATTCTACTGCATATCATTAACACTTCATTACTTTTAATATGTAAGCAGCATTCCTCCTCAGGAAGAGGACCATGGGGTGTTTATAACACAGATTCCCCCAGCCCTGGCGGGAGTCTGGGAGACGCTGCTTGGAGCATGCTACCCTTGCAGTCCAAGATGGTAAGCTAAATTTAGGATACTGTGTTACCATATTAGTCTATGGATAGAAAGTATCACTGCAAAAATACTAAATGAAAAGCATGTTGACCTCAATCTTCAAACCAGGCAGGAGTGCTCACAGTAATCTAAGGCAGCTGAAGTCCTTCCAGCTCTGGGAGAATAACACACAGGCTAACAAGAAGGTGGTAGAATTGGCCTCTTTACACATGGGAAGCCATGTTAAGGGTGTGGAACAGTAAAAAAGCCTAAACTGTGGGATCAAAGGATCCAATCCTTCCTAGATTTGTGACTCTGGGTGAGTCATTTTATCTCTTTGAACTTCATTTTCCTCTTGTGGGGGGAAAAAAAAAAAGGAAGCAGTTAGACTATCTAACGGGTAGGGTTATTTTGAAGATTAATTTGAAGTATGTAAATAAAAATACTTTGCAAAGTGCTGTATAAATATTATTATATTTTGCAAAACAACAAAGCACTTTTCCACATTCATATGCTTTAAAAGCAATTACCCCCCTTTAAAAAAAATGAACCAACATACCAGAACGGAGGTGGGTGGGGGATGGGTGAAATAGGTGATGCGGATTAAGGAAGGCACTTGTGATAAGCACCAGGTGTTGTATGGAATTGCTGAATCACTGTGTTATACACTGGACACTAATATTACACTATATGTTAATTAACTGGAGTTATATAACTTTAAAAAATGAACCAACATACCATTTTTAAGTGTATTATGCAAGTCCATTATATCTGAAAATAAATCTACAAAAGAAATCATTTTTATCCTTTGTGAATTACTCTATGGTGTGGCAATTTTGATAGTGTCACAGTTTTAGATCTTTTCCTTATAGACAGGTCTTGCTCTAAAAAGCCTTGAAGACATTTGCTGATGCCTGGCTTAGAGAAAACCTACCGAAACATGAAATAGTAAAATAAGATAGTTTGAGGATTATTTTAATAAGATCATTTGAATTCAAGAAAGCTATTTATAAAGAATTTTAAAATGGAGGGAATATGACTAGATAATTTAAGCATCTTTGGGACTACTGGTATTTGCAACTTAGGATGGAAAGAATTTTGGATAAATAGTTCAAATGCAATTTTCCATCAAATAACAATTTCAAACCCTCTGAACAAAGGCCTTAGTATGGTAATAATATGAAGTGATACAACAAACAAACAAACCATGTTATAAATGGAGGGCTTTGCAGCAGCCAGAGTTCCAAATGAACTACATAGTTAGAAGTTAGGATGAGTGGGGGATGGTGTGGAGAGTTTGCCCAAAAAGCCTGATCTTTTTAAAAAATTTTTTTTATTTACTTATTTATTTTAGAGAGAGAGAATGCATAAATAGGGGGAGGGGCAGAGGGAGAGAGAGAAGGGGGGGAGCAGACTCCCCACTGACCATGGAGCCCGACTTGGGGCTCAATCCCAGAACCCATGAGATTAAGACCTGAGCTGAAATCAGGAGATGGATGCCTAACTGAGCCCCCCAGACACCCTAAGTTTGATCTTATTAGAAAGACACATGACATCTCACAAGTCATGCGGCTATTACATGCCATCTACAAGAGGGGCACACTTAGGAACCTGTGAGGTTATAGCTCTAAATGCTTTAGGTAAAGGACTACATCCTTTAGTTTTGGCTTCTGGTACCAGATTCTCCAGAATGACTATTAGAAAACTTCACATCAGTTTCTTCATTGGTAAAACAGAAAAAAAATTATATGTGTATTTATTATATTTGTAAAATAATTTATATATTTTATATAATTATATAAATATAAAAATTTATATTAAAATATAAAAACTTATATAATATAAATATAACATATTTATATATACATGTATATATAAATACTTACATATATAAATATATAATAATTTATATAGATGATGTGTAGGACTAGCTATGGTTAATAACACAGGTTTAAATTTGGCAGCTGGAGAAAATTCAAGTCTGTGACTCAGAAGCAGGCGATTAGAAGGTTAGGTTAACCGAAAAGGCCCAACTGCCCCTTTCCTCTTTGCTAGAGTTTGCTTTCCAGGCCTTTCACTCCTACACCCACAAGAAATCAGAGAAGCTGAATGCGTTCACGTGCAAACAGCCGTGTTGTTCAACAGTAAACAGTGTCGGGAATGGGTGGTTGATTTGGTGCTTATTAGTGATACAAGTTTTTATCTAATTTCACTTTTATAATCAGTTTGATAGCTCCTTTAAAAACAAAATTAAAGAAGGACTAGGAACACAAAATTGCAAGAAAGAATAAAAGGGTTGCTGTTTTAAGGCCCCGGGGCTTTCGGGAGAGGCTCTCAGGAGGTCTGCACCCTTTCCTACCTGGCCTGAAGGGCCCGCAGAGATCTGCAAGTAAGCAGGACGGGAACTTTGGTAGCAGTTTGAGAGTTACCGAAGTTAGAAGACAGGGACAAAGGACAAAAAATGTAAGCGTGTAACTTGCATGTCTTTGTTATTTCGTTTTTCCAGTGATTTATTTTATTGTATTTTGAAAGGATCAGTGTGGGGCAGATTGGGAATAAAGGAAAAACCTGATCCTTCTCCACAGATGGTTTGAGAAGCTGTGCTTTAAAGAACATTTCATTTTTTTAAAGATTTTATTTATTTATTCGAGAGAGAGAGTGCAAGAGCGAAGTCAATCAGAGAAAGACATGTATCATATGATCTCACTGATATGAGGAATTCTTAATCTCAGGAAACAAACAGGGTTGCTGGAGTGGTGGGGGGTGGGAGGGATGGGGTGGCTGGAAGAACATTTCATTTTGATCCGCATTTCAACTACGGAGGACTCATTTTCTCCTTAGAAATAGTGCCCTGGGCATAGAGAGAGGGGGCAGGGAAGGGGTTCCTGTCCTCAGATCTCCCAGTTGTTTGCTATGGGCGTAGGGGCCTTTCTTAGTCAACCTGCAGGTGGCTTGGTAGAGATTCCTTCTTCCCAGCTCCTGGCTCCAGGTGATAGCTGTGGTCTCATCCCCTCAGCAAACACCTTCAAAGAGTTAGCTGTAGATATGAAGTGGGCAGGAAGATTGGCTTTCTCCAAACACAGGGAGATTGGGTTTGGGTGGGGGGCGGGGGTAGGTGAAAATCATATTCTTAATCACAAACAAACACAATTAACTGGCAACTGGATTAAGATACCTAATCAGGCAAAATTATTTAGAGGCTCTTATAACCATCACCCTTCTTTTGAAAGTTCTTAGTTACTTTGTGAGATAATACTCTGTTAATGAAATACATGTCCATAGGGAACATTCCTCTTAAAGTGACATAAGGAGGATTCAGTAAAAGCAATAAAGGCTCTAAGGGGGAAGAGTGTTTTAAAGAAATGACAAGACGTGAAAATGCATAGTAAGGAGACTAACCAGCCGTCCAAAGTGTCCCCAGTTTTGGTCCAACTGAGGGTATAGGGAAATCCTCTAGTGAATTCCATCTTAGGCAATCTTTCATTCACTCAACGAATCTTATTGAGTTTCCATAATGTGCCAATCACCGACTGTCCTGGGCACAGCGGAGCCAGCAATTCACAACACAGATAACATCTCAGGGAGCTAGCATTTTAATGGGGAAAGGGATAGATGGTAGACAAATAAATATAAAATACGATGACTGCCAATAATAAAATTATAAAGCAGGTGAGAGAACAGAGTGTGACAAGTTTGAGGGGGAGGTGGCGGACATTGGCTATTTTAGGTAGAATGGTCTCAGAGCAGGTGTCATGAAATGAGGGAGCTTGCCATAGGAAAATACTGGGGACCTTGGTTGCATGCAAAGGGAAGAGAACGTAGGCTCTGAGGAGGAAGAAACGTGGCTGATTTTAGGAACATCGAGAGGCCGGTTGGCTGGAGTATAGCGATGGAGGCAGAGAGTAGTGAGAGGTGGGAGTAAATAGGTAAGGGCTAGTTTAGGTGGGATCACATAGGGTACCATAATGGGTAGAATGCCTACATAGGGTTGAACTGGAATTAGTTATTATATGTGATGCTTGAGCACTGGAAATGTTCACTGTTAAAATGTACCCAAATCAAATTCAAGCAAAGAGTGTTGAAAAGAATTTACATTACTCATCTTTACAAATATGCTATTATTATATAATCATATATAATTATATATAATATAATTAGCAAAATCAAATTAGCATAAGCCCTTCAACTATTAAAGACTTAAACTGCTCAAGAATTGAAACTTCAATTAGAACAACTGTCCTAAAACTCAGTTGCTATATTAGATATATTTTGGAAGTCTCACTACATGCAATGACCAAACCAGTTAATACATACACATATGATTAATATCAAATCATTCATGCCCATGGTCTTTGCTTAACTAGAGGCTGCCCCTTCCAGCTCTGGGATGCTTGATCATCACGTTTTCTGAAGAAATAGCCCAGTAAGACTTTCCTCCTTTAGTTTTGGAAAGGGAGAAAAGATTTGCCAAGCAGAGAAGAGTGTGTTATGTGCCCTGGGCTGTCGGTTGCATTTGAACTTGTACCAGCTCACTGTGGGTTGCAAAGTGCCAGCAGGGCAAGTCCTGAGCTATGGTGAGAGAAAGCAGCCATGGAAGATGCAGGTTAGGGAGAGGCTGAGACTGATCTGGAGGCTCCGTGGCTGGTCTTCATTTTAATATAGTTCCACTGAACTTCCTCTCTCATGCTGAAGATGGAAATGACTCATGGGAATTCAATCATGCATAGAAGCCGTGTAAATGAGATTGGTCAACCTCTGCACTTTGGGCAAGTCATGAAATCTGCCCTGTTATGCATTATTTTCTTCATTTAAGATCATAAAGAGTAATGCCTGTGGGGGTGTGGCTGACAGAGGGGAGAGGCAATATATTTATGAAGTATTTCCTCAAAGCAGCCACAAATTCTATGAACACTTCTGGAAAAATATTATTTAATGCTTATTCCTCTTTCTTCCTTCCTGGTTTTTTTAAAAAGATTTATTTACTTATTTTAGAAAGAGAGAGAGAAGGCGCTCGTGCATGCCTGGGAGCAGGGGGAGGGTCACAGGGAGAGGGAGAAAGAGAGAATCTCAAGCCAACTCCTTACTGAGAGCAGAGCCCATCATGGGGCTTCATCCCACGACCCCGGAGATCATGACCTGGGCCAAAATCAAGAATTTGATGCCTAACTGCCTGAGCCACCCAGACGCCCCACTTCCTTATAAGTTTTAGTAAAAGAAATGCTACTAGGTGAAGCCAATCTGTAGTTTTGCTTTAGCTTTGAATGAAAGCCCAAGGAATATATATATATTTTAAATCTTATCTTTAAGTAATCTCTACACTCAATGTGGAGCTCGAATTTAGAATCCCAAGATGGAGAGTCCCATGCTTTCTAGACTGAGCCGGCCAGACACCCATATTTTTTTGGTTTTAAAGGTACAATCCTGTAGTTCCAAAATTATGGGTGACTTCATTCAAAACAAGCAAAAATAATGCCTTGTAATTTTGTTTTTAATTTATTCCTTAAGAATTTGCCAGCAAGTAAAGATAGTAAAGAAAACTGATATTATAGTTTATGGTCACATTTTATACTTGTTATGAATAATTTTAAAATAAAAAATTTTTAAAGATTTTATTTATTTGAGAGAGAGAGAGCACAAGTGGGAGGAGAGGCAGAAGGAGAAGGAGAAGCAGGCTCCCCAGTGAGCAGGGATCCTGACACAGGATCTATCCCAGGACCCCGGGATCATGACCTGAGCTGAAGGCAGATGCTTAACTGACTGAGCCACCCAGGCGCCCCTAAAATAAATTTAAACAAGTAATTATTTATTTCCCTTGCTTCTAAACATGGAAAAGTGGAGCTCTACTGGAGATGTGCACAGAGGTATTTATGTGCTTGGAAGCCAAGAAAAGAGGGGCCAAGAGCAGGCAGGTGGAGCAGTAGGAAGACTGATTACAGTGAGCAAATATGCAGATACATCGAGGGTAATGGGAACCAAGGAAAAGGGATTTTCAAATATGGGAAGAGTGGGCTAGCAAGAACTCTGAGATGTTGGATTGGAATTGGAGGTACCTTCAATTAACTTATGGTTTTAATAGATTTTAGAGGTAGGTAAAGACACAGTTGTAGATATATGCGCATGCGTACATGCACACATGTATGCATGTTTCCTAGCTCTGTCTGCTGAATGTATGTAGAAGCAATGATATCCCAGTATCAGTGAGAACCCAGATCCTGGTTTCTAAATCCCATCCTCCACTGAAAGATGCTCTTGACTCCTTGGAGAAATGACTAAATCAGGACTGAGGCAGGAGAAGTTCAAGATGATCTTGGAATATCCTGTTATGCCAGAAAGTAAGGAAATGGTCAAAGATTGATAAGGACATAACAAAAGGCTACAGGAGCCAGCTTGAAATGTGCCCAGATCTTTGACACCAAATCTTTGCTGGCCAAATCTTCAACAACTTGAACACCCAAACAAATAATATTAGTTCAGGATGGCTAACCATTGAATAAAGAAGGAATCCATGAGTCCATCCTGATATAAATAAATAAACAAATAAATGGAAAAAAGGAAAAACTTCCATATACTAGAAGGAATAAATATAGAAGGAACGATGGGGATAGAAAACCACCATTTGTCATCCGTCTAAATGGATGCTAAGGCAGGTAGGTGGAGGTTTGATGAAGAGTAGGATATTAGTATAATGGCAGAATTCCCCCTACAAAAAATAATTATCAGTTGCATAGGGGAAAATGATGATGTGTAGGTGGAGGAACTGGGCAGATATTAATGTCATCAGGTGATCAAGGCTAACTCACCAGTGATGATATGGGCTGACATCTAGCCTCCTTTGTCATGCCCCAAGAAGAGCATGTTACCATTTCGGTAGTTTTCTTGCCAAGAATGCATGAACCCATATCAGACAGACTTAGTTGTGGAACATCTTTTGAATGAAAGCCTGGCCTCCTTCAAAATTATAAAGGTTATAAGAGACAGGAAAGACTTAGGAATTGAGGAACTGTTTCAGATGGAAGTCTGAAGAGATATGATAACTAAATGCGATGTGTGATCCTGGATTGAATGTCGGACCAGAAAAAAGAGAGAGAGTTTGTTGGAGCAGTTTGCAAAATTTGAATTGGGCATGGGGCTTAGAGTGTAGTAATGTTAGATGTATGGTAGTAATGTTAATTTCCTGATTTGTTTGGTTATTTGGTCGTTATATGGGAAAATGTCCCATGGAGTATTTAGAATGAGTGAGAAATCATGTCACAGCTTGCTCTCGACTGGTTCAGAAAAAGGCTAATGACATACATACATACATACATGTCTATGTTTTAATATATAAGATCTAAAATAATACATTGATGTATTACATATTTATACAGTATCTATAATGTATGGTAAATTTTAATATGTTAATGATAACTAATATATGTATTATATATTTATACTGTTCTACACGTTGACACCTTTTTGGAGAGGGAAAGTGAGATAAAGTAAATGTGGCGAACTGTTTTTATTTATTTAGATAGAGATGGAGCAAAAGAGATAAAATATTACCAAAGTGTCTCAGTGAAGATGACGCAGTTCTTTATAATATTCTTGCAATTTCTAAGTTTGAAGTTGTTTCAAAATAAATGATTTTTAAAAAATACCTGCATGTTTATATAGCTGTATAAGTGTATATATATGTGTGTGTGTGTGTGTATATATATATACAGCTGTGTAAGTAACAAATGCTTTCATATATTAGTGTAATATGTGATATTTCCTGTGTAAAACATTTCCATGTTTCCAAATTCTCACTAGGGTAATTGTATGGAACTTGGAAAAAAGCAGGTATGGGTTATACAGTCCCTTTCTGTCCTAGGATTCTGTAAATGTCAGGTGAGTTCCAGGGAAATGTTATGTAAGAAGGAAGTGTCAAAAGGAAAGAGTTGTCTATTTGTCTCCAAATTCCAGTTTTATTTTTATTTTTTTTAAAGATTTTATTTATTTGACAGAGAGAGACACAGTGAGAGCAGGAACACAAGCAGTGGGAGTGGGAGAGGGAGAAGCAGGCTTCCCACAGAGCAGGGAGCCCGATGCGGGGCTGGAGCCCGATGCGGGGCTCGATCCCAGGACCCCGGGATCATGACCTGAGCCGAAGGCAGACGCTTAACAACTGAGCCACCCAGGCGCCCCATCCAAATTCCAGTTTTAAATTAACCACTGAAATAATCTTAGCTTTCCTAAAATAATGGCTATCCAGTAAATCCATAGTCTTAGTTCATAAGAATAGCATCTGCTTTGTCCTGGATCAAAGGTGAGACCTTCTGCATAGTAATTAGTTTAAAAACAAGACAAAACAAAACCTTTTGCTCTAAAAACAGCAGTATTCCATTATAGCCCAAAGTAGTCAGTCTTCTCCACAATCCCTTGTTCCATTATACTCAATTTGCTATATATATATATATATATATACATTTGTACAAAGAATCTTCTCTAAATGCATATATACCCAGACATTCATGGACACACACACACACGCACACACACACACTAACATAGTTCCATTTAGCACTTTTACTTTGTAAAAATCTTTGTGACTTTCGTTCTTATCTTTATCTGGAAAAACTGGGAAGACTTGAGGTATTATCCTCTTCTTTTTTTGAGAAAGCTGAGCATGAGGAATTTAACAGACTCACAGTTTACCTAGTGGCAAGTTATTGAACAACCACAACTAGACTTTAGAATCTTTTAATTATACTACACTGAAAGATCCAGGCAAGGTTGGTGGGTTACACTTCCTTTAAATATATGTATACCAGGCGTAGTTATCAAAATTGAACTTTGTCTCTGTGACTCTAGGAGAAGAATCTAGACCTACCCAGGTAAGTACTGGTTGCAAGGTGTCTCTTAGCATTTCAGAGATGTTCTAATGGAATACTGAATGTCTTATGATTCTATGTACTTTTTTCCTTGCCAGTCTTAACACAATTTTAGAAAGTTGACATGCATAAAACAAAGATATTTTTTACCACCAAAGTTAAAATGTTCATATTCACATGTAATTGGAAAATGCACAATAGTTTATAGAACTCTCTAAAAGCTTCTGCCAATGTAACAGACAATTTTGATGAAAACAGGATGTTAGTTATTACTAGTTATAATAATGCTACAATATTATGAAATGTCCTTAATTTTTTTCTTGAAAACATTTCTTTAGTTGTTACAATGCATTTACCTTCAGTACTATGGTAGCTCTTTAAAATGTATCCAACGTGTCTTCACATGCTGGCAGTTTTATTACTATTATTTTATTATTAAATACCTGTGTAGCACTTACCATGTGCTAGATCCTATTCTAAGCAGTTTATGAACAATCAACTCATTTCATCCTCATAAAGCTCTGAGGTTATTACTATAATTAACTTCCACTTTACACAGGAGGCTTACAGGATAAGTAATATGTCTAAGGATACATAGTTGATAAACAGTAGAATGTGAATTCAATTCCAAGCAGTTCAACTCCCAAATTTGTACTCATAACCAATGTACCAGGATGCACTAAGCCTCAGACTTACAGGTGCTAGAGAATTATTTGTTGATTAAAGAAATAAATTATTCTCTTGTCTTTTAGACTGGTTTGGAAACATTAAGCAAATTACCCAATGGCTCTGTGCCTTAATTTTCCACTTCATAAAATAGAATTGATATTTGTCATCCATTACTCTCCCAAACAGCAGTAAGAATGGAAAGAATTTACTTTACCTAGCTGCTGAGCATATGTAGTTATGCCTTAAAGACTTGGTCAGCAGTAGGTCTAGAGACTAATAGCATAAACCTTAAACATGTGACAAGACCCCAAGAGTTTCATGTTATTCACTGAGTCTCTTTCTGTTTGAACTAATGGATGTACAGGGGCAGAGCTTTGAAGACCTCAACTTCCTTGTATTTTAACTTTATTCCCATGTAACTTTGAGCTGTTTTCATTTTTCCAGTGGAATTAGAATGTGTTCACAACACACAAATTTAATACTCAAATATTACTCATTCAATAATATTCAAAATAAATGAGATGTCCGCTAGGGCTTAGATTATGTGATCTAATAAAAATACCTAACTGTAGATCTTCCAAATGAAAATGCTTTCTTGTTATAGCCCTGCATCCCTGATATTAAGGAAATGATCACGACCTGGTTAGGGACTGCACCGGAAGCTTCTGTGCAAGAATCCTAATCCATTTCTACCTGTCCACTGTCATTAGTTAGTCCCTACAAACACCATCAGGCCCTTCATGGGTTGTAGACATGACATGGGAAATTCAGACCAAGACCCACCACTGAGAACAAGGGCAAACAGGCAGTCCAAGCATCATGTCATGTGACCTTGAGCAAGTCCCCTATCATTGTTCCATCTCAATCTCCTTGTCTGAAAAATGGGGATTATAACAAAGGCTTCACACCTCTAAGGCCGCCATGAGAATCAGGTGAGTGAATGTATGTGAAACTGCTTTCTCTACGATTATGAAGAAATAAATACTCAAGGTTTTGGCTGTGCAAAATGCCCCAAGATAGAAACTTGCTTATGCCTTATATCCACATGCAAATATGTACATTCTTGGGCTGGACTTCCATGCTGAATGGGTTCAGAAAAGCAACAGGACTGGAGTTCATCCTCAGAAGAAGTGAGATTTCAGGTGCTCTGTGATGGAGACCCAGCTGATGAAGGAGAGGGTGAGAGAGAATAGTCCAGGCCTTAAAAAGTACTGACAATGTTTTTGGCAAGGTCAAAGAAATGGGAGAAGAAAATTCAGGCCACAGAGGTCTACGAAAGACTGACTGCCAAGGAAACCAGCAAGGAGTCCTGATGTTTTTTATCCTGCTTAGAAACTTTGGAAGCCAACTCAGGTGCCTATTTCAAAATCTGATATGCTTCTGGCTGAGGTTGCACAGAAGAGTACAGAATGAGTGCTGTCAGGAGTGCCCTGTCCTATGACCTATTAACTTTGATCACTCTCATGATCACAGAACACACACCTCACCCTCACCAACCACCTGCCCAAACCCAGCCCTGCTGACTAGGGAAACTTGGCAAGTCAGAGTTTTCCTGGTGGAAAGGAAACTTCTTACCTCTACTAGAAAAAAAAAAAAAAAAAAAAAAAATCTCAAGAGTACTTGGCCTACTGATGTTGGCATCCCCTTTACAAGCCAGGAACAAATGATCACAGGAGAACAGGCCTAGAGCACCCCGCTGGAAGTGAATAAATCAGAGAGGAAGACTAATGGTACTGCATTGTGCATTCCTCCAAGGCAAGGGCCGTGACTGCTTGCCTTTGGGTGGGAGTCCAAGTGTTCTGCTCACCGTGGGCTTGGGGCTGATAAGACGGGTCGGTTGAAGATACAGCTTTACAAGGAAAGCCCTGGCCTCTTCTAGGGTGTGAGGAGGGTGGAAGCAGGAGGTTAGCAGAAGCGGATGCATAGAAGCCATGCCGCTATTGAAATTCCCTTTCAAGTCGCAAGGCAACTATGAAGGGGACAGCAGGACAGTGTGCTCATGGAGAATGGAGAAGGAGCTGGGCTGCCTTCTCCTTCACCCCAAAGGCCACCTGCCCTCCAACCCCCGGGAGCCTGAGGTTCTCTCTGCCAGAGAGTAAAGGGAAGGAGCCCACACTTCTACCAGGACCACAGCTGGGGCTGGGGGTGGGGGGGATCTAAGAAACACCCCCGCGGACGAGTTTCTGAGCAGGGAAGTGGACCGGGAACAGCGCATTTCCTGCTTCGCCGGTGCAAACCCCAGGCGGAGCCAAGCGGGAACAGGGTTACGACCGAGGAGTCGCCAGCTGCCAGGGCGCGGTTCGCGGGCGGCCTCGAGGGGTCCGCGTATTGGGGAGAGATTCAGACGGACCGAGTTCGACAGGGCGTGAAAGCAAAACACACGCCTCCCATCCTCGTGCAGAACAGGTGCCCCAAAGCCCCTCTCGCTGTCGCTCTTTTTGGGCTCCCGCACAACCGACGGGTTAGGGCCGAGAGCAAGGTGCCAGGTCCGTGGGGCTCCGACTCTGGGGAGGAGGGACGGGTAAGGGCGGCGGAGCGGGTGGCCCAGTCTTCCGGGCCACTCCGTCCTCCCCACCTCTCCCATCCCACCCGCGACCTTCGACCTCGCATCCCGGACCCACGGGGGACTGGCCCAGGGACAGGGAGGAGACGCGCAAGGTATCGAGACGCGCGGCGCCGCCGCCCGGTCGGCGCCGGGGCGAGCGATGCGAATCGGCGGCGTCCGGCTGCTCGGCCCTACCTGGGAGGTGCGGAGCCTCGCCCGCGCTCCGCCGCCGTTCGCCGCCTCCCGCGGGGCTCCCGGAGGCCGCCGCCGGCGCGCGATTTATAAATGCAAAGGCCTTATTGTTGTGCTTTGTTCCAAGGACAGCATTGTCTATTCATCCGCGGGCCTCCTCGGCGTTTTCCCTGGGTTTGCGGCGCGCACTCCCCTCCCCGCCCCCAAGGACTTGCTCTCCAGAGCCAACCCGGATCTGTCTGGGTGCCCACGGCCTTCCCTAACGTGAAAGTCCTTCGTCCGGCTCCCGCTTCCCGGGCATCGAAAACACAAAAGCCTGCAGGAAATCACCCAGTCTTTGCCTGCTCACTCGGGCCCCGGGAAAAGCGCGTCTCCGACTCCCCGGGTCTGAGCCACAGCTCGTCACCTACCCGGGTTAATTTCTGCGCCCACGGGCCAAAGGCCCCAAGTGGCAGCGGGCACAGCTTCTTGCTGCGCTAGTCGCTTCCTCGCCAGCCTTTCGAGCCTCGAGTCTGGCCTGGGGACCGTGAGTGCAATTAGTAGCCAGGAACCCAGAGATCCTGGACTGTGCGGTGCAAATGCACCCGGCCGCCTACCCGAGCGGGTGTACGAGGCTCTGACTCGCGAAACTAGTTTGTCGTCCCCCACCCCACCCCCGCCCGAATCCCCCGCGTAAATCTCTCGTGTTGAGAAAAGCAAGGCTTGCAGGAAACCACTCCGGATGTTTGCTGCTTTTCATGTGGCATTTGTGGCTGGCTCTGATAACGTCTAGAGCTCGACTTCAACACCGCGTTTAGTAAAGAGACCGAAATAGAAGGGTCCACACACACCACGGACTGGTCTGCGGCGCCGCAGCCCCCAACACCCTCCCCCCAAAATACATGACATGTGAATGATCAGAAGAAATTAGATCTAGGTAATGGTAGGTAAAAGGGACTAGTCTTAAGAAGGCACCGTAATTCCCAACTGGCAAATATAAGTAAACTCCTCCTTTATAACTGCCAGGGAAGGCGTTCTAAGAAGTGGGGGAGGGACGCAAAGTCTGAAGCTCCCGCTCCATCCTGTGGATGCTGTGCTCTCACCTGAGTTCTCAGTAATCTTACCCAACAAAAATTAGTACTCTGTCTCCAAGAACACGTGCAAATAATAATGGCGGTCCTCCAGGTTGTTTCCCCCATCAGGTTCTCTCTGCACCTCTCCCTGGAATGGTGTGGGCCAGGAAGAAAACGAGGACGAAGAAAGTGTACAAGGGTAAACCCATGCATATACATTTTTTTTTGATTCACACTTGGATTGAATTTTCTGTACCCTATGTTATTTTTTTACAGAACTAATCAAATAGATTAATATAGGCAGATAAAATGGATTCTGGAACGGGCAGTGTTTTTGTTTGGTTTTCAATCTCTAATCTAACGAAACTCCTGTTCATGAAAACTTTTTCACTAATAACAAAATCTGCTTCGAGATCTTTGCAAAGATATTGATTATTATCCAGAAAAATTAGAGAAGCTCGCCAAGAAAACAAGGAGCAAGGCGCTATGGGGTGAACTTTTTCTCTCCTATAGTTTATTTATATAACCATTTGCAAAGCAATTATGCTTAATTTTCAAGCCCATATTTATTTCAGAAAAAATAAAGCTTTAAAGGAAAGGTACACAGTTAAATTTAAGATCAGCTCCTTCAAAACCACCCATTAAAAATAACACTTGTCTATGATTTTCTTAAGCAGATTAAAATTTTTTTCTGGGTTGAACCTCAGAGACCCAGGAACTAGAACCACTTAATTTATCCTGTGTATGAAGACTGGCTTCTAACAGTGAGGGAGGGCAGCCGAAGCTTCACAGATTCTCACAGAGTCAAAGTAAATTTGGCTTAAAACCCGTGTGAAGGAGGTTTTTTTTTTTTTTTTTTGGTGGGGGGTAATAGCGATGTCAGAGAAACTGTAGGCCAGAGGTTTCCTAAGGTGTTGTGTTTCTTTGTTTTTATGAATGCCACCAATAAGCAGACTTGATAGAATACTTTGTTACTCTAATTTCACAAAAATGCTGCAGCATTTACCTCCCAGATCCCGGATGTTAGCCTTAGCTTGTCATCACACCTTCACAGTAAACAAAGAAAATCTGTTCTGGACAGTGATGTATTAATTTCTTTGCAAAGTTATGGAATTATGCAGAAATGGCTGTGTTAATCGCCTTAGAAAACACAAATATACAAATACACAAGTACAACAGCTTGGTTTAGTGATTAGGAGCTCAAAATCAGGGCAGAGTACTGGAGATGAATTCTACTCCTCAGTGCTGTGACCTCAGGAAAGTTCCTTAACCTCACTGTGTCTCAGGTTCCTATCCTGTAATATGTAACAGTGTCTACCTCACAGAATTATAAGGATAAACTAGCTTACTAAATTTGAGGGCTGTGCCATGTAAGTGCAATATGAGGGCTTGTTTAAAAAATCCCACTGAAAAGGTTTCAGATTTAAACACAAGTCGAATACACTCAGATTTTCATTTCAGTCTAAAGAAACGTATAGAATCCCATAAGAGCTACAGTTACTTTGCTGAGCAACCGGATAGCTCTTTCCTCCATTAGATGGGCTTTAAGATAAATATTGCTGCTAGTGTTACCACATTTTAGAAATCAAAACTAAGTCTTGCCTCTTTTACTGAACATGTATGAGAAACCTTTTATGTTTATCATACATTTCATGCACAAATTTTCAAGGGTTTCTTCATTGTTATGAATAAAGGTTTTAAATTCTTCAGGATGACGGAATATTGGCTACAGGATGTCATTCCGTATTTAATCTTGTTTTAGAAATTAGAATTTACCTCGGACACAGCATTTTGAATGTAGTACCACAAGCAAGTTGAGTTCTTGGGGAGAGAATGCATTTTTAATTTATTAGCAACAGTATCTATTGCATTCAATAAAACACACTTCAAGAAGACACCCGTGGGGTTCCCTGAAGATAGGTCGCCTCCCCACACTGAAATCCTTAGCTCCCATAATAAAGTGTATGCTCAAATGTTAACTGACTCTTTCCACTTAATATAAAAATCTTTCTGAATACGGTATATAGATACATAGATTTATTCTTTTTAAATAGCTGCATAGTAACCCAAATTATAGAAGTGTCATATTTAAGGGGGAAAAAAAGAGTATGCTTAGTGTGTTCATCTGAACTATCGTGGCCAAGTACTTCTATCCAGCGGTACAGTCAGCATTCCAGAAGGTTTCTCAGGAGTCCCCCTTGCCGGGTCGGAGGGAACGTGCAGCCAGAGCCCGGCTTCAGCCAGTTTTTCCGGGGGCAGGTGTAGCCTTGGGCGCGGGGCCGGGGGAGGGGAAAGGGCGGGCGTGGGGTTGAAGTGAGACTTGGGACTCGGGCGGCTGGCTGGGCGTGGGCCTAAAGACGCTCGCCCGGCCCGCCCCCACCACTCCATTGGCCACATCAGTGCAGAAAAGGGCCCGCGGCCCGGGGCGCCCGCAGTGTCACTGGGCCGGCGGGGACGCTGGTTGCGCGGTGGGCTAGGACTGGCCAGGAACGTCGGCAGCGGGGTCAGGCCCGGGAGACTTCGGCAGCCCACGGGGCATCTCCGTCCCTCGCTCCCACCCCCTCCCCCGGGTCGGGGGAGGCGGTGTGTCGGCGGAGGGTTGTGGGGCGCGGGGCAGGGCTGGAGCGCCATGAGCAGCCCGGATGCGGGGTACGCCAGTGACGACCAGAGCCAGACCCGCAGCGCGCTGCCCGCGGTGATGGCCGGGCTGGGCCCCTGCCCCTGGGCCGAGTCGCTGAGCCCCCTCGGGGACATGAAGGTGAAGGGCGAGGCGGCGGCGAGCAGCGGGGCGCCGGCGGGGGCGGCGGGCCGAGCCAAGGGCGAGTCTCGCATCCGGCGGCCGATGAACGCCTTCATGGTGTGGGCTAAGGACGAACGCAAGCGTCTGGCGCAGCAGAACCCGGACCTGCACAACGCCGAGTTGAGCAAGATGTTGGGTGAGTCCGAGCTCCCGACCCAGGGCGGTGCGAATCGCGGAGCCGCTTCGTTGAGCCCAAGAGGGGTGCGTGCCTTGCGCTCGAGGCCAGTGGTGTGGTGCCTCCAGGGTCCTTCCCTGTGGCCCTCGGTTCCCCTTCCGCATGCCCTCTCCCGACTCTCCAAATGGTCTGGGTCGTCGGTGCCCGGGTAACCCGGGTGACCGGGGCCGCGGCTACAACGGCTTTGGGGAGGCGGCTTCACCGCCGGTCTGGGCCACCTCGAGGGTATCCCGGGAGCCAGGCGGGTTTGGTCCTGCCCGTTCCCCTACTCCTTCCCCGAGTAGGGGACGTTTTCAATTCCTGAAAGGCCGGGAATGGGTGAGCTGGGAAGCCGCTTCCTGGAGGCTAAAAGAAGGGAGGGTTGCCCTTAGAGGACCCAAGATGTCCTGTCTTCCCCAAGTGTCTGGACTCCGCTCGGCCTCTGGAGTCGCAGCCTTTCACTCTTTAACTTGACCTCTTCGCTCCCTCTAGTTGCTCAATTAAAAGTCGGAGGGGAGAGGTAGGGCCAGGGGGGCCCTGGGGCCCGGGAGCGGGAGCTCGGAAAGTAAGCCCGGCGCCCCTCTCCACCTTCCTACGCCCATGCAGGCAAGTCGTGGAAAGCGCTGACCCTGGCGGAGAAGCGGCCCTTCGTGGAGGAGGCCGAGCGGCTGCGCGTGCAGCACATGCAGGACCACCCCAACTACAAGTACCGGCCGCGGAGGCGCAAGCAGGTGAAGCGACTGAAGCGGGTGGAGGGCGGCTTCCTGCACGGCCTCGCCGAGCCGCCGGCCGCCACGCTGGGCCCCGAGGGCGGCCGCGTGGCCATGGACGGCCTGGGCCTGCCCTTCCCCGAGCAGGGCTTCCCGACCGGCCCGCCGCTGCTGCCCCCGCACATGGGCGGCCACTACCGCGACTGCCAGGGCCTGGGCGCGCCCCCGCTCGACGGCTACCCGCTGCCCACGCCGGACACGTCCCCGCTGGACGGCGTGGAGCCGGATCCCGCCTTCTTCGCCGCGCCGCTGCCCGGGGACTGTCCGGCGGCCGGCCCCTACAGCTATCCGCAGGCCTCGGACTACGCGGGGCCCCCGGAGCCGCCAGTCGGCCCCATGCACTCCCGGCTCAGCCTGGAGCAGGCGGGCCCTGCAGTCCCGGGCCACGTGGCGCCCTCCAGCGCCCTGCAGCTGTACTACAACGCGATTAGCTCGCCGGCGGCGGGCGGCGGGCGCGGCTTCTCTCTGCCGCCGCCGCAGCACCCACCCGGCCCGGGGCAGCCGTCGCCCCCTCCCGAGGCCCTGCCCTGCCGGGACGGCGCGGACCCGAACCAGCCCGCCGAGCTCCTCGGGGAGGTGGACCGCACGGAATTTGAACAGTATCTACACTTTGTGTGCAAGCCCGAGATGGGTCTCCCTTACCAGGGACAGGACTCCGGTGTGAATCTCCCAGACAGCCACGGGGCCATTTCCTCGGTGGTGTCCGACGCCAGCTCTGCGGTATATTACTGCAACTATCCTGACGTTTGACAGGCCCCCATCCGATCCCGCCTGCCGGCCAGAAGCACAGTGTTACACACTTCCCGGAGGGGCTAAGGAAATCCTCAGCCTCATGTGGTTTCGTTTTGTTTTTAAGTTGCCTAGGCATATAATTTATGGTAATTTATTTTGTCTGCCACTTGAACAGTTGGGGGGAGAAAGATGTGAGGTTGTGTTTTAAGATTTGTTCAGATACTGGTTTCCCACAGTTGTGTTGTCAAAACCCCATTTCCCAGTTCAAGCTTACCAGTTTTGAATGTGTCCCAGAATAACTTGCTCCATTTTCTGAAAATTTATTGATCAAAAACAATTCTGTCCTGGGTGTGTTTTCTCGATCTTTAAAAAAATAAAATCTGGAATCCTACTTTTTCACTCTACTAGTGCCTCTGTTACAAAAGCCAGTTTTTAAGATGCATGTTAAGTATTGGTAGCATTGGAATCATTTTAATGATATTTAATACGTAGCTGCAGATTTCTCATTCTTTTATATTGGTAGAACTAAATAATTCAAGGATAAAACCTAAAAATGAACGTTAGGATATCTAAGGTTTTGTTTTTTGCTAGGTACAAAAACCTCGTGGAATGAGCCTATGTTATACATTTCAGTGATCTTAGTTTCTAAAAAGTAATGGTTAATCTTAACACTCTTAAGTATTTTCAATTTTAGCATATCCCTCCCACCGGAGGAGAACATCCAAGGCATTTGGGTTTCCTAGTTTGAATCTTGAGAGCGGTCTAAAGAGGTGTTTGGATTTTCCTTTGTCTCCATTTCATCAAGAGTCTGTACACTCCCTCTCAACACTGAGTTTGCCAGTCCTCACATGTCTACACCTTGGGAAATAGTGTTGCAGGGTTAAAAATCATTTGAAGGAGTCACAGGAATGAATCAAAAGAAAATGTGCATTGTGACCTTAACTTTGAATGAAACTCAGCATCTGTAATTTTAATAGGATGCTCTCCTGTAGACTGCATACCTGGTGCATTGCATTTTCTGAAACGAGCAGTTCTTAAGCTCTGGAGAGTCCCAGTGACGATTTGTAGCTAGTGTTCTTTAGAAGTGCAACTAAAGCTACAGCCCTAGGGTAACACAGAATATTCTACCCTTGTAGGGAAGAAAGGGAGTCACAGGCCTGTAAAAGTGAGGGGTTAACCCCTGCTGTGTGCTGTGGCCCTATCCATCAGATTTTGCAGATTGAGACATAATGGATACAGATGACTTGTAACGGGCATTTCCAGTGCCAGGTGTTTGGGTCAAGGTCATTCTGTACCAAGTTTGAGCCTGATCAAGCCTGTGAGTTGAGGAGGGTTTTTCCCCCTTTTGCAAGTGAGGAAAGGAGGTACCAGAGCCGTCACCTGCCACATACATGGTGAAAGCTTGGTGTTAAAAGTTCTTAACACTTTTTTTTAAAGATTTTATTTTTAAGTGGGCGCCTGGGTGGCTCAGTTGGTTAAGCGACTGCCTTCGGCTCAGGTCATGATCCTGGAGTCCCGGGATCGAGTCCCACATCGGGCTCCCTGTTCAGTGGGGGGTCTGCTTCTCCCTCTGACCCTCTTCCCTCTCATGCTGTCTCTCATTCTCTCAAATAAATAAATAAAATCTTTACAAAAAAATTAAAAAAAGATTTTTAAGTAATCTCTACACACAATGTGGGGCTCGAACCTGCAACCCCAAGATCAAGAGCTCCATGCTCCACTGACTGAGCCAGCCAGGCACCCCTACAAGTTCTTAAAACATATTTAATCACTGTTTTCCTTCGTGCCAGGGTATATTTGTGGGCACTGGAAGAACTGGCATGCTGGTGGTGAGAAACTATATAATTCTCTGTATTGATAAATGCTATAGAGAAAAGGGAGGGGTAGGAGAATAGCTTAAAGCATTTATCTTGAAGAGGGATATCTGAGCTGAAATGCTTGGCTGGATTCTCTGGGGAAATGGCAAGGTGTGTTTTTCAGAGAGGGTCCCTGGATGCTAGGAATGTTTGGGACAGAAAGTTTCAGTAAGGAAAGATAAGTCTATTTTGTTAGGCATAACCGAGGTTACATTTAAAATTTGAAATTCTGAAGTTCACTCCTGGCTTTATATCTACCACCTAATCCAGTTTACTTGTCTCTACTACTCTACCCTTTCCACATTCTTTATTCCTCTGTCCCTAGACAGGTTCTGCTTCCAGTCTGAGTTCCTTCCCCAGGATGTCCCGAGTTCCTAGCAGATAAAGTGAGCAGAGGGGCCTCACTTGCTCAGGTTCAAGGCCATGTCTCCGGTTGAGATCACACTAGGCATTTGGCACATACGTGGCGCAAGAAGACGAAGTTGTACCCTTGGCTGCTATATCTTACAAAATAAAAAGATAAATAGGGAAAAGAGGAAAGGGGAAAAGTAGAGTGCTAGGTGGGGTTGGGGGCAGAGAATCAAAAGTCCTGTTAAGTTACATTCTTAACTATTCACCAGGTACAGGTGGAAAATAGTAAGAGCTAAAAAATTTTAGGCAATTCCAGGGCCTTTAACCCCAACAAAGGAGAATTAGTGCTCACAGTACCTCTTGGTACAGGCATCCAGCCCATTCCTTCTCTTTCCTCAGGCAGACTCCGATGAAGTGGTCTCAGGTGGCAGCTAGTGACTGCTTTTTGTTTTACTGTAGAAACAAATACATAAGACACATTGCTTTTCCCCTACTGGAGAAGTCAGGAGGTAAAAATGCAAGGCTGCGCCCCTGAAATTATAAACACTCTTAGAGGTCTTGCTAATTTGAATTCACCTTAGATGATGGTCTGAGGAAAGCCAGAAAGCCTCTCCCCAAGAGTGCACACGTGCACGCACGCACACAATATTTTAGACATAATTTTAGGCAATTCATGACCCCTGGCAACTCATCCAAGGGGTGTGGGAATTTGAAACCCTCAGATTTAGAAGCTGTGATGGTGAAGCTTTGTTGGAAAGCTTGGCATCGCAGCATCGAAGCAACAAGCAGTTTCCCTGTATTGGAAAACACAGAGGGACATGTCAAGAACCCTCCCATTTTACTGAGTTCTCCCTTCCTGAGACATGTGAATCAAGAAACATGGGGAGTGGTACGTCCCTTTCTCAAAGTATAAAGGAAACTCCTGATGCGCTGTCAAGATGAACGTATGGTTTTCGCCTTTGTGCAGTTGGGGTGGCAGGAGTGAGTCCTCAGGGTTGGCCCCCATGGACCGTATCTTGGGCATTTATATCCTTGTATAAATTCCTTGGGTTATCCGGGTTGGACTTGCTACTCTAACCCAAGAGAATGGACCAGAAGTGATGCAGTGTCAGCTGGGGGACAAACCATTAAGATGGCCTAGCAGGTTATTTCTTGTACTCCTGGGAGCTCTGAGCTACTGAGCAATTACCAGGGTGATGAGACCACTTTTGGAGAGACCGCAGGGAGAGGAGAGGCCCTGTGACTCCCTGCAAAGGTAGAGAGCTCACCCTTACTGACAGCTCACTCCATCTCCCAGCCACCATCCACTTGTAAATCAAGAGCGGCTAGAATAATAAATATCCATATGAGCTCAGCCAATGCACAGGTGGCAAAGATTTTTGTTTATTTAGAATTTTTTTAAAAGATTTAAAAAAATGGTTTTTATGAGCTACTGAGTTTTGGGGGAGCTTTGTTACACAGCAACAGGTTATTGAAACAGATGTTATCCTTAAATAACCCTTCCTTATTTTTAACTATAGGGATGTGGGCACTGGTGGAAAAAACAAGAAAAGAGCACTGGGGCCTGTCAGAGACACCAATATAGATTTATTTATTTTTTTAAAGATTTTATTTTTTATTTATTTGAGAACGAGAGAGAGAGAGAGAGAGAGAGAGAGAGAGAATGAGCCAAGGGGAGGGGCAGAGGGAGAAGCAGACTCCCCACTGAGCAGGGAGCCCAATGACAGCCAGTCTTGATCCTGGATCCCAGGACCGCGAGATCATTACCTAAGCGGAATTCAGATGCTTAACCAACTGAGCCACCGAGGCACCCACCAATATAGTTTTAAAGTGAAGGACAGAATGTAAAACGTGGACAACTCTGTGTTATCCCCAAATGCATACAGCCCTCTCTCCTCAGCCAACTCAATGAAGTGACCACAGGTGCCAGCTAGTAACTGGTTTGTAAAGAAAAATTTGTCTCCGTTTTTTACTACTTAATTTTGGAAGCAAATACATAAAGGATACATTGCTTGCCTCCAACACTCACCCTCCACCCTGGCCCCTGAGTACTTTAGAAGTGTGTCAGGAGGTCGGAATAGACTGGGATATCCTGACTTGATGACAGAAGAGTCTACATACCTTTGAGAGACCCAGATAGAAAGTAGGAGGATATTTTCTTTCTTAAAGACACTGACTGCATCTCTATTAAAGCTACCACAGTGGGTGTGATAAATTACAAATAAACTTGTTACTTATACAAGCAGCTAATAGATGATATCACAATGAAACTATATCTTTCACTTATTATTCTTATCTCTGAGGATTATTGTACCTTTCATTTGAATCACACCGCAAAAGACATTGGCTTGTTCTTTACCAGCTGGCTGATATCAGGAAAAGCACATAGACGCAACAGGAATTCAGAACAGATGGACTGGGGTGCTATGAACCAAAATATATCATCTCTAACATTTTAGTAAAAGGTGAAAGATTTATGCGATCTGAAGAGAAACCAGAGTATGATCTCTAACATTTTAAAATGTCCCATTTCATTTTGTTTTTAATACTCAGAATTGTGCCTGTCATATAATAGATGTTCAATATTCCCGTCCTCCCCCCGATTCCCCTTTGTTTTGACAATACTGGACAGGGAGAGAGATTTTACACCCGTTATTTCAGCATAAATTTATTCTTCCTGCTTACAAGGTGCTTCCTTCTGAGTCCAGAATACTCATCTGAAGAAAAGTTGTATTGATGTCCCTACCCATCCCCATCTGGAGTAGGATGAGGGATGTTTGATTCTTGTTCCTCCACATGATGAGCCTGTGGCAGACAAAGCATTTCTTCGGGGCCTCTGGCCTGGGAACCAGCTGTGTCTCTTTAATTTTCCACTATAACACTCACCCCTCTCTTCCTTCTAATGAGAAAGTTGTGTGCTTGCTTCTAAATTATTAGGCACCTTTATGTGACTCAACAGTTCAATTTGCACTGTCCCCCTTGCACAAACACAAAAACCTTGACCACTGGCTTTATTCAAGATTCTGGATATTAAAAATTCTTAAGGCAGTATAAAACAGTATTTAAATAGTATAATAGTATTTCTTAGCACAGTATAAAATTGCTTAATATACAGCAAATGCTAAATAAGTTGTTGCTAAGATAACAATGATGTTCTTTAATATAACTTTCTCTACAGCTCAGGTCCAAACAAAATTTGGCTTAATAATAATAAAAAAAACCCCAACAACTTTTAAACATCTTATTCTTGCTAAAGATGTTTTAGCTTGGAGAGTCTTGTTTCCACTTTAACCAAAGTCTTAAAAACTTTGCCAAAGTTGAACTCATAATAAATAGTCCCCAAACTGATGTTGCTCAAAAAGGCAGATGAGCACAAATATCAGTAGATATGTTGTGGACCCAGCCTTTTCCAGGGTCATGGTCAATGCTCACTTTGCCAGGAATCAGTGCCCTCCCTTAAACCTGATCTCTTGTTAGGCAAGGAAAAGAATTGTGGCAAGCTTGCAGTAGGCTGAGCAGTTTTCTGGTCTGCCTGATTCTTCTGGCTACCAGGAGAGCTCCTGGGGCAAAGACTGTCCGTCTTCACTTTGCATCACCTGACCAGGCACCTCAGAAGTACTCAGAAAGTTGCCGGAGTACATGTTTGTTAGTTTGTACCTTAATTTTCCACTGGGGATTCATGAAGAATTTAGGAGTTCCTGCTTTGCCTCTCTCCTATAGTCACCAGTGGCTAAACTCCTTTCTCCTGAAAAATGTGTTTGAACATCAAATTTAAGAACACAAAAGAATAAGATATTGGAGCAAAGAGTAGAGAAGGGCAGTGTTCTAAAAGAAGGCGATGCCTTTTGAGTCAGAAGGTCATCTGCTTCAGTAACTTAGCTCTGTGAGTTTGGAGAAGTCACTAATTTTTTTCTGCACTCCAGTCTGCTCAACTGAAAAAAAAAATAGGAATGATGATAATAGCCCTGTTTTCCTCACTGGATTTTTGTAGGGACCAAATGAGATTGTGCTAAAAGGATTGCTTTAGTGTCACAGAAAATGCTCTCTCCTCTCTCTGCCCTTCTTTAACTTTGGATTTTGTGTATCTCTATCTATCCCAGCAGAGTTGAAGAATTTAATTTCATTATTCCTTTGGAAAAGAGAAGACAACAGGAACTCGCCTCCCCTGGTGCTTTGATTAGTGGATTGAGAATTTTACAGCCTTTTAAGACTGTCCATATTAGCTGGAAACACAGATCATCTATGTTTTACTCTGAACTATGGACAGCTCAACCTATTTGATTATAAAATGAGAATAGGAATAATTGTCACCTTGATTCATATAAATCCCAATTTAAAATGAAAATCTCAAGGTCTTTATCAAGGGACGGGTAATTGGGACACACGGAATGCAATATCAAGTCTGCTAACATTCATCATTCAGGCCAGCCTTCTTCCAACCAATCATAGTTTGTCAAGTCCTGAATCATATTTGCATGTATTTTCTTTTTTAGGACTGAACAAAGTTGGAATTCTTGAGGGTGAATAAGCAGACTGGTATGGGGAAGGACAGCAAATCAAGAAATAAATTCTCACTTCCGGCAGTTCCAAGTAACCCTGAAACTTGATACTCAGGTTTGTGAATCACTCAGTCCTCAGAAGTTCTTTCCTCAGGGCTATGGTAGAGGGGATGAAGAGAAGAAAATTCTGACATCCTTGACATGAATGAACAATTTTGTAGCTGTTCCCTATGTAGTGGATTCTTCTGTTTATTTTAATAAATCCATTTGGACGTTTGAAAACATTAGTAGGGCTTGCAGATGCACACACACAGACCAAAAATATTAAACTGAAAAAGGCTTAGTGAGATTATAAGAGAGAGAAATAAGAAAAAAAAATTACAAGTTTGTAGTTTCAGTAAAGAGATTGTGGGTGTAGAAAGTGTAGTTTTTATTTATTCATTTAAAAATAATTTAAAAATTTTAATGATGCACTTGCTTACAAAAAGAGCAACATTATAGATGGGCTAATAACATAAACAGAGTTGTAGAAAGATTCCATCCTTCCCTAGCCCCAGTTCCACAGTCAACCAATCCTTTTGGGGGAGGGAGGTTCTACTAAGCGTTATCTACAGACGTTAATAACTCTTCCTCTGGAGGTTAATCAATTAATACGCCTGCTCAGCTCATTCGGTGCTTATCAGTTTTAGACACTAACTTCCTACTCTAATAGCTAAGCATTTCCTCTATCCACCGATCGTAATTATACCCTTATTTCCATTTCTTCTATTGATTGCCATTGCCTTTTAAATACTAGGATTACACACTCTCACAAAGGCGGGGAATTCTTTACTCCCCACTGTGAAAGGTGAGGATATTGACGCTCCCTCACAGCTATACTCCTCTCTTCTGCAAAAGTGGGCATTGGTAAAGATTCTTTTCTTTTTCTTTTTTTGGTGGGGAGAGAGATGGAATGCTGATGCACGGGTTATATGGAAAGCTATCCATTTTTATGGCATTTCAATGAATCCAGACAAAAGGCACTGCTTACCACCCTGGTTGTAATTTTAAATTCACACACTTCTTACACCCACTGAGAAAGAGAAGAGTATCCCTGAAGCTTTACGCGAACAAAAACTCCAATCATATAGAGGGGCATCTCTTAACTCCGAGGTCGGTTTCCACCCCCACCCCCACCCCTACCCCTCCGCCTCTTGTCCTTCTGGGTCCGGGGGAGGCTGCGGCGCTCCCCTCCTGCGCGGGCGTCTCCGAGCAGAAGAGGCACTGGAAGCCCAGGGGCCGCGCTGCGCTCGCCGGGAATCGGCACTCTGGCTGCCATTAATTCAGGGGAACATTTTAGCAAGGCTCTGCAGTGATTTTAACTTAGAAGGTAAAAGATCTTAGGTTTGGTGCTTTAAAAAAAAAAAAAAAAAAAAAAGCCGGGAGTGTGGGTCAAGGAGAGCACCGCCAGCGAGGCCACCCTGGTAACAAGGACAGAAAGACTGCGACGTCGTGCGCTTTGCCTCGGGGCGTTTTGAGCCCTTAGCTTTGTGGCCTTGTGCCCGCCCAGCGCGGGTATACTCGGCCTAAAACAAATCCGATTCGAAGGTTGGAACAAGGGCTTCCCTTTTGTACTGGTTCAGGAGCCTGCCTGCCGCGAGGAGACTTCAGAAGGTCATCTGGACGTGACATCCGGGACTGACTTTCCTCTGACTAGGGGAGGGGATTGGGGTCTCGGCGTGCTATTTTCTGCTTAGTGTAAAATTAAACCCAATATCCGCGGGCTGCGCTTTACCCGGCGAGTGGCTGCGCGTTGCGATGCTCGGCGCCTGAGTTCGCCGCCGCACGTGTGGAGCTGGGCGGCCGGAGCAGCGGTTCTCTATGTGTCACATCAGTGCAGAGAGGGCCCGCGCCCCGGGCGCCCGCAGTGTCACTGGGCCGGCAAGGGACGCTAGCTGCGCGGTGGGCTGGGACTGTCCAGGAACGGCGGCGGGCCCAGCAGACTGGAGCAGCCCGCGGGGCCTCTCCCACCCTCGCTCCCACCCCCTCCCTCCGGTCGGGGGAGGCGGCTTGTCAGGCTAAGGGTTGTGGGGGCAGCGGTGGCGACCAGAGCCAGACCCGCAGCGCGCTGTTCGCGGGGATGGCCAGTTTGGGTACCTGTCCCTGGGCCGAGTCGCTGAGCCCCCTCGGGCACAGGAAGGCGAAGGGCGAGGCGGCGGTGAGCAGCGGGGCGCCGGCGGGGGCGGCGGGCCGAGCCTAGGGCCAGGCTCGCTTCCGGCGTCTTCAAGGTGTGGCCAAGGCTGAGCGCCGTGGGCTTGCGCTGGGCCGGACCCCCGCAGGCCGAGGAGCTGCGCCGGACGCCAGGGAAGACGGAGAGCAGGGGCGCAGGCATGGATAACCGAGAAGGACGTAGGACGAGTGGGCTTCTGCAGGGGGGGGCTCCGGGAAAATCCGCGTGGGTGCGCCAGTGGCTTTACCTTTGTTCGTGTAGGTAGTTTTACGTCTGGGGAAACAACTGGCCGGCAGGTGCACAATTATCTTGGGGGCGGGAGACGAAATTAAACAGAGGGTCAAGAGCAAACTCTACCATCTTCAGGTGTAAATGATAACACGAAATTTTGCGCTTTTGGGAAAGGTTTTAAAGGTATCATCTAATCAGGCAAGGCTCCCTAGAAAAGAAAACTCGAATGCTCTTGTAAGAGAGCCGATTCCTTCCTTCTTCATTTCTCAGGTAAGAAATTGAGAGATTTATACAGATAAAACTGCTTGTCATTAATTGGAGCTGGAAATGCATTCAACAGCACTTTTCGGAAAAATGTGCAAAGCTTTAGAATTTCAAGCGAGGCAAACTGCACTCTTGAGCTCTTTTTTTTTTTCTTTGATGCTGAAATTTGTGTTAGAAAAGCCGGGACGGTGGCCTTTAGTTGTGAGGAGTTCCAGCTCATTCCGCTTTCAGTCTTTTGAAGTTGAGGGAGGGGTTTGTTTGTTTTTTTTTAACAGAAGGAATAAAATGGCCAGACTTTATTATCATCTTACCAATGTAAAATAATTGTCTTCTGCGTAAATAGCTTTTATTAAAAATTTTAATCTCCCATTTTAAAATAAAAATTTAAGTACCACACCAAGGGAAAACTATTATTCCTGTCCCAGTCCGAACTTCAGAGCTAGTGACTGCTTACAAAACCTGATTTCCCTTGGGCACGTTTTCTCGGCATCTACAATCCTAAAGACATGTAGGATTTTTCTCCTTCCCCCTCCCCCACTAATGGGATCACATTTTTCCTACTATTCTGCAGCTTGCCTTTTCAGTTGACTGTATATATTTAGCGTTCCTGTATTCCTAGAAGATAAACCTCTATTTCCCTGGTGGGTGGTTCTCTGCACTCTTCAGTGGGGTCGGCCCCACTTGTCCTATCTCCAGGCCAATGTAAGTTTGTATGTTGACTTAATCCTTTCATGCACAGTTAAGAGTCATCAGACTCCATTTCACACTTGCAAAATCTGTGTGCACGTGAACGGAGAATACTTGCACTTCAAATATAGGGGATTCAGTGGGGGCGCACGTTTCACTCAAAAGGAAAGGGGAAGAAAATGCACGCCTCAAATGCCATCTTTTACGTAAAAGAGCAGTTCTTTCCGTGTCCCATCTCAGCCAAATTGTCCATAAATTCCGCTGGCGGTACTCATTTCTGGAGACTGTCCTTAAGTTGCCTACCTTATTGGGGCAGGTGTTGGCTCTTCCAGGAAGCTTTGTCCTTCAAGGACCCTAACATCGCAAGACTGAGACTGCGTCCCAGCACGCTGATTTGGTCGAAGTGGTGAAATCTGCCCCAGTAATCGTTGGTTGACGGACTTCCTGGTGTTCATGTTCTGGCATAATGGTTGATATTAACCTCCACTATCACACTCTTGTGGTTTGGATGAAAAAGCCCGTGGCGCGCCGCTTTTTGGGCTTCCCTCGGGTTGGAGAGATGTCCGCCCTCTGAGAGCTGGGAAGCAGCTCTATCCCCATCGAGGCGGGCTTGGGCGGGAGGAGCGGCCTTCCTGGAGGAGGCGGCGCGGCGCTGGGCCTTTGTAGGACCCGCCCGGTAACCGGAACTAGCTCTCCCCACGCGCCCGACCCCCGACTCCTAAACTCAGGCGGCCGCGTGGCCATGGGCTTGTCCTTCCCGGAGCGGGGCTTCCCCGCGGGCCCGCCGCTGCGGCTACTAGCGCGACTACCAGGGACTGGGCGCGCCCCCAGCCGACGGCTGCCCACGCCGGACACGTCCCCGCTGGACCTCATGGAGCCGGATCCTGCCTTCTTTGCCGTGCCGCTGCCCCGGGACTGTCCGGCGGCCCCTACACCCTTCCGACCTCGCGGGGCCCTGGGAGCCACCCGCAGTCCACAGGCACCCCCGCTCGGCCCCGAACCCCAGGGCCCGCCAGGGTCGGGCCTCCGGGCGCCCCCCAGCGCCCTGCAAGCGTACTACAGGGTGATGCGCTCTCCGGCATCTCTCCTCCCCAGGCTCTGCCCTGACGGGAGGGCGCAAAGCCGAGCCAGCCCTCGGACCGGAACCCGCCCTCCGGTTCGCGCCACTGTCTCCTGCTGGACAGCTCGGGTGCGGGCCCGGGCCTGAATCCTCGCCTCTGTCCTCTGAGTTCCGTTGCCAGTTTATGGTGTATTGCTACAACTGTCACAAAATAGAAACTTTCCTGTCTTTCTCAGAATGAACATTTTAGTAAGAACAGCGTTTAACATTTTTTTAAAAAAATATTTTATTTATTTAGGGGCGCCTGGGTGGCTCAGTCGTTAGGCGTCTGCCTTCGGCTCAGGTCATGATCCCGGGGTCCTGGGATCAAGCCCTGCGTCGGGCTCCTTACTCAGCGGGAAGCCTGCTTCTCCCTCTCACAAGCAGAGGGAGAGAGAAGCAGGCTTCCCGCTGAGCAGGGAGCCCCCTGGGGGTCTCGATTCCAGGACCCCGGGATCATGACCTGAGCCGAAGGCAGACGTTTAATGACTGAGCCACCCAGGCGCCCCTAACATCGTTAACATCTCAACGGATGCGCAAAAATGTGCTCTGCTTAAACATATATAAAATCCATCTTTTCCCATTTTCTATATATGTACTTATTTTCACATTAACGTTTGATTTAAAGAAACAATAAGGCTTTTACAATTAAGTTTTTGTTTTATAAAATAATATATTTTTAAAAGATTTTACTTATTCACTTGACAGAGAGAGAGATAGAGCGCACAAGTAGGCAGAGCACAAGAGGGAGAAGCAGGTTCCCGGCTGAGCAGAGGGGCTCGATTTCAGGACCCTGGGATCACGACCTGAGCCAAGGGAGATGCTTAACTACCCGGCCACTCAGGCGCCCCTAAAAAAATTTTTTTTTAAATATTTTATTTATTTGACAGAGTGAGAGAGACAGCTAGAGAGGGAACACAAACAGGGGGAGTGGGAGAGCGAAAAGCAGGCTCCTGGCTGAGTAGGACCCTAGGATCATGACCCCCGCCCAAGGCAGACGCTTAACGACTGAGCCACCCAGGCACCCCTAAAAATTTTTTTATAAAGTGGGAAAAAAATGAGCAGTAGTAGAAAGTACTTTTTTCCTTCTAAAGTTATCTCCTTCCAGCTAGTTCTAAACATGTAATTAACATGTATTGCATATCTCCTACATTTCAAATCAATGTTTCTAAAGTTTTTGGCTATTAACATCTTTGTAAATTTGGAAATAAAGCTCTAAAAATATTCTGCGTATATGGAGATTTTATATTCTTTTGCAAAATTAAATAAGATGTGTCTGTGTCAGGGTCCCACAGGAAACAGCTGGTGTACTTAAAATGGGTGAATGAAGAAAGATCAAGGAACAGAGAGTCTGTATAAGGGAATCTGTAGTGGGACTGGAAGCATCCTAAATTTTGTTGTAGCTCAGAGCATAGTCCAGTCATAACTGGGAATGGGGAGAGGCAGTCACTGGAACCCAGGATAATGGTAGCTTTAAGGGTCCTGCCAGCCACGCCTGTGGCCTTGGGAAGAGGAATGAAGTCACTGTCAATGTGACCAGAAAATAGTCCCTGGGGAAAAAAAAAATCCTGTTCCTGTCCTGTTTCTGACTTTCTGATAGTGCCTTCCATTGGCCAAAGCTGACCACAAAACTAGAGGACAAGAGTGCCTGTTGATGATGCCACAGAGAGGGGTGTGGAGAGCCCATCTACTGGGGTAGAGAAAGTCCAGGCTTTTCTATAAATGGTCCCATAGAAGGGAGTTCCCCACAGCCCTTCAGACTCGATTGAATAAAATTGATCATGATACTTTTTGTGTGACAGGTAAAAGGTGGTAGGAAGGGATGTTAGCTGCTGTTATTCTCAGCCTCAGAAATTTTGCTCATGATGGGGAGAAAGCCTGGAGGTCACTGACTGGAGAATAGGCATGATGCCACTGTGGGACGAGGTAGATCAGAGAGGGACAGGAGAGAACATGGATTCCAGGTGATGGTATCTAAGTCCCTGTAAATTAAGGCTCCTGGAGGTGGGGGAGGGTGCATACCTCTGAACTCTTCAGTTTTGTGAACAAATGCAAGTCATTTACTGCTTAAACCACTTGGAGGGGCGCCTGGGTGACTCAGTCAGTTAAGTGTCTGCCTTGGGCTCAGGTCATGATCCCAGGGTCCTGGGCTCCTTGCTCAGCGGGGAGTCTGCTTCTCCCTCTCTGGCTCCCCCTGCTTGTGTTTGCTCTCTCTCTTTGTCAAATAAATAAATAAAATCTTAAAAAAAAAAATAAACCACTTGGAGTTGGTTTTCTTCTCACTCAAAACACAAGAATTCATAACAGATAACCAGGGACAGAGCAGGCTGTGATTGCTGATTCCTTTGGTTGTCACAGGGAAATGTCAAATGTAGGGTATTTGCTTGGACCAGCAGCATTTACATTGCCTGAGAGATTGTTAGAAATGCCGAATTTCAGGCACTTTTACATCAGATTCTGGTCTAGCACAGTGTTTCTCAAACTTGAATGTGCATGCAAATCATCTGGGGATCTTGCTAAAATGCCAATTCTGATTGAGTAGGGCCAAGATTCTATATTTCTACCAAATTCCTGAACAAGGCAGACCCCAGATCCCTTATCCATACTGACTTCTTAGAGACTGTTCTTGAGCAAAAAAAAAGCCAAGTTCAGGAACAAACGCCATAAAGCTATTTCAGAAGGGCCACTAGACTGGACAGTTTTGGGTCATTTTTGCCCGATGGCCATGTCTGCCCTACTCTTTATCCCCGCACAGCCTGCCCTTCCAACTCTCTGAGGTTATCTTGCTTTTCTCCAAGGTCCTGTAAATGTTCAGATTAGAAGCACAGGTGTGATAGCACTGGGACATTATGCTGCTCGTTGAGAGAAGGAACCAGGGAGATGAACAGTGAGTATGTGTCCCTCCAAATCGGACGGACTTGAGCTGGCACAGCCTGTGTTGGTGCTGGGAGAAGCCCACTGCTCCACCCAATGGGTACCTCCACTGATCTCACCCAACTTCTAATTGTTTAATGTTTCATGAATTTATTTCTTTTTTTTAAAAGATTTTATTATTTATTTATTAGAGAGAGAGAGCGAGCACAAGCAGGGGGATCAGCAGGCAGAGGGAGAAGCAGGCTCCCTGAGGAGCAAGGAGCCCAATACGGGACTAGATCCCAGGACCCTGGAATCATGACCCGAGCCAAAGGCAGATGCTTAACCAACTGAGCCATCCAGGCGTCCCATGAATTTATTTCTTGTTTGCTTGTCTCTCTTACGAGATCACAGTCAGGCATGTCCTGTAACACAGCAGAATAGAATTAGATATCTGCTAGGTCTTCTGAGTCTCGCTATCTCCCATAAAGCAGTGATTCTCGAAGCAAGCTGTGGACTACAATCGATCTTTATTTTTTATTTTTAAAAATTTATTTATTTGTCAGAGAGAGAGAAAGAAGAGAGAGCACAAGCAGGGGAAATGGCAGGCAGTGGGAGAAGCAGGCTCCCCACTGAGCAAGGATCCCTATGCGGGACTCAATCCCAGGATCCTGGGATCATGACCTGAGCCAAAGGCAGACGCTTACCCGACTGAGCCACCCAGGCATCCCTGTAATCTGTCTTTAAAAACAAAGGTCTGGTCTCTTCCTAAGAGATTCTGACTTCATTGGTTTGGCCTGTACTCAGGGCATTTCAAAATTGAAAATCTCTTGAAGTGATTCTAATTGCAGCCATTAAATAGAGGAACATATTGGTATCACAGAGCTATCTGAGAAGTCAGTTCCTTATGTATTTATTTCATCAAATGTTTATTAAACGTCTATTATATGCCAGACACTGTATTATTTTCCCTGTTCTTGAGCAGCTGGTGGTTTTACATGAGGGACAGGCATGTAGATAAATAATCATTGATGTGTGGTCAGTGTAATAAAGTTCAGTACAAAAAATGTTCTGGCAGAAAGCAGAGTGATGGATTCTTTGTGAAAAGACATGGGATAAAAGTAATAATGGCCAATATTTATTGAGCACTAACTATGGATCAAGAAGTCCTCAGAGAAGTGCTGATACTTACCTGAGGCCTTGAAGGAGGAGAGAGCCAAGTGGGGAAGGTGGGTGGGCAATGGGGGTGTATTTCTGGGTCAAGGTTGAGGGAGGTGGGGGTGAAAAGATGAGGAAACTAAAGGAGATTACTTCTGTTTTCTTTGTAGAATTAGAGTGAGTGATAACCCAAGAAGGTGGTGGTGGGGTGGGAGTGGGAGAGGTGGAGCCTGGGACTTGAGAAGAGGAGTTCCATCCTGAAGGTCTTTGGTGCATTGTAGAAGGTTCTTAGTGCACTCTGGAAGGCCCTTGGGGCACTGTGGAAGGTTCTCCATGCACTCTGGAAGGCCCTTGGTACAGTCTGAAAGGCCCGGTGTTGGGAGGGAGTGGATTTCATAGAGTGATTCCCATCTTCAGGGTTGCATGGTCAGCAGCTCCAATGTAGAAACAGAGAGATAGGACTGTAGGATTCTTTCAAAGCTGGAGTTTTAAGAGCAGTGGAAAGATAGACAACAGGGCCATGGAGCATTGGTGAGATTTTGGCTCAGGAGTTTAATGGAGATGGGTATGGAGGAAATCAGTTCTGGATTGTGTTAGGTTTGGAAAAAAGGGAGGGAGAAACCAGAATAACAGGGAATGCACCAGAGGGAGATTTCAGAGATGATTTGGGTTAGGGGGCTGATAATGTGCAAGGTGTGGCCACTGAAGGGGTCGAAGGTGAAGGTCACTAGAGTTGTGCAGCCAGGGAAGTGGGATGTGTTCAGCAGTGGGTATTGAACACCATCCCCCCATCTCCATGGGAGGAGAGGAGGGTAGGAAGACTAGAATCTTCTCTGTGCATATTTCATGAGACACCCCACCAGTGTGAGTGGATTTAATCCAGTCATTCAGGATATAAAGGAGGGGGAGTTAGACCAGAAGGCAAAGGTCAGGCCATTGAAATGCAAAATGGAGCAATAGTGAAACAGGAAAATCTCACTCAGACTGGAAAATACAGAGGAAGAAGTGGCAGAAATTCCTAGTGATAGAAGGAAGTTATGTACATCTTTCTGGAAACCAGGAGATTGTTTTCAGTTTAGGGTAAAAGACCTGGAGTTCAAAAATTTTACTGGTGGTGACAGCAGCTCAAGGCCAAGCAAGATGGCAACTCTTGTCAACTTTGTAATCAATGGTGGAGTTTACAGATAAGTGTTACTAGCAATACTGGGCTTCTGAGAATTTCCAGTTTGAATTAATTGCTCTTGATCACCAGGTGCTACTTAAATCTTTTTTTTAAAAAGATTTTATTTATTTATTTATTTATATTTTATTTTATTTTTAAAGATTTTATTTATTTATTTGACAGAGAGAGATAGCGAAAGAGGGAACACAAGCAGGGGGAGCTGGAGAGGGAGAAGCAGACTCCCCGCTGAGCAGGGAGCCCGATGTGGGGCTCCATCCCTGAATGCTTGGATCATGACGTGAGCTGAAGGCAGACACTTAATGACTGAGCCACCCAGGTGCCCCTAAAGTCATTCTTAAAAAAAATTTTACCCCCTTCAATCACCTCAATATTGATACCCTGAGGCAAAGCCCTAGTTACACGGCATTAGTTATGGTTCTGCACAGCCTGGAAGGGTGCCTGACTTCCCACACTTGACCTTTCCTTCCCCCAGATCCTAGGGAGCTCCTTTTATCCTAATGTTGAGCAATACTGACTAGACTTCTTATCCAACAGTCACCAGGACAACACCATTTGTCAAGAGGGGTACTAGATAGTATAATGTATCTGGTGTATAACTGGAACTCCACAAGATGGCTGGCTTCCTCAGAATTTCCCTTGAGGGAAGGAAAGCTGTGTATGGACATAAAGACATGGGTGCTGGAGTCCTCCCAGAACTCTCCTTTCCCAGAGAAGTTTATCTCCAAAAATACAGCTATGGAGACTGTGAGATGCACCCCCTATGGAGAGAGACAGAGCCTCCCAAAGACCTTCAGAGACAGACGCCATGTTCCACCAACCCAAGGACGCCTGAGCACCTATAACCCCCTGCAGCCAGGTGATTGTGTGGAGGCAGGAGTCAGCTCTCACTTAGGAGTTCATTACCAACGGCTGAGACGTCCATGTTTGTAACGGAAGGGAGGCCTTCCTCTTCCCAAGTGGGGCCTACGTCCTGTTCCACTGACACCACTCGGAAGAATCAAAAAAGGAGAAGATTGAATTCCTGGCTTTCCCCCAGCAGTCTCCTGGGCTGTACCACTGGGCCTGTTGTGGACCAGAAGACCCTAAGACTATGTAGGGGGGCCAGGCTCTTTTCCCAGTGAGAGAGTCTCTAGGCCTAGCTATATATAGTGAGGTTCCGCAGGCTCTCTCTCATTACTCATTTAGTTTGGCCCGGGTTTAAAGCATGAACAATCTCTTCCAGGCACTCCCTGTTCTCACTTCCCTCTGACCAGAGGGCCCCTCCTCTCGTCTGACCCGTGGGGGTCAACATCCTTTCTAGCTGATCCGCCCCACTTCCTCCCTCAGGCTGAGCTCGAGGCTGTTTTTTAGCTTCAGGGGTTCCTGGAGAAGTGTTTCCTCTGCCCCCTTGCAATATCACATCAAACGTACTGGACTCGGTCTTGCGTTATTGGAGATTTGAAAGCAGGAAGATCAGTGTGAACTGTGGGAAGAAACATTCCAGGAGAAGTGGGACTTGAAAACTCCATCTGTGAAGGTGGGCAATAGGGAAGCGCCGAAAGTAGTGAAAGAGACAGAAGTTCTTCGTGCTCTGGACACAGTGGAGAGACCAGACACAGGGTTTTGGAGAGGGTTTCTGAGGGCCTCCCAGGAAGGCTAACATAAATGGCATACTGTGGTGGGCAGGCCAAGGGCCCCACAGGCAGATAGACACGGTTGTGTGTTGCAGAGAGACCATTAGCTCATTTACTGGCCCTGTGACTTTGCCAGCCACTCAGAAAGTCTGTTTCTTCATCTACAAAATGTGGGTAATAATAGCTACCTGCAGATTCTTTGCAAGGATTGGAAGTATTTTTACAGCACCTAACTGAATGATGCTATGAGGAAGAAATCTAAGTTACTTTGACCTGGTCTTTCCATGGGTGGGCCCGAAGGGGAGAGCTTCTGCCCCACCAACCCAGGTGTGTACCTAACAGTGCAGCCTGAGCCTGGAGAGTAACCGCTTTACTGGCCAGTCTTAATTCATTGGGACATAAACACAAAACAGTTTTGTGTGGCTTTAACTATGCGCTCTTAAATCTCCCTATCTTGCCCTTTAATGAACTCTTGAGAAGAGTTTATTACTGTCTAGTTACTTTTAGTTGTTAAAATGTAACTCATCTGAATTATTTTGAAAACTAAGAATGTAAAAAGTCAATTCACTGTAAAGCCTCGATCTTAGTTCAAAGCTTATGCCTTCCATTCTCCTCCCTGAAGGCTTAAGCAGAGACCCTATCTACTAGTCCTGGAGGAGGGATACTGCCTGTCTTATAGATAGCGCCTCTCCCCTCCCTTTTTAAGGCCAGCTCCCGCTGTGTGGGGGGGGGGCAGGGGGGGCTGGTGGTGGTGGTGGTGGAGGTGTGGAGGAAGGACAGGGAAAGAGACAGATGTCTTTATTTACCTGGCCATTGTTGAGCTCTCCGGTGTTTCTCTGAAAAACATTTACTGCCTTCAAAGGCACTATGTGCCAGGGTCTGGCTCTCCCATGGGCCACATGTAAGTGCCTTAGAGCCTCCACACTGCCTCCTTCCTTGGATGGGGGATGAGCAGTGGCTGGACTCATCCATATCTGCTTTTCCTTTCAATCCTTGCCCTGGGCTGTGATCACACAGGCTCTGGGCTCAAGTGCCTGTACCTCAGCTCAGCTTTCTTTGCAACACACCTGCAAGATGGTGGAGACCTGGCCACTTTGCATGGTGTCCACTTGGCCCCAGGGAAGGTCATCCATCCATAGGGGTGGTGAGAGTATCCTGGGCTGCCCTGGCTGCCCTCTCGCTGCCCTCCCACTTCCCCTGGAATTCCCTTTCTCTCTGTCTAGGTGGAATCATCAGAGCTGATTCCAAGCCAGATGTCAAACCAGGGCCCAGAATTCAGTGCTCCTTTATTGCATCCCTGTTAACCTCTGTTTTTTAAAAAAAATTTTTACAATGTATTTCACTTAAAATGATTTATTATTTAATATGTAAGACATTCAAAATTACAGAATATAATAGTATACATCAGATAACAGATACTTGTTCACCACCACTCATAAGAGACAAAGCAAGACAGCAGGTCCCATTGCATGAGTACTTCTCAGGCCTGCATTGGGTAACCATGGGCATCCCTTTCTCCAGTTTAAAAATAATTGGAATTCAAATTGGAATTCTAGTGCATTTGTAGCTCACTTTTGGAAAAATTTGTATTTTTATGATGCATTTCTAGCCAGTATTGCCTAAATTGATCTACAGATTTAGTGCAATCACTATCAGAATTCCAACTGTCTTTTTTGCAGAAGTGAACAAGTTGATCCTAAAATTCACGTGGACATGCCAGCATTCCTGAAAAAGAATAACAAAGTTGGAGGAATTACATTTCCTGACTTTCAAAACTCGCTACAAGGCTATAATCTGGTACTGGCATAAAGATAGACCTATAGACCAATAGAATAGAAGTGTAAGGGCTAAAACTCTAAAACTCGTTGAGGGAAGTATAGGAATAAATGTGTATGGCCTTAAAGTAGGCAATGTTTTCTTAGATATGACATGAAAAGTACAAAGGAACAAAGAAAAATTGATAAATTGGACTTTATCAAAATTAAAAACTTTTGTGCATCAAAAGACACCATCCAGAAAGTGAAACAAACCACCTGGGACAAAATATTTGCAAATCGTATATCTGATATGGGTCTAGGGTCTAGAATATATACAGAATACTTACAACTCAGCAATAAACAGACAACCCAGTTTCAAAATGGGCAAAAGATTTGGAGAGCTATATTTGAATATCTGAATAAACATTTTTTTTGGTACTGTCTTTGATTTTGGTATGAATAATACTTTCATAAAATGAATTGGAAAGTCTTCCCTTCTCTTCTGTTTCCTGGAAAACCTTGTATAGAATTGGTGTTAATTCTTTAATTGATTGAGAGAATTTTCTAGTGAAACCATCTGTGCAAAGAAAGGTCTTTTTCTTCTTCTTCTTCTTCTTCTTCTTCTTCTTCTTCTTCTTCTTCTTCTTCTT
>NW_023270415.1:7586944-7881531 GCF_011800145.1 Mirounga leonina
TTCTTCTTCTTCTTCTTCTTCTTCTTCTTCTTCTTCTTCTTCTTCTTTTAAGATTTTATTTATTCATTTGTTAGAGAGACAGAGAGAGAGCACAAGCAGGGGTAGGGCAGGCAGAGGGAGAAGCTGGCTCCCCGCTGAGCAAGGAGCTCAATGTGGGACTGGATCCTAGGACCCTGATCATGACCTGAGCCCAAGGCAGATGCTTAACCGACTGAACCACCCAGGCGTCCCAGGCAAGTTCTTTTTTGAGGGAAGTTTTTAGTTATAAATTCAGTTTCTTCAACAGTTAGTATTCAAATAGGTCTATTCAAATCATCTATTTCAGGGCTATTCAAATCATGTATTTCATATTGGGTGGTAGTATGTGTTTTTCAAGGAAGTGGTCCATTTTAAGTTACCAAATTTATGTGTATGAAGTTGTTCATGGTATTCCCTTATTATCCTTTAATTTTTTTTTAAATTTTTAAGTAATCTCTACACCCAACATGGGATGGGGCTCGAACTTACAACCCTGAGATGGAGAGTCTCCTGCTCCACTGACTGAGCCAGCCAGGTGCCCCTCCCTTATTTTCCTTTTGATATCTACAGGATCTGTAGTGATACTTCCTATTCCATTTCTGATATTGATGATTTGTGTCTTCTGCCTTTCTTCATCAGTCTCACTAGATATTTTTAATTTTATTGATCTAGCAAAGAACCTGCTTTTTGCTCATTGATTTTCTTTATTGTTTTTCTGTTTCAATTTCATTGATTTCTTGTTTTCTTTTTTCCCCTGTCAGTAAAGTGTTATTATTTTTTTTTTCTGGTTTCAATTCTCCTTTCAAGAATTTTTCTTTGTCTTAGTTTTTCATTTAATTCTGGTGTGTCTTAGCCTGAATATCTTTGAATTTATCCTGTTTTGAATTTGCTCAGCTTCTTTAATCTATAGATTTATGTTCTTGACAAATTTGGGAAATTTCAGTTGCTATTTCTTCAAGTACTTTTTTAGCCTTGTTGTCTCTTTCTGGGACTCTGATTATGTAAATGCTCACCTTAAGTTATAGTCCCACAGATCCCTGAGATTCTGTTCATTTTATTTTTTTAGTCTATTTTCTTTCATTCAGATTGGGTTATTTCTATTTTTTGTTTTCCAGTCACTGATTCTTTCCATTCTGTCATTGACCCTTTTTTGTTTTGTATTGTTATTATATTTTTTAGCCAAATCCACTGAATTTGTTTTGTTATTGTATTTTTCAGTTCAGAATTTCCTTTTGGTCCTTCTTTATATCTTATTTCTTTAATGCAGCTTTTTACTTATTTTCTGAGGCTTTACACCTTTTCATTTGTTTCAAGCATGTATGTAATTACTCATTGAAGTATTATATCATGATTGTTTTAAAATCTTGGTCAGAGAATTCTAGTATCTCTGTCATCTTGGTGTTGGCATCTATTGATTGTCTTTATTCTGTTTTGGAGGAGGTAATTGATAGGATGTGACTGCCAGTTCACCCTTGAGCTGGACCAGGGCAATCTGAGGCCCCCCCACCCATCCCCTGTCCTTGGAACTTACACCCTGCTCACATTCCCACAGTAGGAGCTATTTGCAAGGACGCAGCCTTGAGAGAGAGCAATGAGTTGTTGAGACCTTCTGGACTGAATATGTGACTGAACCCATTAAAGGCCTCTATATAACATTTTAAGATTCTGGTGGGCAGGTACTAGATCTACTCTTTTTTGCAGACTGCCACCCCCTGCCCCAAATAAGTCTTATATGTAAGTTCCCTGCTATGTACCTGGAGTGGTTTGTTCTTCATTCTCTCCTTGCCCTCGGTATGAAGGGACTAGCTTTTGAACCAACATTCAGTTTAAGATCTTCCTAGTTCTTGGTATGATGAATGATTTTCAGTTGAAACCTGGATATTACATATTATAGTATGAGATTGGTTTTTATTTAAAACTTCTGTTTTAGCTAGGCTTCTTTGGTACCGCTCCGCGAGGAAAAAAGAGAAGCCCTCTCATTAGTGCTTAGTGGAGAAATAAGTCCAGGTTTTCCATTGGGCTTCTGTTGAGGAGACCCATTGCTGCTGATTGGGGGTGAGAGTTCTGGCTCTCTATGTGGACCCCACTGATATTGTAGTGGAGGAAATTGCCTTATTTCCACTGGGCAATTGTGAAAGTCCCGACTATCCAGTAGGACTCCTCTGACACCACTCCAGTAGGAGAGGGGTGCTTTGTTACTACTAAGTAGGGATGGAAGTTTGTCCACTCCAACTAACTTCCTTCCTTCCTCTTAATTTTAATTCATTTTTAAAAATTTTTAAGTAAGTTCTAAGCCCAGTGTGAACTTGAACCCATGACCCTGAGATCAAGTGTCGCATGCTCCACTGACTGAACCCACCAGATGCCCCTGTCCACTCCAGCTTCCTGCAAGTGGAAATCACTGGTCTAAATTTATTTTATCCAGTTTGTCATGTGATCATCTTTTGGTGCCTGCTTATTTTCAATGATCTAACTTACACAGTAATGGTAGTAATAAAAATAATAAGTAACACTACCACATTTCTTTCTATATGCAAGTAGTCCCAACATCAACTCCATTGGAGAGCTCCTATATTATAGATGCACACATGGAGGAAGAGAGCAGTTAACAGAGCTCACTCACGATCTCATAGCCTAAACAGCAGAGCTGGGATTCAAACCCAGGCAGTTTGGCTCTGGAATTCATGCTTTGTTTTTTGTTCGCTGTTGAAACCTTAGCACCTAGAATAGTGCCTGAATGTATCAAGTGCTCTGTAGATATTTGTTGAGTGGATTAGTTGTGACATTGTTGTAGTGAATGTTATTCCATCCCTTTGATTCCTTTTTCTCCCTGCGTTCATCACATCTCATGCCCCATTTTCTCCTTTATCTTCCTACTCCAATATGTCTGCATCATTTCCATGATGCTTCTTTTTGTCTTGTTCGGGTTTAGATAACTCTTTCCAGTCATATTATTTATTTTGATATATTGTGAATGCTCCCCCCCCCCATAATTTCCTTTCCAACATTTCTAAAACCTGTCTCTCTTCCCTGTAAGCAACTGTGTGGCAGATGAATATTTCATGTTCATCTTTATTTGTGCAGTTTGAGGGGCTCCAAATATACAGAGAGAAAAAGAGAGCTCAGCTGAACTGTAATGTGGTTTGTCCTATGTTGGGTTTCCTGCAACTAGTCTCAGGGCTCTCCTCCTCCTATGGAAAGGAACTTCAGCCTTCACATCATTTCCCAGCTCAGCGTGAAGCTTGAAGCATGAATTTCCATCAGAGAAAGTTGAACTCTGTTGCTTATTTCTTCAGTTGTACCTAAGACTTCCCGGGAGCAATTTCTACTACTCCCAGGTACTCAAATCCCATGGGTTTACATATAATATGTAGGCATGGGATTAAATATATACTTAATCTGGGCTTCTTGTCTGAGATCCAAACTTACGTAGCAAGCTGCTTATCTGATATCTCAACATAGATGTTTAATTTTCTCTGTATCAAAAACTAATTGCTCTGGTATTATTTATTTGGATAGTCTACACTTTCTCATTTTAATTTATAAGGCAGCACTTTTAATATGTAAATTTTCTGGTTAGTAGATCCTTTTCAGTTTCTATTTTTTCCATTAATCTATTTTTGTACCACTATCTTACAGTTTTAATTAGCCTTCCTTTACAGTAACTCTTGATTTCTGGTGGACGGTTTCCTCCATCTTGTTCTTTTCCAAAATCATATTGGCTATTTTTGTCCCCTTCACATTCCATATGAGTTTCATGATTGCTTTGTCCAATTCCAAGCAAGACTTGTGGAGGTTAAATTGTTTTCAGCTTTATTAAGATATAAATTTACATACCACAAGTGCATCCACTTTAAGTTTACAGTTTGATGAGTTTTGACAAGCATATATATCCACATTCCCATCACCTATCAATGTTTCTATTACCCCAAAAGATTCCTGGTGCCCCTTCCACAGCAATTACCTCCCAACCTTGGGCCCAGGCAACCACTGATATGGCTTTATGTCAAGTAGATTAAGTTCATTTTTTTCTGGAGTTTTATATATGCAGAATCATGTTAAATTTACTTTTTAAAGTTGGCATCTTTGCTCAACATAATGGTTTTGAGATTCGTCTGTGTTGTGTCAGTTGTTCTCATTTTATTGCTTAATAGTTAGTATTCCATTTTACAGATGTACCACAGTTTGTTTATCCATTTATCGGTTGATATTCACAGGGGTTGTTTGCAGATTTGACTATTATGAAGAGACCTCATATTCATTAATTCATGATCAAATTATATGAATATATGCTTTTGTCTCTTTGGATTAATACTGAGTGGAATTATATGGATTATATTAAAAGTACATATGTTTAACATTTTAAGAAACTGCGAAACTATTTTCTAATATGTTTGTGCCATTGTACTTCCCTACCACTAATGAATAACAGTTTCAGTTGGTTTAAGTCCTTGTCAACAGTTATTATGATGGTTTTAAATTTTAGCCTTTCTAATGGGTATGTAGTGGTATCTTTATTGATATAATTTGTACTCTGATGCCTAATAATGTTGCACATTTTTCCTATGTTTATTTGCCATCCAGGTATTATCCTTTTTTATGCATCCGTTCACATCTCTATATCCTTTTTGTTGGGTTGTTTGTTTTCTTATTATTGAGTTGAGAGTAATTTTTGTATATTCTAGGTACAAATATTTTGTTAGGTATTTATATTGTACATATTTTCCCCTAGTATATGCCTTGCCTTTTTCTTTCTTTCTCTCTTCCTTCCTTCCTTTTTCTTTCTTCCTTCCTTTTTCTTCCTTTTCTTTTCTTTCTTTTCTTTCTTTCTTTGTCTTTCTTTCTTGTAGGCTCCACACCCGATGTGTGAATTGAACTCATGACCCTGAGATCAACTGATCCAGCCAGGTGCCTCCATTGCCTTTTTATTTCTTAATGGTGGCTTTTAAAGAACATACATTTGGGGCACCTGGGTGGCTCAATTGGTTTAGAGTCTGCCTTCAGCTCTGATCCTAGGGTCCTGGGATTGAGCCCTGAGTTGGGCTCCCTGCTTGGTGGGGAGCCTGCTTCTCCCTCTCCCTCTGCTGCTCCCCCTGCTTGTGCTCTGTCTCAAATGAATAAAACAAATCTTTTTTTAAAAAAAAGAACTATCTTTTCTCCATCTAATTATATTGGCACCTTTGTCAAAAAAATCAATTGACTATACATGTGTTGGCCTATTTTTGGACTTTCTATAATGTTCAAATGATCTATAATGAACCAATGCTACACTGTATTAAATACTGTAGAATTATAGTAAGTGTTGAAATTAGGTAGTATGAGTCCTGCAACTTTGATCTATTTTATCAAAAATTGTATTGGCTGCTCTAGGTCTTTTGCTTTTTCCCATATAAATTGTAGCATCCAGTTTGTCAATTTCACTGAACTTGAGTTAAATCTGTAATCAATTTGGGGAGAATTGACAGTCTACCAATATTAAGCCTTTCCAATCCATGAACATATCTCTCCATTTATTTAGGTCTTTGATTTCTCTCAACAGTATTTTGTATTTTTCAGCACAATATTGCTCATATTTGTTAGATTTATCCCTAAATATTTTATTTTCTGAATAAATAAAATATTATATTTTAAATTTCAATTTCCAATTGCTTGTTGATAGTTACAGAAATACATTTGCTTTTAAAAAAATTAAGCTATGGGTCTTGTGATTTTGATAATGCACAATTCGTTCCAGTAGTTTTTGTTGTTGTTGTTGACTATTTGAGATTTTGTTCATTGACAACTCTGTACTCTGTGAATAAAGTTTTATTTCTTTTCAAAATTGTATGACTTATGTTTCTTTTTCTTTGCCTTACTACACTGGCTAGGACTTTCTGTACAATGTTGAAAAGGAGAAGCACCTAAGAGTCTTTCTTCTTTCTCTTGTGACATGACTTATTGGCACATCACCCCCCAAGGGGACAAATGGACATTTTGTGTTTCTAGGATCTGCCTCCATTACACACCACCTTTAGAGGCAATCTGATTTTGAGAAGAGAGAAGAATGAATTTTGGTGGTTTGGGAGCTGAAGAGCAGGGTGACTCAATAATTGTGGTAATCCTTCATCCTGGAATGGACCCCAGTGATTATGGGTCCCTAGTGGGTAGATCCTAAACATGTGTCTGGGACAGGTGGGCTTAGAGGAGAAAGACCATGCAATCAAGCCCCGAGTTGGGCTCCACACGCAGCATGGAGTCTCCTTCCCTCTTCTTCGGCTCCCCCTCCTCACCACCCCCCACAACCTCCCACTCTCTCTCAAATAAATAAATCTTAAAAAAAAAAAAAAGAACTTCCCCACAATAAGTTAAAAACAATTCAAAGACCTGAACATATTTCCACTCTTTTTCTTATCAGACTAAAATGCACTTCAGTGGCTATTTCTTGGAATTATCAAGGGAATAGACTTATTGTGCATGCAGGGGGTGGCAGCACCATTTACCAGGGAGAACCTACTTAAGAACCCACAGTCTTGGGCTCTTTCCAAGGCATTGTAAAATTACTTTACAGTGTCTGATTTACTTTAAAGCTTCTTGTTATTGCAATTTAGAAACAAAATTTATCCTGCACACATCCTGTTTAAGACAGAATTTTCTCCTCTGTTATACACAGATAAAAAATGCAAGAATATGCATTTCCTAGCATTAGTTCACCTTGATAGTAGAGAAAAATGGAACATGGTGCTTTTAATAATCAGGTTTATGGCAGAAGGGGGCACAAATCAAATATACATTTGAAAATATAATTTGATTATGTCTTGAATAATTTAATGAGGGTGACAGTAAGTTCTCAAGAATATAAAATGAAGGAAAATCCATTTCTTTTCCTCCTCTTCCTCACCCTCTTCCTTCACTATTTCTTTCTTCTTCTTTAGAAGTGCTCCATGTACAAGTATTTATGTATAACATCATGGCACTACTTAGACATTTAGATATTGTTTTCCTTCAGAAGACACCAGTACATTCCTCAGGCTGCAGGAGCATATGAGGAACACACCCCTCCCTGTCTGACATAGAGACATCAGCAGGTAAAACCAGTGTCTGCTTTGGTGAGCAGCTCAGGTGCAACTGGGACCCTCGTGGGTCCCAATTTTTTTCTTTTGCCAACTTGCAGCAGATTTATCTCTTCCTGAAAAATGTATATACATTATATACTCAAGGGACCCCTCATGAGTTTTGTACATGTTACCATGATGTCATGAGAAGACCAAGACAAGAGGGTTACAGAACTGTGCATGCCTTTCTTTCTTTGATAGGGCCCTGGCCATTTGGCCCACACCTTTACAGTTTCTAAGAATGCTTGTAGAACAAGAGTCAGTTTTTCTAGTTTATGGCTTCTGAAAGACACATATTCATATATGTTCACTCTGTAGATGGAGTCTACAATGTTTAGGAGTTTCAGGCATGGCTGGATCTAGGAGCTCAATGTTTTCAGGACCAAATTCTTTTTCTCCTTTCTTTTCTTCTTTCTTTCTTTCTTTCTTTCTTTCTTTCTTTCTTTCTTTCTTTCTTTCTTTCTTTCTTTCTTTCTTTCTTTCTTTCTTTTTTTTTTCCTTTTTTCTTTCTTTCTTTCTTTCTTTCTTTCTTCTTTCTTTCCTTTCTTTCCTTTCTTTCCTTTCTTTCCTCTTTCTTTTCTGGAGGAGAGTATCCATATCCTTGGAGGTGGATCCATTTTTAGATTTCACATGGAGTCCAAATCACTAAAGAAGCTCCAAAACCTACATGACCTGATTAAAGATCAGGGATATGACTACTTGCTTCTCTCTTGGAGGCCCCAGGAAAAATTTTAATGTATTTTATGTACTTTGTTTGGGACACATACTGGTCACTACACCAAACACTGAGCTGGAAAATGGTTTCTCTAGTCAGGTCTGAGTCTCATGTAGAAGGACATGGACTGATAATTGGGGAGAAGATGGTCTTCCTGAGAGAAATCAGATACGATCTCCAGAAGAAGAGTGAATGGATGTTAGGTGGTACTGCAGACTGAGTGTGTTGTCCCAAAATTCATATGTTGGAACCTAATCCCCAATGTATTTGGAAGTTGGGCTTTTAAGAGATGACTAGGTCATGAAGGTACAGCCTTCATGCATGAGATTAGTGCCTTTATAAAAGAGATTCCAGTAGGGCACCTGGGTGGCTTATTTGGTTGAGTGTCTGACCCTTGATCTCAGCTTGGGTCTTGATCTCAGGGTCGTGGGTTTGAGCCCCGTGTTGGGCTCCATGCTGGGTGTGGAGCCTACTTAAAGTAACTAACTAAATAAGACCCTAGAGAGTTCCCTTGCCCCTTGCCCTTTCCACCATGTGAGGACACAATGAGAAGATGACTGTCAGTCCATGAACCAGGAAGCAGATTCTCACGAGAAACCAAACTACTGCTTTTTTTCTTGGACTTATCCACCTCTAGAAATATGAGAAATGAATTTTTAAAAAAGATTTTATTTACTTATTTGACAGAGAGAGAGAGAGCACAAGCAGGGGGGAGCAGCAGGCAGAGGGAGAGGGAGAAGCAGACTCCCTGCTGAGCAGGGAGCCCGAGGCAGGGCTCGATCCTAGGACCCTAAGATCATGACCTGAGCTGAAGGCAGATGGCCACCTGACTGAGCCACCCAGGTGCTCCGAGAAATAAATTTATGTTGTTTATAAGCCACTGGTCTATAGCAGTTTGTTATAACAGCCTGAGGGGACGAAGACAAGTGGCAAAACAAAACAAAGCAAATAAGCAAAAGCAAAACATTTACTTGAAAAGCATAATTCCAATAAGAGAGATTAAGTTTTAATAGTGAAGCTTAAATAGTGATATTTTAATACTGAAGTTTTAATAGTATAGTTTAAAACTCACATAGTAAGTGGTCAAGCTGGGACTTGAAATCTGTTCTATTCCAGATCTGATGTATTTAAAAACTACACTATGGTGCCTTCCCTGAAGACTGATAAAGAATAGAAAAAGTATATGTAAAGTATCTAATACAGTGTTTGGCACTTATAGGTACTCAATATTTTTATCATTTTTCAATGTCCTCATCTGTATAAATGGGGATAATGATATCTGCCTCAGCATTGATAGGAGATTTAAATGTGATAATAAAAGTAAAATAGCTTGGTATCTGGAATGTAAAAATCTTATGTATTAATACTGTATTACTTGAGATAGATATTATTATGTGAGTTATATAGGTGAAGAAAGCTATGCTCAAGTAATAAATAGTGGATTCAAGATAGAATCCAGGGGCGCCCTGGTGGCTCACTTGTTAAGCATCTGCCTTCGGCTCAGGTCATGGTCCCAGGGTCCTGGCATTGAGCTCCACCCACATCAGGCTCCCTGCTCGGTGGGAAGCCTGCTTCTCTCTCTCCCACTCCCCCTGCTTGTGTTCCCTCTCTCTCTGTGTCTCTCTCTGTCAAATAAATAAATAAAATCTTAAAAAAAAAAAAAAGATCAGAATCCAACCCTGTTCGACTACAAAAATTCCCTTTATTCAATTTATCATTCTTATGCCATTATTGTGTATCTGCAGGAACTTGTAACTGCAAAGATATAGAGGTCACTCCAATGAAAGATTTTTTATACTTATTGTTGGTTAAAATTGTCTAAATCTTCTTGGGTGCCTGGGTGGTTCAGTCAGTTAAGCGTCTACCTTTGGCTCAGGTCATGATCTCAGGGTCTTGGGATCGAGTCCTGCATCAGGCTCCTTGCTCAGCAATGAGTCTGTTTCTCCCCCTGCCCGCCCCCGCCCATGCTCTCTCTCACAAAAATAAATAAATAAAATCTTCTAAAAAATTGTCTAAATCATCTTGACAAACTCAGTACATTGAATTTGATAAATATAGAGACTTAGCAATTTTATCTCAATATGGATTCTTCCTAAAATTTCTCTGAATCTTAGAAAATGATATTTACATGGCTTGATACAATGTTGTAGAATATAACAGACTCTTTGGTCATCCTCAGTAATTCTTTTCACTCCTACGGTTACCAAATCAAATACCAGTATCAACTTTCAAACTTCTTGGTAAATGAATTTTCTGGGTTGGAAATACTGGTTTGATGTTCAATAGCCCTTTAATTCTTCTATAAATTCATGGTCATTACACTGGTTAACATTTTAAGTCTTACAGCGATTCTTTATATCTGTGGAGCAGATAAACCATTTCACAGCTCACACAGCTCATATTCAGGTATGTAGAAATGTAATGTTTATTTCTCTGTGACTGAACCTAACTCTCACAGTCCCCACTTCCACTGATGGCATCTTAACTTAGTGGCTTCTTGTGTAAAATCCAGTCTCCGTTGGGTAAATACTGTCAGCTGGAGATTTCCTCCTTCCCCTTCCTCTGGGAGATCTGGAAGTCATGTTCCATCATGGAAGGGGTAGATTCTCTGCTGGTGTCTTCCTGGCCTTCTATCCCTGGTGAACTTTCTGTTGGAACACTGGCCTCCCTTTCTGCTCTCCAGAGGATGTCTGTGTTCCTTCTGTCCCAACTCCCAGGTGTCTATCATATCCCCTAGCCCTCAATCAGGTAACTTCCATTCCTTCTCTATAGCAAAAGAATATTTATTCACTCTGCTATAACCTCTGTGGCCTGTCTGAAGCTTTTTTTTTTTTTTTAACTCTCCTAAATTAATTCACTGTCATTTCTAGCCTAATGATTCAAATGTGAATTGGATGTCAAGTCTTTTTTACTTATATATCCACAGCCCTATTTTGGTATTTAAAATTTTTCCTCATAAGGATTTTGATGAGGTTGTGGTTGGGCAGTAAGAAGTAAACTGTAGTCATAGCTTTTAAAAAATTTCTGTCATTGGTCAGATTTTTTTTTTAAAGATTTTATTTATTTATTTGACAGAGAGAGACACAGCGAGAGAGGAAATACAAGCAGGGGGAGTGGGAGAGGGAGAAACAGGCTTCCCGCGGAGCAGGGAGCCCGATGTGGGGCTCGATCCCAGGACCCTGGGACCATGACCTGAGCCGAAGGCAGACGCTTAATGATTGAGCCACCCAGGCGCCCCACTGGTCAGATTTTTAAAAATCACCTTTCACTTGGAAAAAAGCTGCATTTCTCCCTGCATCCTTTCAAACTCTAAAGCACCTTCTCTGGCTAAAATTAACAACACAGGAAACAACAGGTGTTGGCAAGGATGTGGAGAAAGGGGAACCCTCTTACATTGTTAGTGGGAACGCAAACTGGTACAGCCAATCTGGACAACAGTATGAAGATTCCTCAAAAAGTTAAAAATAGAACTACCCTATGGTCCAGCAATTACACAATTAAGTATTTATCCAAAGAATACCAAAATACTGATTTGAAGGGATACATGCACCTTGATGTTTATAGCAGCATTATCAACAATAGTCAAATTTATGGAAAGAACCCAAATGCCCACCAACTGATGAATGCATAAAGATGTACTACACACACGCACGCACACACACACACACTCACACACACTGGAATATTTCTCAGCCATAAAAAAGGATGTAATATTGCCATTTGCAACAATGTGAATGGAGCTAAAGAGTATTATGCTAAGTGAAATAAGTCAGAGAAAGACAATTGCCATATGATTTCACTCATATGTGGAATTTAAGAAAAAAAAAGATGAACATCGGGGGTAAAAAGAGAGGTAAACCAAGAAACAGACTCTTAACTATACAGAACAAACTGATGGTTACTGGATGGGTGGTGAGTGGGGGATGAGTTAAACAGGTGATGGGTATTAAGGAGAGCACTTTTGATAAGCACTGGGTGTTTTATGTAAGTGATGAAGCACAAAACTCTACACCTGAGACTAATATTACACTGTATGCTAACTAACTGGAATTTAATAAAACTTGAAAAAAAAAGCACATTCTGTGCTTGAGTTGCCTAGGCTTTGTTCTTGCTAGTTACAGCCAGAAGTCTGGAATTCTAATACAAACACATAGCAAGCAACAACAATAGCAGTTATAAAACATTTTCTCCCTTAAATCTCTTGTAATGTCTGGCTTTCAAGACTTTTGCCTGTGTTACAAATTTGAAAGAGTACATTTAGAAACTGAGAAGCCAAGAACTTGACCCTTCACTGACTCAGAGGTACCTGCTAGATGGTGGAAAGAATGAACACTGGAAAATGGGGCTAAAAGATTGGGGAAGGATGCATCTTTGTTTAATTGATCTAGATTTTATTCTAGTGCTCTTACATCTAACAGCTCTTGTATTCTGAAGTCAAATGTAAAGAAATGATATAATTGTCATTATAGAATGAACTTTTTCTTTTAAAAAAAAATATTTTATTTATTTATTTGACAGAGAGAGAGAGACAGCGAAAGAGGTAACACAAGCAGGGGGAGTGGGAGAGGGAGAAGCAGGCTTCCCGCTGAGCAGAGAGCCTGATGCAGGGCTCGATCCCAGGACCCTTGGGATCATGACCTGAGCCGAAGGCAGACACTTAACGACTGAGCCTCCCAGGTGCCCCAAGAATGAAATTTTTCATAAGGAGGATATAACTAGTAGAGTTTAGGTGCTGCCATTGGTGAGTAGAAGGGAGAAAATGTACATTTTTTCCTGATATCTCAGAGTAGATTAGGAGGAAAAGAAGGTAGTGAGAGGTATGTCCAGGATGTGATATGTTGGGATGACAATGGGGGTACTTGAGCTCAATCTTATTGGTGTCTGTTATGCATATGAAGTAGGAAGGAGGCTTCTGTTGAGAATAAAGGTAGTATGTGAAAAATATGTGGGTTTAAGAAGATTGCTCTGAGCTACCATACGACCCAGCAATTGCACTACTGGGTATTTACCCCAAATACAAATGTAGGGATCTGAAGGGGTACGTGCACCCCAATGTTTATAGCAACAATGTCCACAATAGCCAAACTATGGAAAGAGCCAAGATGTCCATCGACAGATGAATGGATAAAGAAGATGTGGTATACATATACAATGGAATATTATGCAGCCATCAAAAGGAATGAAATCTCACCATTTGCAATGATGTGGTTGGAACTGGAGGGTATTATGCTGAGTGAAATAAGTCAATCAGAGAAAGACATGTATCATATGACCTCACTGATATGAGGAATTCTTAATTGCAGGAAACAAACTGAGGGTTGCTGGAGTGGCGGGGGGTGAGAGGGATGGGTTAGCTAGGTGATAGATATTGGGGAGGGTATGTGCTATGGTGAGCACTGTGAATTGTGTAAGACTGTTGAATCACAGACCTGTACCTCTGAAACAAATAATACATTTTATATTAAAAAAAAAAGAAGATATTAGGAAGGGAAAAACGAAGGGGGGGAAATTGGAGGGGGAGACGAACCATGAGAGACTATGGACTCTGAGAAACAAACTGAGGGTTCTAGAGGGGAGGGGCTTGAGGGAATGGGTTAGCCTGGTGATGGGTATTAAAGAGGGCATGTATTGAATGGAGCACTGGGTGTTATACGCAAACAATGAATCATGGAACACTACATTAAAAAAAAAAGATTGCTCTGAAATGATGTATAAATGCACAAATGCACTAGAGAAGTGGTTCTGAATCCTGCATAAATCACCTTGGGGTGCTTAGCAAAAATATAGATTATTGAGCCTTGTGCATGGTTTCCTGAACTGGAATCTCTGGGTTGGGTGATTGGCTCCCAGTTGATTTTATTGTAACCAGCCTAGTATCAGTCCAGTATATTTGGGGGAATAGATGGTTGGGGAGGGATCAACAAAATATAAAATGACAGCAGTATAGTGGCCTGGTTTTTAAAAGACTTTATTGTTGCAAACATTTTGATATTAGTGGAGCTAGAAAAGGGGGGGACACTGAGCTGAAAAATTTTAATTATTTTCATGTGAAAGAGAAGATGTTTTCTTTGTAAAGTCAAAGCTACATATGTGGGGACTCTTTAGAAATGAGTTGGCTGATAATAAGCACTGATGTGGAAAAAAAACATTTTGGAAAGATGCTAAGCTAGCTTTCTCCTATTTAATGAACCCAATTTAAATAATTTCTTAAGATTTATTGCACTAGATGAATTATGAATATGTTTATCTGCCTTGCTTTCTTCTAACCAGGCTAAGATTAAGAGAGGTCAGTACTTAAGGTTGTTGCTTCATAAAAAATTCTAAGTTGGAGAGAGTGCTGGAGTAAGCCCAATTTATTAGAAGCCTTATGCTCTGTTTCTGTGTGGTAGAATAGAATGAGGAGAGCCTGGCCCTCATCATTTCCCATGATCTTGGGACTCCCTCAGCAGTCTCATTCAAATACCTACCAACTAAGCCTTTTGTTAGGAAGGCATAGAAACGGAGATGCTTCCGTGGAACTGAGTGAAGTTATAGGTGCTCACATAACTTTAGCTTGTATCTTCTTTCCTTTTCTTCTCCTGCAGCATTTTATAGTCTCCTTTTGTAACCTCAGGGATAGACTGAGAGAGCTTGGATTTGGGGATTTATATAATCTCAGAATTACTGGATATCGAGGTGCTTTTAGTCCTGGAATTTTTAACCAGGTATGGCTTTCTGAGAGCAAATGGAATCTCATAAGTTGTATGCCAAATTTTTGTGTATGTGAGATTTTCTGGGGGAGAAGATTTAAATATTTCTTAGGTTTTCAGAGGGGCATTTGGCCCCAAAATGATAAAAAACTAAGCAAAAGTTTTGGTGTCAAGTACCAGTTCTCTGGGAATTTGACAGTGGTAATTGGTAGTTACTATGGATTCCAGATAAAATAACAGCGAAAAATAGAAGGCATCAGATGACACCCTGGGAGTGGACCTTCCCACACTGGGTCTGAGGGTTGCTCTGACTGACCCCTTCTCTCTCTCTCTCTCTTTAAAGATTTTATTTATTTATTTGAGAGAGAGAATGAGAGAGAGAGAGCATGAGAGGGGGGAGGGTCAGAGGGAGAAGCAGACTCCCTGCTGAGCAGGGAGCCCCATGTGGGACTCGATCCCGGGACTCCAGGATCATGACCTGAGCTGAAGGCAGTCGCTTAACCAACTCAGCCACCCAGGCCGCCCCTCCTTCTCTCTTAATAATGCTTCTGTTGCTTATTTTGAAATGTGGGCTGCTAAAGGGATTGAAGAAGGGACTGGATTAGGAGGGGTTCTCAAAGATATTGCAAGGCAGAGAGGGGTCATGACTCAGATAACCCTTCACCAAAGCCTCTTGTTTTCAGCCAAGCTTGGGCATCACATTGCATGGTCTTGTGAGGCAGGCATATACATTCAGATCTGACAAACAATAATCTGCAAGACTAATATTGCTTTTTTGTTGTGTTATCTTGCAGCCTCAGGGAGGCTGCCCAGAGGGGTTTTCTTAATAGTGACATAATAATTGAATTTATAAGAGACCATATATTTTTCCCATGTTGATTAAAAATTACTTTAGAATACTTCCTTCTCCCACTTTGTTTTTTGTTTAGTATATGTGCTCCTGAAGTGAGCAGTCCTTACCCCACTTCTTAATATATGTGAGTATGAATAGTTATTTCAAGGGGAGGTCAATGATAAAAGTAAATAATTCTTGAGCATTTTGAGATATCTTAATAAAATTCTTGAGTATATCTGAAGGATTATACTAGAAGATTTCCTATAGTAATGAATATAATCCACAAAGAGCTCTGTGAAGTAGTGTTATGGCCATTTTATGGATGAGAAAGTGAGTTCTAGATTTGCCTAATGCCACCAGCTTATAAATGGAAACTTGGGATCAAGGCCAGATCTCTGATACAATTTCCACAAAGCAAATGTATCTCTGAGCAGGAGATGCCATGGGGCTAAGACTATGAAGCTTCCTCTTTATTAATTTTCCCTCTGCTATTGTTTCTCAAATCCCTTTCATGCCATTGTTTCTCCCTCTTGCCTTCACATTCCTTATGTCTTCCCCAATCTAAAACCAACCCATTACTTTAAGCCTACTTCCCTCCTTAAGTCAGTGGACTATTTCCTTTCCTTTATGATCAGCTATAAAAAGTTGCCTTGACTTTCTGTCTTTTGGCATGGATGAGGCCATTAAGAAAATTCTACATTAAGACCTGTGTTTTGTCTATTGACAACTAAGTTGCTGTACCTATTCCTTGATTCTTCATTTCCTTTTGGCTGCCTTTTCTTTGTAAAAATCTTTTTCTTGTGCTAATTTTTCTAATTAATACATTATAGTATTTCAGCACTTGAAAGTTCTCAGTAAAATGTCTTAAACCAGAAGGGAAGTAGCCAGATAAAAAATATTTCACCATGGATGACATTAGCAAGATGGTAAAATAGGAAGGCCTGGAACCTCCTTTGCCCCACAGACAAACTGAATCAACAACAATACATGGACAATTCCCTTTGTGAGAAATCCAGGCAGCAGTTGATAGGCTCCTGAACCTGATGAAAACATGAAACCAACTACTTCCAAGCAGGTAGGAAAATTGGAGACATTCTCTCATTGTAGTCCTCTTCTCCACTGCCCCCAGCATGATATGACTGGAAGGAAACACCCAGCTCTCCATGGGGAGGAAAGAAAAGCCCAGACTATGTGTCCAATATTCTGATTTTTCTGGGGATTACCCAAGGGACTGACTTCTGATGGTAGTTTGGACTAGCATGCAAACACTCACATAGCCCCTCCCACCAGCTCAGTGCAGAGCAAGTATAAGAAAACCCCTCAAATCTTAGCTTATACCTAGGCAGGGAAAAATGTGGGCCATAGGTCCAATGTTCCAACTATTTTGAGGGCTGACTGAGGTACTGGCTTCTGTCTTGCTTGTCTCAGAGCACTGATGAGACCCATTATCCTTCAGATGACTGAGGGCCACTAGGAACAAAGGCAAAGATTTGGGCTAGTGTGCAATTACCCTTGTCCTGGCTTAACACAACACCATCAGCAAAGCTCCCAGCCCCTGGCTTATCCTTGGGGAAGGAAAGAGAAGATTGAAACTAATACCCAACTTTTAGACTTTTCAGATGGTTGCCTGAAACCAGCTTCATTGTTAACAGTCTCAGAATGTAGATGGGCCCTGGCACACTATAGATGGCTGGAGGCTACTGATAATAACAGCAACAAAAATCTTGAGGTTTGCCACTGCTTCAGAAGACCCATTATATAATGGGCAGACACCAGAGGGAGCAAGAGATTATGAACTCCTGGAAAAAAAAAAAAAAAGAAGAAAATGCCAATTCCCTCTAATTGGGAATATACAAACACAAATCCAGAGAAGATGAATATACAGAGAAGTCTTGAGAGAGTCCTATAGAATGTCTCTGGCCAGGCTGATTGGTAAGGGTCTTTTCCTGAATGAGGTCAGTCCATGAAAACTGGGAAAGGTGGCTGCATTTTCTAATGAGCAGATACCAACACAGAGTCAAGAAAAATGAAGAAACAGAAAATGCTCCAAACACAGAACGAGATAAAATTCCAGAAAAAATTCTCCTAATGAAATGGAGACATATGAATTACCTGATAGGGAATTGAAAATAACTGTCATAAAGAATTCAAGAGAAAAATGCATGAATAAAATTAGAATTTCAACAAAGATATAGAAAATATAAGAGAGAACCAAATAGAAAGCTTGGCATTCAAGAATATAATAAGTGAATTGCAAAATTAACTAGAGGGGTTCAACAACACACTAGATCAAGCAGAAAAAAGAACCAGTGAACTAAAAAACAAACCATTTGAAATTATCCAGTCATAGGAGAAAAAAAAAAAAAAAGAATGAACAAGAATAAAGAGAAATTAAAGGACTTATGGAACAACAGCAAACAGATCAATGTATGAATTACAGGAGTCCCAGAAGGATAAGAGAGAGGGAAAGGACCAGAAAGTTTACTCAAAGAAATATTGGTCAAAACTTCCAAAATTGGGAAGATAATGACATCAAGAACCAGAAACCCTGGTGCATCCTAAAAAAAGATGAACCTAAAGAAATACACAATGAGACATATTATAATTAAATTGTCAAAAATTAGACAAAGAGAGAATTTTTTATTTTTTTATTTTTTTATTCTTATGTTAATCCCCATACATTACATCATTAGTTTTAGATGAAGTGTTCCATGATTCATTGTTTGTGCATAACACCCAGTGCTCCATGCAGAATGTGCCCTCCTCAATACCCACCACCAGGCTAACCCATCCTCCCACCCCCCTCCCCTCTAGAACCCTGTTTGTTTTTCAGAGTCCATCGTCTCTCATGGTTCGTCTACCCCTCCGATTTCCCCCCCTTCATTCTTCCCCTCCCGCTACCTTCTTCTTCTTTTTTTTTTCTTAACATATATTGCATTATTTGTTTCAGAGGTACAGACCTGAGATTCAACAGTCTTGCACAATTCACAGCGCTTACCAGAGCACATATGCTCCCCAGTGTCTATCACCCAGTCACCCCATCCCTCCCACCCCACCACCCACTCCAGCAACCCTCAGTTTGTTTCCTGCAATTAAGAATTCCTCATATCAGTGAGATCATGTGATACATGTCTTTCTCTGTTTGACTTATTTCACTCAACATAATACCCTCCAGTTCCATCCACATCGTTGCAAATGGCAAGATCTCATTCCTTTTGATGGCCGCATAATATTCCATTGTATATATATACCACATCTTCTTTATCCATTCATCTGTTGATGGACATCTTGGCTCTTTCCACAGTTTGGCTATTGTGGACATTGCTGCTATAAACATCGGGGACAAAGAGAGAATTTAAAAGTAACGAGAGAAAAACAATTTGTCACATACAGGGGAATGCCACCCCCATAAGATAATTAGCAGATTTCTCAGCAGAAACCTTACAGGCCAGAAGAAAGTGGGATGGTATTTTCAAAGTGCTGATAGAAACTGCCAACCAAGAATATACCTGGCAAAAGTGTCCTTTAAATATAAATGAGATAAATACTTTCCCAAACAAAAGCTGAAGGAGTTCATCACCACTAGAACTGCCTTACAAGAAATGCTAAAGGGAGGTCTTCAAGTTGAAATAAAGAGATGCTAAACAATAACACAAAAGCATATGAAAGTATAAAACTTACTGGTAAAGGTAAATATTTAGAAAAATACAGAATACTGTAATACTGTAATGGTGGTGTGTAAATAATTTTTAATTCTAGTATAAAAGATAAAAGACAAAAGCATTAAAAATAACTACAATTATAAAATATGTAAATGGATACACAATATGAAAAGATATAAATTGTGACATCAATATCATAAAGTGTGTGTGTGTGTGTAGGAGAAGTAAAATTGTAGAATTGTGTGAAATTGAAATTAAGTTGTTATCAGTTTAAAATAGGCTGTTTTAACTCTAAGGTGTTTTGTGTAAGCCACAGTGTGGCTTACACAAAGAAATACCTACAGCAGATACACAAAGGAAAAGAAAATACCTACAGCAGATACACAAAGGAAAAGAAAGGAATCAAAGCATATCACTACCAAAAAAAAAAAAAAATCAACAAAATATAAAAGAAGACAGTACAAAAGGAAGAGAGAGACCAAAAAGCTACAGGACAGATGGACAATAATTAACAAATTGGCATTAGTAAGCTTTTCTTATCAATAATTACTTTAAATGTAAATGAATCAAACTCTCCAATTAAATGACTTTTTTTTTTCCTCAATGAGATACCGCCTCACACCAGTCAGAATGGCTAAAATTAACAAGTCAAGAAACGACAGATGTTGGTGAGGATGCAGAGAAAGGGGAACCCTCCTATACTGTTGGTGGGAATGCAAGCTGGTGCATCCACTTTGGGAAACAGTATGGAAGTTCCTCAAAAAGCTGAAAATAGAGCTACCCTATGACCCAGCAATTGCACTACTGGGTATTTACCCCAAAGATACAAATGTAGTGATCTGAAGGGGCACCTGCACCCCAATGTTTATAGCAGCAATGTCCACAATAGCCAAACTATGGAAAGAGCCTAGATGTCCATCAACAGATGAATGGATAAAGAAGATGTGGTATATATATACAATGGAATATTATGCAGCCATCAAAAAATGCAACGACATGGATGAAACTAGAGGGTATTATGCTAAGCGAAATAAGTCAATCGGAGAAAGACAAGTATCATATGATCTCACTGATATGAGGAATTTGAGAAACAAGACAGAGGATCATAGCGGAAGGGAGGGAAAAATGAAACAAGGAGAAACCAGAGAGGGAGACAAACCATAAGAGACTCTTAATCTCAGGAAACAAACTGAGGGTTGCTGGAGTGGAGGGGGGTGGGAGGGATAGGGTGGCTGGGTGATGGACATTGGGGAGGGCATGTACTATGGTGAGCACTGTGAATTGTGTAAGACTGATGAATCATAGACCTGTACCCCTTAAACAAATAATACATTATATGTTAATAAAAAAATAAAAGACATGGTTTTTCAAGAGTAGCTAAATGGATTAAAAACAAACAAACAAACAAGATCCAATTCTATGCTGTCTACAAGAGACTCACTTTAGATTTAAGAATATACATAGGCTGAGTGAAGGAAATATTCCATGCAAACGTAACCAAAATAGAGCAGGGGTGACTATAGTTATATCAAACAAAATAGATTTTTAAGTCAAAACATATCACAAGAGACAAAGAAGGACATCATATGGTAAAAGGATCAACTCACCAAGATATAACAATTATACATCCACTGAACATCAGAGCCCCTAAATATAGAAAGAAAACATTGACAGAACTGAAGGGAGAAATAACTGGCAATGTAGTAATAGTAGGAAACTTCAATAATGGATAGAAGGAATAAGTACCTGGAACTTAATGAGTATCAAATATATACTCACTTTTTCATCAGTCTCTCTTTTTCTGCTTAATCCCCACAATTCTCTCTTTAAGTGATTTGTTTAATACTACTAATTATCTTTTTCTTAAAACCTTCCAAAGTTGATTGGATGGGGATATATAACCCTCCTACTGGAAAAGAGATAGTGAATAATTGCCAACAATAACACAATCTACCAAAAATGTAACAGGCAGCTTATTTTAAACATGAAACACATATACTGCCCATGAGTCCTTTGTGAAAAATTACTTGGTAGTATGAAATCAAATCAAATAAGAAATGAGTCAAAATAAAGAATTAAGAATGGAGAAAAAGTATTTCACCATGTTATTAATTCTAAAGTTATAGCAAAAATCAAGTTTTTCTTATAAGCAAACCAAAAGCAATTAAGAAATGCAGTAGAGAAATTTCATTTGTAATAGTAATACAAAAAATATATAGGAACTTTATAAGAAATATAGAGACTATATGAAGAATACTTTAGAATGCTAGTTTGGAAAATAAAACTCAAACAAAAAGGAAATATGCCTTATTTTTGGAAAATAAAATTACACCTTAATTTTCTTTTTTAGAGAGAGAGTGGGGGGAGGAGCAGAGGGAGAGGGAGAGGGAAAGAGAGACTCTTAAGCAGGCTCCATGTCCAGTGTGGATTCCCAATGTAGGGCCTGATCTCACAACCCTGAGGTCATGACCTGAGCCAAAATCAAGACTCAGTTGCTTAACTGACTGAGCCACCCAGGCACCCACATCTTAAAATATTTTTTAAAAATATTTTATTTATTTATTTGAGAGAGAGAGAGAGAAGAGCAGGGGGAGGAGCAGAGCCAGAGGGAGAGGGAGATGATCTTCAGCAGACTCCTCACTGAACTCAGAGCTGGTTGTGGGACTTGATGCCATGACCCCGAGATCATGACCTGAGCTTACACCAAGAGTTGGACACTTAACTGACTGAGCCACTCAGGCAACCCCCACCCCCCGCCCACATCTTAAATTTTTTTTTAATAAAGATTTTTATTTATTTATTTGACAGAGAGAGAGATAGTGAGAGCAGGAACACAAGCAGGGGGAGTGGGAGAGGGAGAAGCAGGCTTCCTGCCGAGCAGGGAGCCCGATGTGGGACTCGATCCCAGGACCCCGGGATCATGACCTGAGCCGAAGGCAGATGCTTAACGACTGAGCCACCCAGGCGCCCACATCTTAAAAATTTTTAAACAGCTTTTTTGAGGTGTAATTGACATACGATAAACTGCACATAGGTACCATATGATTAAAATATTCATACTCTTGTGAAACCATCACCATAATCAAGATAATATTCATAAAACCTGAAGTTTTCATGTGCCTCTTTGTTGACCTTCCTTCTTGCCTCTCCCCTCATCTCCAAGCAAGCAGACTCTGCTTTCTGTTACTACAGATTAGCTTGTGATTTCTGTAGTTTTATATAAATGGAATCACATAGTGTACACTATTTTTCTTGGTTTGGCTTATTTCACTCAGAATAATAATTTTTGAAATTCATACATGTAGTAGTTGTATGTATCAGTAGTTCATTTCTTGTTTTTATTGTTCAGTAGTACCCCACTGAATTAATAAACTGCAGTTTGCTAACCCATTCATCTGTTGTTGGATATTTGAGTTGTTTCTAGTTTTTGGTTATTACAAACAAAGCTGCTATAAATACTCAAATATAAGTCTTTGTATAGGCATATACTTTCTTTTAGCTAGGGTAAATATGTAGGAATGGAGTGGCTGGATCTCAAGATGATATAGATTTAACTTTGCAAGAAACTGACAAACTTTTCCAAAGTGGTTACAGCACTTTTAATTCCCACCTGCAGTATATGAGAGTTCTGGTTCCTTCACATTCTCACCAATACTTAGTATGGTTAATTGTTTTAATTTTAGGCATTCTAGTCATGAATGACATAGATATGTAGCATCTCATGTTTTAATTTTGGATTTACCTAGTGGATAATGGTATTGAATATCTTTTCATATGCTTGTGTGCCATCTATATATCTTCTTTGGTAAGTGTTTGTTTAAATCTTTGCCATTTAAAAAAAAATTACTTTGTTGAGGTATTAGAGTTTTTTACATATATGTCTTTTATCAGCTATTTGCTTAGCAATGATTGTCTTCTTGTCTGTGGATAATATTTTCATTCTCTTAACAGTATCTTTTGAAGAGCAGAAATGTTAAATTTTGAAGAAGTCTAGTTTATCATTTTGTTTTTTCTATTTTATAACAGCTTTATTGAGATATAATTGACATATATATAATCCAACTATTTAAACTGTATAATTCAATGGTTTTTTGTATATTCACAGAGTTGTGCAACCATCAGCTCAACCAATTTTAGAACATTTTTATCATCTCAAAAAGAAGTTCCATACCCATCAGCAATCACTTCCCATTTCTCCTCAACTTTCCCAGACTCTGGAAACCACTAATCTACTCTCTGTCTATAGATTTCTTGTTACTGTCTCTGTGCTGTGGATTAGCCTAAGGTATAATCTTAATGTCTTCTCAGGTCTTTGTTGAGGTTTTCCCTGGGCACACATGGTCACTTCCTAATTTTCCACATAGAAGCAATTGATTTTGAATGTCCTAGTATTTAATGTCTGGCTCCCCAAAAGAGGAAAAGCAAGAAATTATGGGGATCAGAAGGGGGACTGGTACCTTAAATCTCCTGGAAGTCACTTCAGCCAGAGGGGAAAGGGCTTGCAACAATGGGGGAGGTGCATGGTCTTGATCTACATCTCTGTGATCAAAAGCAGCAATCAGTGGTAAGAGAACGGATCCCCCAATATTTGGAGGACAGAGTCATTTTGCCACCCTAGCTTCCATAGGCTGTGTGTAAGCTCCTCCAGGAACAGGAGCAGAGCTGCTACTGTCCTAAGAAGTGAAATTGATATTAACTGCAACTTACTCTCCAACTCTTCCCTTGGAAGTAACAAGATTTTAATAGACTTCACAGTTCCAAAACAGTTACATCAGATAGATTCTGCCATGTGATTGTCTAGATGGGGAGAAAGATTACTGATGCTTTCTACTCCACAGTCTTCCCAGAATCCTTTCCCTCAGTTTTTTTTTTTAATGGTTTATGCTCTTAGTGTTGTATCTAAGAAATCTTTGATCCAACTCATGCAGATTTTCTCTTATGTTTTCTTCTAGAAGCTTTATAGTTTTAGATGTTACATTTAGGGTATGATCCATTGTGTGTGTGTGTGTGTGTGTGTTTTGTATAAAGTGTGATATCATGTGGATATCAAATAGTTCCAGCACAATTCCTGGATTCTCTATTTGTTCTATTGAGTTATTTACAATACCATGCTGTTTTGATTAAGTAACTTTGTATTATATCTTGAAATTAGACCATGTTAATCTTTGAATTTTGTTCTTTTTCAGAAATATTTTAGTTATTCTAGGTCCATATGAATTTTAGAATGAACTTATAAACTTCTACACACTAGTCATCTGGAATTTTTTTTTAAAGATTTGATTTATTTGACAGAGACATAGCGAGAGAGGGAACACAAGAAGGCGGAGTGGGAGAGGGAGAAGCAGGCTTCCCACTGAGCAGTGAGCCCAATGCGGGGCTCAATTCCAGGACTCCAGGATCATGACCTGAGCTGAAGGCAGATGTTTAACGACTGAGCCATGCAGGTGTTATCTGCAATTTTGATTGGGATTGCATTGAATCTGTGGATCAATCTGGGGAGAATGATACTTTAACAATAGTGAGTCTTCCAAACCATGAAGAAAATACATCTCCCAATTTATTTAAGTCTTTAATTTCTGTCAGCAATATTTTCTACTGTGTGGTACAGGTTTCTCACATGTTTTATCAGATTTATCTCCAAGTATTTAATATTTCTGATGCTATGGTAAATGATATTATTTTTAAAATTTAAAGTTCTAATTTCCATTGCTGATATTAGGAATATAATTGATTTTTGCATATTGATTTTGTAATCTGAAATACTGCTAAACTCATTTATTAGTTCTCTTAGCTTTTCTGTAAATTCTATCAGATTTCCTACATAGATTGTGTCATCTGTGAATAACAAAATTGTACTTCTTTTTTTTATTCTGATATAGATGACTTTTATTTCTTTTTCTTGCCTGATTGCACTGGCTACAGCTTCAAGTATAATGTTGAATGGTGGTAGCAAGAGCAAATATTCCTGGCTTCTTTATGATCTTAGGGGAAAAACATTCAGATTTTCACCATTAAGTACGCTGTTAGGTGTAAGTTTTTTGTATATGTCCTTCATCAGGTTAATGATGTTTCCTTGAACCACTATTTGTTGACAGTTTATATCAGAAATAGACCCTGAATTTCATCAAATGGTTTTCTTTTCTTTTCTTTTCTTCTTTTTGGGGGACATCTGTCAAGATAATGGTACAGTTTTTTTTTTTTTTTTTAGTTCAATAATCTCATGAATTACATAGGTTGATTTTTAAATATTAAGCCAGCTCTTTATAACTTGGATAAACCCCATTTGATCATATGGTTTTAATGTATGATGCATTTACTGTATTGTTGAATTCAATTTGCTAAAATTTTATTTAGAAGATTTGCATCTGTGTCTATAAGGCATATTCATCTGTAATTTTACTCTCTTATAATGTCTGTCTGATTTTAGCATTGGGTAATGATGACTTCATAGAATAAGTTGAAAAGAAATTCTTCAAATTTTTTTTAATTTTAATTTTTCTCTTTAAAGTATTTGGTAGATTTCACCAATGAAGCCATTTATTTATGTAGTTTTATTTGTGGGAGGTTTTTAAACTATAATTTCAATTTCTATGAAGTAATTAAGGATATTGAGGTAATCTATTTCTTCTTGAGTGAGCTTTGGAAATTTGTGTCTTTCAAGAAATTTGTGTATTTCATCTAAGTTATCAAATGTATTGGCATAAACTTATTTGTAATATTCCTTATTATTTTTTTAGTAGAATCTGTAGTGATATCACCTCTCTCCTTGGTATTGGTAATTTGTGTTCTCTCTCTCTCTCTCTCTCTATCTTTTTTCCTGATAAGTCTGGCTAGAGGAGTATCAATTTTATTGATCTCAAAGAATCAGTTTTTGTTTTATTGCTTTTTTTCCCTATAGTTTTTCTGTTTTTTTCTTAATTTCATTAGTATCCTCTTTATTTTTTAGTATTTATTTTCTGCTTACTTTAGGTTCAAGTTCTTCCCTCTCTCTCTCTCTCTTTTTTGTAGTTTCTTAAGGTAGGAGCTGGGGCCATTGGGTTGAGACCTTTCTTCTTTTCTTCTAAGTGCTATGAATTTTCTTCTAAGTACTGATTTAATGGTCTTTCTACAAATACTGACATGATGTATTTATTTTTGTTCAATTAAAATACTTTTAGGGATGCCTGGGTGGCTCAGTCAGTTAAGCATCTGCCTTCAGCTCAGGTCGTGATCTCAGGGTCCTGGAATCTAGACCCGCATCAGGCTCCCTGCTCAGTGCGGAGCCTGCTTCTTCCCCTCCCTCTCCCCTGCTCATGCTCTCTCTCACTCTCTCTCTCAGATAAATAAATAAAATCTTAAAAAAATAAAATAAAATACTTTTAAAGTTTCCTTTTGCTTTTTTGATCCATGAGTTTAGAAATATGTTATATAATTTCCAAGTATTTGGAGGATTTTTAAGGATCTCTCTGTTATTAAGAAAGTGGTATTGAAATCTCTGACTACAGTTGTGGATTTATCATTTTCTCCTGCTGTTCTTTGAGCTTTTGGTTTATGTATTTGAAGCACTCTGTTAGGTGCATTTGCACGTGGGATTCTTATGTCTTCTTGATGAATAAACATTTATCATTTATTTTCTTGATGAATAAACATCTATCATTATGAAATGAACTTCCTTAGCCTCGATAATACCTTTTTCTCTGAAACATACTTTTTCTGATATTCACGCAGCTTCTGCAGATTTCTGACTAGTCTTAGCATGATGTATTTTCCCCATCCTTTTAGTTTTAACCTATTTGTGACTTTCTAGTTAAAATGAGTTTCCAATTGGCACCATATAGCTGGTCTTGTTTTCATATCAAACTGATAACCTCTGCATTTTAATTATGATGTTTAGAAAATCTACATTTAATGTGATTATTGATAAGGTTAAGTATGAGTCTATCTCCAGTTATTTGTATTCTATGTGTCTTTTCTATTTTTTTCTGACTTCTTTTGGTTAAATTGATTTGTTTTTATGATTCTATTTTTATCTTCTTGTTCAGTTATTAGCTATAACTCTTGGCCCTTCTTTATTTTTTCCCAGATTTTTCTTTATTGAGTGCACAACCATGTACCATGTTCATAAATATAGTTGACCCTTGAATAACACAGATTTGAACTTCATAGATTCACTTAGATGTAGATATTTTCCAGTAAAGATGGTATAGTGCTGTAAATGTATTTTCTCTTCCTCATGATTTTCTTAGTAATGTTATTTTCTCTAGCTTACTTTATAATAATATAGTATAGAATACATACAACATACAAAATACGTGTTAATTGACAGTTTATGTTATTGGTAAGGCTTCCAATCAATAGTAGGCTATTAGTGGTTAACTTTTTGGGGAGTCAAAAGTTATACATGGATTTCCGGCAGCATGGGGGAATTGGCATCCTTAAATTTTGCATTGTTCAAGGGTCAACTATAATTTGTAGAAATAACTTGAGGCTTAAATAAATTTTTTTTTCTTAGAAGCAGTTTATGTTGCTTCCCTAAGTCCCCTGGTAAAACTAGCACTTTGAGACCATTTTAGTCTAATTTCAGTCATTAAGATGATTTGAACCAAAGCTTTTCAGTGCCTACAGACTCGCCAGTTTACTTTTATCCGGAGTATTACTGTTTTAAGTTAAACTCAATACATGGTGGTGGTGGTGGGGAGGGGCATTCACTAGGGGCCCAAAGAGCCCTGGACTCTAGCTAATACTTTCCCCTCTAACCCATGAGCCTTCCCAAAATGCAGCTCAAGCCTTCAGCTTCTCCTCTTTCTCTGGAACTGGCAGCTTTCCCCAAGGAAGATGAGCTCAAGCCCCTGGTCCTCTAAACTTGCTTGATTTCTGATTTGGAAGTTCTCCACTTTCTTAGCACTCTGTTGCCTTCAGATAGAAGTGCTGTTTCCAACTTAATTAGTCTGCTGTTACCAGAAAATGGATATCCTAACTACTATCTTTCCATATCTAGGACTTCATGTATTTGAGGAGTGAGGTCTTTAGGGTTCTGTGTCTCAGGAAAAAGTAACAGAATTACATTTCCAGATGATACAGAGTGATGGAGATGCCTGATTAAGGCAAAAGTGGAGATAAAAGAGAAAGTTCTGTTGTTGTTGATGACCAGAAGCTCTGGCATCTTTGCCCTGCTGCCAGGGAGGAAACAGGTGGAAAGAAGGGCACTCCTTTCCTGTTCCTGGTTGGAACCAGGCCTCTTTTAGGCATATATTCTCACATTCATGTAGCTGTTGGTTGGTATCTCTTTCATATAGGCTGGTGGTTATAAAAGAGAGTTTGAATGAAAAAATATTCTGAAAGCTGCCACTTGCCAACTTTTGTTAACAATGAAAGAACCTTGTAGAAAATTTTCAACATAGGTTCATTGTTCAAATCATCTGCCTTTTTGATTCTGAATTCTCAACTCACACATAAGAGGTGATCCCTCCTGGGCCCTGACTGAGGAAGGGTAGATAGGATGAAAGTGTGAGCATATAGGTCAGCAGACCTTTGAGATTCACCCCAGCCCCTTGATTTTATGCTTCTGGATACTTGGACCCACACAGAGAGTTGTGTCTACTGGAATCTGACAGTGTTTTGCCATTGACTAGTCATGAGATGGGGAGGCAGAGAGCAGATAATCTTTTTAACAATCTCATTTAACAATCTTTAGTTGTTTTCTGACCTGGCTGCTCAGTTAAAATACCTAATGATCTTTTGAAAAATACAGATGCTTGAGACATATTTTCCTCCTGCTGTCTCCAACCTAAGCCCTAAGATCCTTCTTGAAACCAGGAATATGTGTATGTGTATGTGTGTGCTTGTGCACGTGTGCATATATTTATATTAGTGGTATATAATAATAATTTATCATCATCATCATCATCATCTTTCACAGTTCTGTGGGTGGACTGGGCCTTACTAGGCAGTTCCACCTATGGGTCTCATTCCAGGCAGTAAAAGTGTAGTGGCTGAGGCTGGAGTCATTCTAAACACCGCCTCTTTCACATGTTGGGGCTGTCATTCAGAGCACCTATGCTTGACCTCTCCACGTGGCTTGGAAGGAACCTATATTTTTACCAAGACCCCAGGGTGATTTTTAGTAAGCTAGGGAATGATTTATGGTTACTTTTGGGAATTACTGGACAACATGATCTTTTTGGCCCCATAAAGTTGTAAAATTCTAGAATTCAAGACATTGCATTGGCAACTTTGTGCCACCCACTTGACAGGCATCTGCTTCACTATAACTACTTTTAGCATTTAGGGCCAGTTGATATCATCACTGTATAGATATTTTGTACCTTTCTAGAAAACATTTTTAATTAGTCCTAATTAACATATCATAAGGCAAAATCTGATTCTTCATTGTGGTCTTCTGGACATTTCAAGAAGTAAAAGGAACAATTTAGGTAGTCAGTTCTTACTTTCCATCTCATCATTCTTTCCAAATATAAGTTGATGGCAATGCCATAAACTTTTTAAAAAAGATGGACAGTCTCAAATTGATTCTTAGTGAAATGAGTTTTTAAAAAGAGAAACTAGATGTTTCCTCATATTAAACAGAAAGAAATAGGCCAACTTAGTAAAACCTAAAGCTTAGTAAGACCAAATGATGAATAACAATTTTGTGGTAATTCATATAAACAAATTACTATGTTGTTTAATGCTTCTTATTTCCTAATTTAGAATTATGACAATATCCAGGAATTCACATTTTCTGGTGTGGAATGAGAAATTTTTATGGGTTTTCATGATTCAGTTTAAAGCAAAAGGACATGTGTTTCAGACATTTTCCTTGAACATTTTCCTTCTAGGCAGGAAATAGGCAGTGTCAACCAAAAATGTGGCCATCAGATGGGAGGTAAACCTGTCAGTGTGACAAAATATCTAGCCCCCTACTTGATGTGTTTTCTTCTTCTTTGGTTTACTTATGTACAATTGAACTGAAGCTTAGTAACACCTCAGTATCAGGGAGAAAGCAAGTGAAGCTACCACTGAAAGTGATTAGGAATGGGTGCCTGGGTGACAGTTGTTTAAGCTTCTGACTCTGGGTTTTGGCTCAGGTCGTGATCTCAGCAGTGCAGAGTCTGCTTGGATTTCTCTGTCCCTCTCCCTCAGCCCCTCCCCACCCTGCTCTCTCTCTCTCTCAAATGAATCAATAAATCTTAAAAAAAAAAGTGATTAGGGAATGAATTGTATGCATAGAGCAAGTCTAAACTATTTTTACTGAGATAAGAGCTTCAGGACCCCCCTTCCTTTGCAGAAATGAAAGGCAATCTATTCTTCAGGAGCAAAGGTTAGATGACAATCAAGCTTTGCTGTTCACTCATTGGGTGCCTTTAGGTAAATTTCATATGAGCTTTTCCATCTTTAAATGGAGGTAATAATATTGAAACTTCTGTAACATATACATGAGATAATCTATTGGAAAACTTTTTTAAATTATCAGAAAATACTATACACATCTAAGACAGTGGTACTAACACCATTCTAATTGAAATGCATTTCTATTTTATTTGGTAACAGTACTCATATTTGCAAATAATTGCATATAAATTCAGGCCTCTGAAAGCAATACTATATCTGAGGAGCCCAGTTTGAGTGTCTCATTTGCATTTCTTTGCATTCTTTTTTTTTTTTTTTTAGACATAGCGAGAGAGGGAACACAAGCAGGGGGAGTGGGAGAGGGAGAAGTAGGCTTCCCGCCGAGCAGGGAGCCCGGCGCAGGGCTCGATCTCAGGACTCTGGGATCATGACCTGAGCCGAAGGCAGACGCTTAACCGACCGAGCCACCCAGGCACCCCCATTTCTTTGCATTCTTAATTCTGCCGTTTTGTTTCTTTTTTCTTTTATTGTTAAAAATACAACTATTCATTAAATAAATATTGATTACTTACTATTTGTAAGGCACTGTACAGTTTCTTGTGGGACATGCAAAATCGATAAAACACTGTTATGTTCTTCACAGAACTTATACTGTTCACATTATCTTGGACATTTACATTTTAGTATTATTAGACTGATTTGTGGATTTTATAGGTGTGTTTCCTGAAATCATTCCTTGTATAATGAACAAAATTGATCATAGCTTGAGTGTTGAGATTTTCAATGTAACAGCTTTTATCAGATAACATAATGTGTTTCTTAGAAAGGAAGTTCAAAAGGACCAATTCTGTTAGATTGCTGACCTTGACCTCCTGTGGCCAAAAATCCTGTTTCCCTGTGTTTTTAAAGGAAACACGTTTGAGAAAAAGTCCTAATCCCAGATTCAGTGGTTTTCCTTAAAGCCTGTTTGGAGAGACAACAATGGAATTCTGGGAGAGATCTGACATAAGCGGATTCATCTGATCCCTCTCAGGAGAGAGAGGTGTTTGTTTATTCTGCACAGAGCACTATATTTCTATCCATGTGCTATTATTAGAGACCTTTGAAGTAGAAAAGTCATATGTCATAGACCTCCTTGTGATTAAAAACTTTAAGGTTGTTTATCTGATGCGAATGTAGAGTACTTAGAAAAAGAGAAACACCTGTTTGTTGAAAATGGACTCTGAGGAATTAGGGAGCAGAAGTTTGCAAGTTTTGATTCTCTATATAGTGCTATATTTGTTTATTTTACATCATAGGCCAATTTTCAAATGTTTGGATAGATGGCTTTAAAGAGGAAAATATGACTGCATCTGGAGCCCAAGAAGTTTATATAGAAAATTGTGTGGTAGGGGCGCCTGGGTGGCTCAGTTGGTTAAGCGACTGCCTTCGGCTCAGGTCATGATCCTGGAGTCCCTGGATCGAGTCCCGCATCAGGCTCCCTGCTCGGCAGGGAGTCTGCTTCTCCCTCTCCCACTCCCCATTTGTGTTCCCTCTCTCGCTGTGTCTTTCTCTGTCAAATAAATAAATAAAATCTTTAAAAAAAAAAAAAAAGAAAGAAAATTGTGTGGTATCTAGAAATTGTGTGGGACTGGACACTAACTGGGAATAACACCTACCCTGACTATATACATTGTGAACATCAAATGAGATAAGCCGTATGAAATTGCTTTCAGAGCATAGCTATTGAAAAACTAAGACATTTCTTATTTCTTTATCTCAAACATTTATTTTCAAAGATCTTTTAGAAATTCAAAACAAAAAAGCACAAAATATTAAAGAAATGATATGCAATTTGTTTTTACCTCATGGCAGTATATTGTAGACTTTTTTTTACACATGAACTTACATTGCATTTTTAAAATTAGTAGCTAAATACTATTTCCTTGTGTGAAAGTAAAATGTGTGTCCTGTATTGATAGATATTTAAATAATTTTGTTGGACTACTAAAAAGTAAAGCCATGTCAGCATTCATGTCACATATACTTTTATTTATTCTCAAACATCTCATTGAAGATAAAGAATATGAAATGAAAGGGAAGACTCACGCAAGAGGATATGTTGTTGAAGATATGGGCTAATTATATTTATAACTATGGAATAAAATTTTACATCAGACAGTGAGGGAATCAACTGTGAGGGTAAAGTCATTTCAAAATTGTAAGAGACAATCCACCTTGGCTTCTGAATCTAGGAAGATGGAGTAGACAACTTTTTCCCTATTCCTCTTGCTAACTAAAAGCACTGGACACTTTATGTACATAAAATAAATGTTAGATGACTCTGAAAGATGAGGAACAGTAGGTAGACTGGTTAGGGACATTAGAACCTAGATTTTGTTTTGTCTCATGTATGCCAGATTGGGCATTAGAGAAACTGGCAACCTGGAAATACCAGTGGACACAGACTAAAAAAGCCCCAAGATAAGTCTTCAATCTATAATCAAAGGACCAAGAAAAGGACATCCTAGTAAGAAAACTTTTAGATAATATCTGCTCTACTCCAAGCAAACACCATAGAAAAAATTGCAGTGCCATCTCCTCCCATTGTCCTGCCAGCAAAGACCTAGACTTTCATCCTTGCCATGATGTAATGAGATGCTCCCACCCCACTGATGTGATTTCAGTGAGCTGAGTGGGGAAATGAGACTTTCACACACACACACACACACACACACACCAGCCCCGCCTCCCATAATGTCAGTGGAAACAACATGGAATGACTGGACTTCCACACTTCCCTTTTGCTAGTGTCAGAGGAAGTCAAGTGAAAGCCAGGGTTTTGACTGCTACTAAATAGTAAGGAGGTCATCCTCCATAGTGTGAATGTAGACCACCTGGGCAGCAGTAATGAAGAGCCTTCCCCAGGTGTCAACAGAGGCCAAGTGGAAAACTTGGTATTAATGAATGGCACCACCAGAATGGTGTTAGAGGAGACCTGCTAGAACATAAGATTTAAATAAGATCCAGACTCCATAACATCATGCCCCAAATGTCCAGAGTCAGTTGACTATCACTCAACATATCAAAAACCAGGAAAATACCAATTAGAATAAAAAAGGTAATTAATGGAAACCAAAATTGAGATGATACAGATATTAGAATTATCTAACAAAAATTTTAAAGCAGTTATCATAAATGTGCTTTAATGAGCAATTATAAACATATTTTGAAACAAATGAAAAAATCAGAAATCCTCAGCAAAGAAATAAAAAATGTCAGAAAAGAAATAAAAAATGTCAGAAAAGAAATAGAAGATATCAAGAAGAACCAAATGGAAATTTTGGAACTGAGAAATATGATAACAATTAAGACAAACAAACAAACAAAACCCCCCACAAACTTAATGGATGGGCTCAATAGTAGAATGTGGACTATAGATAAAGGAATACATGAAGACAGAACAATAGAAGTTATTTAATCTGAATAACAAAAAAAAAAGCTAAAAATAATGAACAGGGCCTCAGTGGTATGTGGGACAATAAAAAAGATTTAAGATTCATATCATCAAAGTGCCAAAGGGAGAGAAGAGGCCAGGTGAGATTGAAAAGTATTAAAAGAAATAATAGCTGAGAAGTCTCCACGCTTGGCAAGAGACATAAACCTACAGATTAGAAGAGCTGAGCAATCAACAAACAGGAGAAAATCAAATATTTCTGTGCCAAGACACATCACAGTCAAACTTTTGAAAACTAAAGACAAAGAAAAAACTTGAAAGCAGGAAGAGAGAAAATGCTGCATCACCTATAGGGGAAAATCAATTCAAATGATAGTGGATTTCTTGTCAGAAACAATGAAGACCAAAAAGAAGAGGCACATTTTCAAGAGCTGAAAGAAAAGAATTACTAACCCAGACTTCTGTATTTCTTGTACTCTTAAGCAGGGGAAAGAGAAAAAGAACCACCTAAGGAGGGACAAAAAAACAGAAACACTTGTGAAGTTCATAGCAGAGAGGCAATGGCTTAGTAAAAGACTGAAACCTAATCATAGGACAATAAAACCCTTCTCTGCCCACACCCCACCCCAACTTCACCACTACATTACTAAAGGTCTATTTATAACAGTTTTTTTTACCAACTACATCATATCCAGCTATCAAGAAAAAACCTACAATGCATACTAAAAGGCAAAAAATGCAATTTGAAAACAGAGCAAGCGTCAGAAACAGACATAGCAGAGATGTTGGCATTATCAGATCAGGAAGTTAAAACAACTATGATTAATTTGCTAAGGGCTCTAATGGATAAAATAGACAACATGCAAGAACAGATGGACAATGTAAGCAAAGAGAAAAAAATCCTAAGAAAGAACTAAAAAAAAAAAAATGCTAGAGATAAAAAAAAAAACACACTATAATAGAAATGAAGAACACCTTTGATGAGGTTATTAGTAGATTGGATAAGGTTGAGGGAATCTCTGAGCTAGAGCATAAATATATATAGATTCCTTGAAAACCAAAGGAGAAAGAGAATAAAGATTGAAAAAACAAAACAGAATTGCCAAGCATTGTATGAAAAATATATGTAACATACATGTAATGGCAATGCCAGAAGGAGAAGAAAGACAGAAAGGAGCAAAAGAAATATTTGAAACAATAATGACTAAGAATTTCCTCGAAATTAACATCAGATCCAGGAAGCTCAGAATACACCTAGCAGGATAAATATCTGACCCTTTCCTTTCCCCAAAAAAGTCTTCAAATATGTGGAGATTTGAAAACACACTTTTAAATAACACATAGGTCAAAGAAGAAATCTCAAGAGAAATTTTAAAATGTTTTGAACTAAGTAAAAATGAAAACAAATTACTAAAATTGATGGGCTGCAGCTAAAGCAGTGCTTAGAGGGAAATTTATTGCACTGAATGTATATATCAGAAGGGAAGAAAGATGTAAAGTCAATCATCTAAGCTTCCACCTTAGGAAACTAGAAAAAAAGAGCAAATTAAATCCAAAGTAAGCAGAAGAAAAGAAGTAAGACATAAGCAGAAATCAAGGAAATTGAAAACAAATCAATAGAGATAATCAGTGAAAGAAAAAACTGGTTCTTTGAAAAGCCTGGTAAAATTGACAAACCTCTAGCAGACTAAGGAAAAAGAGAAAGAACACAAATTACTAATCTCAGAAATGAAAGAGGGGACATCACTACAGAGCCTATGGACATTAGAGGAGGATAAAGAAATACTATGAACAGCTCCATGCCCACAAATTTAATTATCTAGATGAAATGGACAAATTTTTGAAAGACAAAATCAGCCAAAACACACACAAGAAGAAATATAAAATCTGAAAAGACTTATAACTATTCAATACATTTGATAAATAATTAATAATCTTTCAAAACAGGAAGCACCAAACCTAAATGGGTTATTTCATGAATTTTACACCAAAAATATAAGGGAGAAATTATATCAATTCTCTACAAACTTTTTCATAGGACAAAAGCAGAGGAAATGTTTTCTAACTCATTCTATGAGGCCATTGTCATTGCTAACACCAAACCAGAAAAAGACATTGCAAGAAAACTGCAGACCAGTATCTATGATGAATATAGATGCAAAAATCCTCAACAAAGGATTAGCAAATCAAATCCAACAATCTATAAAATGACACACTCCAACCAAGTGGGATTTATTCCAGGTATGCAAGTCTGGTTCAACATTCAAAAATCAATAAAGTGTACACTTGAAACTAATATAACAACATGTCAACCACACTTCAATGAAAACAAATTTAAAAAGTCAATAATGAAATCTATCTCGGGACACCTGGGTGGCTCATTTGATTAAGCGTCTGCCTTCAGCTCAGGTCATGATCCCTGGGTCCTGGGATTGAGTCCCACATCGGGCTCCTTGCTCAGTGAGGAGCCTCCTTCTCCCTCTCCTTCTGCTTGTTTGTGCTCTCCCTCTAACAAATAAATAAAATCTTAGAAAAAAAAATGAAATCTATCACATCAATAGGCTAAAAATGAAAAAACACAATCATATCAATAGATACAAAAAAATTTGACAAAATCTATTATCCATTCATGTTAAAAACTCTCAGTAAACTAAGGATAGAGGGGAATTTCCTCAACTTAATAAAGGCTATCTACAAAAACCCTACAACTAATAGCATATTTAATGGTGAAAAACTTGAAGCTTTCCCACTAAGATCAGGTACAAGGCAAGGAAGTCTTCTGTAATCACTCCTCTTAAACAATGTACCAGAAATCTTTGTTTATGTAATAAGAAAATAAAAGTAAATAAAGCATATACAGATTGAAAGGAAAAAATAAAATTGTCTTTGTTTGCAGATGACATGATCCTCTATGTAGAAAATCTGAAAGAATTAGCATAAAAAACCCTCCTGGAATGAATTAAGTGATAATAGCAAGGTTGTGGGATACAAGATTAATATACAAAAGTCACAACTGCTTTCCTAAATATTAATAATGAACAAGTGGAATTTGAAATTAAAAACACAATATCATTTATATTAGCACCCAAAAAACAAAATAGGTATAAATAGAAAAAATATACATAAAATCTATATGAGGAAACTATGAAACTCTAATGAAAGAAATAAAAAAAAAACAGAATAATTTGAGAGATATTTTTTGTTCATGGGCAGGAAGACTCAATATTGTCAAGATGACAGTTTTTCCCAACTTGATCATCAGATTTAATGCAAATCCCAATCAAAATCCCAGGAGGTTATTTTGTGGATATCAATAAACTCAATCTAAAGTTAATATGGAGAGGCAAAAGACACAGAATAGCCAACACAGTATTACAGTATCGAAAGAGAAGGACAGACACTACCTGACTTCAAGAATTACTCTAAGGCTACAGTAAGCAAGACAGTGTGGTATTGGTGAAAGAATAGACAAATAGATTAGTGAAACAGAATAGAGAGCCCAGAAATAGACTCCCATAAATGTAGTCTGATCTTTGACAAAGGAACATAGGCAATACAATGGAACAAAGATAATCTTTTCAACAAACGGTGCTGGAACAACTGGACATCCATGTGCAAAAAAATGGATCTAAACACACATCTTACATCCTTCACGAGAACAAACTCAAAGTGGATCACAAAACTGAACATAAAATGCAAAACTATAAAACTCCTAGAAGGTAACCCAGGAGAAAACCTAGATTACTTTAGGTAAGGTGATGACTTTTCAGGTACAACACCAAAGGCATGATTCATGAAAGACATAAATGACAAACTTGTCCTCATTAAATAAAATAATTATGCTCTGCCAGAGATAATGTCAAGAGAACTAGAAATCAAACCACAGACTGGGAGAAAATATTTGCAGAAGACACATCTGATAAAGGACCATTATGCTAAATATATGAAGAAAACTTGAAACTCAACAGTAAAAAAACAAACCTGATTAAAGATGGGCCAAAGACCTTAATAGACAACTCACCAACGCAGGTATACCAAATGGGAAATAAACATAAAGATGGTCCATGTCACATCAGGGAAATGCAAATTCCAACAATAAGATACACTATACACCTATTAAAATTGCCCAAATCTGGAACACTGACAACATCAAATGCCAACCAGGGTGTGGAGCAACAGCAACAGAAATTCTCACTCATTGCTGGTGAGAATGCAAAATGGTACAGCCGTTTTGGAAGACAGTGTGGCAGTTTTTTACAAAACTGAACATACTCTGACCATACAATACAGCAATTGGGTTCCTTGTTATTTACCCAATGGACTTGAAAAGATGTGTCCACATAAAACCTGCACATTTATAGCAGTTTTATTCATAATTGCCAAAACCTGGAACAACCAAGATGTCCTTCAGCAGGTGAATGGATAAATAAACTTTGTTACAACCAGACAATGGAGGGGTGCCTGGGTGGGTCAATCAGTCAAGTGTCTGCCTTCACCTCAGGTCATGATCCCAGGGTTCTGGGATTGAGCCCTGCATCCTTGGAGGGGAGCCTGCTTCTCCTTCTCCTGCCTGCCACTCCCCCTGTTTGTGCTCGTTCTTGCTCTCATTCTGTCAAATAAATAAATAAATAAAATCTTACAAAACAACAACAACAAAAAAATCAGACAATTGGATATTACTTAGGGCTGAAAAGAAATGAGCTATTAAGCCATGAAAAACATAGAGGAAACTTAAATGCCTATTACTAAGTGAAAGAAAATCTGAAAAGGCTACATAATATATGATTCCAATTATATGACATTCTGGAAAAGGCAAGACTCTGTAGACAATAAAACAAATCAGTGGTTGCCAGGGTTATGGTAGAGGAGGGAAAGTTCTGGGAGGGGTGAATAGGCAGAGCACAGAATATTTTTAGGGCAGTGAAAATATTCCATATATACTACAATGATGGATACATGTTATTACACGTTTGTCCAAACTCAGAATGTAAACACCAAGAATGAACCCTAGTATAAACTATGGTCTTTGAGTAATTTTGTTATGTCAATGTTCATCAGTTGTAACAAATGTATCACTCTGGTGTAGGATGTTGATAAGGGGGTTTGCTATGCACATGTTGGGGCAGAGAGTATATGGGAAATCTCTGTACTTTCCTCTCAATTTTGTTGTGAACCTAAAACGGCTCTAAAATATTATAGTTTAATAAACAAAAACCTGAGTCACCATTTGAAGCTCAGGGGATTTCAAATAAAGATTTAGATTTTCAGTTTCTTTTTCTAAATTAGAGAAGTCTGGTAGCACTGGCCCAGCCTTGGTCATAACTACAATCAGGTGAGCTGAGTAGTGTGTACTCCCTTTAGGGAGATCTGCTGTGTTATGCTCATTTCCCCACTGGCTTTACTCAGTTCCATTTCCTTCTTAGGCTCTATGTGATTAAGAGGCAGACCCATCCCCTGCAGATTCTGAACCAGTTACCCCACTAAGAACTCAGTTAAAGGGAGCACAGCAGAAATTGGGTTGTCAGAAGTAAGTAAAAGGAAGAGACTGAGTGGAAGCAACCCAGTGTCTATTAGCAGATAAATGGGTAAACAAAATGTGACATGAACATAAAAGGGGATGTAATTCAACCTTTAAAAGGAGGAACATTCTGACACAACATGGATGAACCTTGATAGCATCATGCTCAGTGAAATGAGCCTGTCACAAAGAAGTATTATAGGATTCCACTTTTAATATGAGATACCTAGAGTAGTGAAAATCATAGAGACAGAAAGTAGAATTGTGGCCAGGGGGCTATGGGATGGAGGCAATGAAGAATTAGTGCCTAATGGGTATAGAGTTTCCAAGAGGAGTTGCTGATTTTTCAGTCTGTTCTACTTTTTACTTGTTTGGGAAGAGTGGTGACTTCCAAGCTCCTTACATTTGGAACTAGAAACTGGAAATCAGAACTTCCTACTCTCCCTCTGCCCCTCCCCCCCACCTCCGGTCACACATGAGCACTCTCTCTCTCTCCCAGTAATAAATAAGCAAATCTTAAAAAAAAATAACACTGTTCAGTATGATCAATACTATTATTTATATTTGAGAGAAGAAAATTTTCTTTATTTTTGAGCTCTTAAGTAACATAGAACACTAAATCTAATGAAATATTTAAATATTTTGACTCAGAATTAGGTATGTAACTTATTTTTATGAGTATTGTTTTTAGTGGTCATATAATATTTCATAATGTTGCTATCCCATTAATTTATTAAACTATTCCTCAATTCCTAAGAAATGGGTGGTTTCTTGACACTCAGAGTTAAATTTTTATACAATTGCAACTGAAATATGACTGTTTAAATATAGCACAACTGGGTAGGGTTTGTGGATGAAATATAAGATGGCTCATCATTAGTATATTAAACTTATTTATTATATTTAAAATTTAAGGGAAAAATCATGATTATATCAACAAATGACATAAAAAGCAAATAATTAAATTTAGGAGTAAGTTTTAATTCCTTTTTAAAAAAAGGTTTGAGTAAAATATGAATCAAAGAAAATTACCTTGAAAATAAAGAAACACAGTTATTAGGTGGAAATATGACAATATTCCTAAAAATCTAATAAATTCAACAGAAATTGTTAAGCTATTAAGAGGATAAGGTGGCTATATGTAAGACAAAATACAGAAAAAGTATTGCTTTCCTTTTTATTAGTATTGGACAATTAGAAACTGAAATAAGCAAAGTCATATTCAAGATAGAGTCAAAATTAGTCTGTAAAACACCTAAGAATTAATTAATAAGAGAATTATATATTTTTATTAAAGGATGTATAATAGGACTAAAATAAATAGATAATAATTCCTCATGGAAAGATGAAATAGCTTACAGGTGCTAGTGCTTCTCAAATTAATGCACAACTATAATGCAAATTTGATTAGTATTCCAAGAAATTATTTTGGGATGTAAGCAAGTTGATTTTTTTTTTTTAATTTGAGACAGAGAGAGAGAGAGAGCACATGCACAAATTGGGGGGAGGGGTAGATGGAGAGGGAGAAGCAGACTCCTTGCTGAGCAGGGAGCCCGAGTGGGTGCTCAATTGCAGGACCCTGGGATCATGACCTGAGCCGAAGGTAGACCCTTAATCAACTGAGCCACACGGGCACCCCAAGCAAATTGATTCTAAAGTTTATTTGGAAGAATAAAGTAAGAGTTTGAAAAAGAAGAATCATGAGGGAAGATTTTCTCTTTAAGATATTAAAATATATAATTATTTAAATCAAAATAGTTGAGTAATGATACAAAAATAGATAAATAGATCGGTGGTACATTATAGAAAATGCAGAAACAGACACATTTGTATATGTTGGTTTAATATTATGATAATGAAGGTATTTTAAAGAAAAAAAATTTCTCCTACATTGCACATTGTTATAAAAATTATAGATGAACTGAGCATCTAAATGTAGAAAAAAATTATATGGTATTATGTTAAGGTAACTATGTGTAATAGCAAAAACATCTTCGGATCACAGTGACTTAACATAGGAAAGAGTCTTTTTTTTTTTTTTAATTTATTTATTTGACAGAGAGAGACACAGTGAGAGAGGGAACACAAGCAGGGGGAGTGGGAGAGGGAGAAGCAGGCTCCCCGCAGAGCAGGGAGCCTGATGTGGGACTTGATCCCAGGACCCTGGGATCATGACCTGAGCCGAAGGCAGTCGCTCAACCGACTGAGCCACCCAGGCGCCCAAGAGTCTTTTTTTTTTAAGATTTATTTATTTATTCGAGAGAGAGATTGAGAGGTGGAGGGTGGGGGAGAGGGAGAGGGAGAGAGAATCCCAAGCAGACTCCCTGCTGAGTGTGGAGCCCAATGTGGGGCTCAATCTCACGATCCCAAGATCACAATCTGAGCCAAAACCAAGAGTTGGATCTTTTTTTTTTTAATTTATTTTATTTTTTAAAAGATTTTATTTATTTTTTGACAGAGAGAGACAGCGAGAGAGGGAACACAAGCAGGGGGAGTGGGAGAGGGAGAAGCAGGCTTCCCGCTGAGCAAGGAGCCTGACGTGAGGCTCGATCCCAGGACCCTGGGATCATGACCAGAGCGGAAGGCAGACGCTTAATGATTGAGCCACCCAGGTGCCCCAAGAGTTGGATTCTTAATCAACTAAGCCACCCAGTCACCCCAAGAAAGGGTCTTAATTAAGCAGAGTCCAAAGTGAATCTGAAGACTCCCCACTGGCAGTTCCTTCCAGGTAATGATTGTTCCAATTGTTCCTGTGCAATTTGGAATATTTGGCTCTGAGGTGAAAAGAGAGGGATGGAGGGTCAGACAGAGGTATTCATGGTCAAGGGTAGAAATGACACAGACTGTATGTGTCACTTCTGTCCTCACCCCATTGGCTGACACTAGTGAACTACTTATAACCTAATTCTAAAACAGGCTGGAAAATGTGGTAAAGCACATGGAAATTCAGTCAACATTAAATGTCTCCATCAAAAAAGTATTACAACAAATATAGAAAACACATTTTTATAAACTCAGGGTTGGGAGAATTTCTTATGATTGTCTAGGAAAAAAAAGCAATAAAAGGAAAAATAGATTTGACTACAAAAATGTTTAAAAGCATTAAGCAGTGAAAGATGCCAACAACAAACTTAAAAGGAAAGTGACAGATTGAGAGAAGATATTTGTCACATACATAAACAGCAAAACATTAAAATTCCTAATGTGCAGACTTTCTATAGAAAAAATGACAAACCAATAGAGAACATAGCAAAAGCTGTTAAAAATTCAAAGTATGGATGATCAGTCACATATGTATAAGGAAGTACATTGCAGTATTGTGGTAATGGCATAAAAACTGAAAACAATTTAATTTTTAATAGGAGTCTCACTGAATTGTATATGGTGTATCCATACAGTAGAGTCCTGTGCAGTCATTAAAAGAGAACGAGGTAGTTCTCTAAACTGATATGATCACATGGGTATGATACATAAATAAAAAAAAAAGAGACGTAGATCACTATAGACAATGTGACTATAGAAATTAGTGATATAGATAGGTGATTGATAAATAATCCAGATAAATAAGTAATATAATATGATGAAATAGGGAAGAATATGGACAAAACAGAACATTGTTTTTCTCTGAAAACGTAGAGAAGGTGATACTCACTTTGGAAGTCACATAGTATTCTAAGTAGCGACTTTTATCTTTTTGATATTTTCTGCATTACTTAAATTAAAAAACCCATCGATAATTTTAATTCATTTATTCCTCCACTCATCTACCTACCCATACATTCATCCATCTACCCACCCAACTATATTCACTTATGCATCTATCATTCCATCCATTCATTCTATCATATTCAAGCAACATTCAGTAAGTACCTATTCTCTGACATTGTGTTTGCCGTGCATATTACAATTAACATTGAGTTTTGCTCAACTTAGAATAAAAAGAAGGATAACCAAATGTTTTTTCCTCCTTCTAGTTGACTGTTTATTTAAAAACAAACCAACAAAACATCAAGATTCTGGCCCCAGATTCCTTGAACACACCATCTGGCTTGGCTTCCCTAGTTTCTGGCCCTTGTCTGCCCTGTAGATGACAGATTAGTGAGGAACATCCTTTATAGTAGGAAATGGAGGTCAATAAAATTTGCACCAGGCTTTCCAATTTAGTATCATCCCCGGCAGGACATCCCAAAATAAAATTTGTTTCAAAAATAGATCTAGGAGGAGAAAAAGTCAGGATTGAAAACAAACAATTAATCCTCTTATGTCATTGATTCTGTGAGAAAACTAGATTTAAAAAAAAAAAATCAGTTTCTTGTTCAGGTGCAAAGATTCTGTTGGTAGAAAAAAAGCTAAACAAAAATAGTGCAGTCAAAGAGTCCAGTGTGATAAACGATACTATAGAGCAAAACAGGAAGTTGTTTAATGGAAGAGAGTCATTGACCTCAGAGCCTGAGACACAAATAGATCCTTGGATGCAAAGGTTTTTGCATTTGCAAAGCATCATATTGATGCTTTATTGATCAGAATTGACTTGTACACTATGTATTCTTTTGTGGTGATCCATTGACTTATCTACCAGGTGAAGAGGTGACATCCACAATGTTGAATGATAAAGCATTCCAAGGTCATTACATTACACATTAGTTTCTAATACATGTAACTTCCAGGTACACATATCTGCATGTGCATGCTTGTGTGCATCATAGGCATGTGAGGTTTTTGTGCAATAGGGATTTTAATTGATGTTATGAGCAATTGGACAGGAATCCCAAACCAATCTAATTTTTTTTCTTGTTATAATCTTTAAAAAGTAAGAGCTACATCATAGAAATATATATTTTTTCTTAATTTTTTCAAACTGTTAAAGAATGTATGTTCAAAGTGTCTATGCTCAAAAGGGAGAAAATTTTTTCTTCCTGATATTCCATATGATTGGTTCATGTAGTGCTACTCTGGGAAAATACCAATCTAGAGCCGTTTCCTGTGGGAGAACTTGTCTCAATGCCAAGACTGTTACACTTAAAAATTCTCTTCATATAACTTAAATCCATAGTCTGATAATTCGGGCAGAACTTCTCCTTAAATGAGGTAAAGGAAAGTGGTGGAGGCTGCTCCAGAGGTTTTTTAAATCTCCATTTCCATTTTACAGGGGAGGAAACTAACATTCACTGAGATTCTGTAACTTGTTAAGAGATAGAGCCGTGGTGGCAGCGCTGATCTCAAACCAGGTAACACCAACCCCCAAACACTTGCAAAATGTGCTCTTCACATGAAGATCCAAAAAGCTTATGTATGAGTCTGTTGACTTGCTGTCTTCTGTGATCCTAGCTGTCTGTAGCGACAGCCTCGCATGCCCCTCAAACTCACGCAGACAGCAAAGAAATAATTCCAAGACTGAGGACTTAGGGTCCTTGGAAGAGAAGAGCATTGTCTTGTTTTGTTAGTTGTTGTTTTCCTGGGATAGGTCCTTGTCAACACGTTCAGATACATAGCGGCTGTTTCCTGGAAGTTGGTCCCTGAAAAGGCCCTGCCTTTCTACCCTTTTGTGGGGGCTGCAGGCTGAGCCTCTGCCCCATCCAAGGAGAGCGAGTTGAACAGATGGCAGATGACACTGAGAGGGCACGTGTAGGAACACCGGCCCCAGCAGGCTTCCTGAGCTGCAATTCAGACTGGGGAACCTGATGACTTGGCCTGGGACCAGTGGACTGGTAGCCAAAGGGCAGTAAATCAAAGTGAAAAAGAGGTGATATTTTAAAAGCAAATGACATATTTGTTTGTTTGTTTTAGAGGGCAGAGAGAAATAAGTTATTGTAATGGCAAAATGGTAGGTGATATAAAACAACACTGCTTAGAAGAACTTACAGTTGTTTGTAAAAGCCCTTTCTTGAATGAGTATGCTCTATTCTTTAAGCAAGATTCCTAGTATTCTCTAGATGAGGATGGAAAATGGGTACATTCTGGTTTTACCTGGAAATTGGTGATCTAGTGTTAGTGAGGTTCTTATCACTCTGAAATAAATAGAATATTCTAGTTCATAATCTCCACTGGTGTATTAAAATATTTTCTGTGTAAAATTTTGGCCCCCAAATCTTTCTTTCTTACCCTAATTCAAGTTCTGTTTCCTCTGTCCTTGATGAGTTTTTTTCACCTGGACACTCAGACACAGAAAAATGTTCCTAAATTCTCACCTGCAATCAGCTGAGAATGGCTTGGCATCCCCAGAGAAGGATGTATGGGGAAGTCAGAACTGGATATCAGAAAGCAATATTATAGGAACACAGATCTGGGGGTGCATTTCCACAGAACCCAGGGGACATCAAGGCATTTGCTTGTTTATCATGATTGTAACTTTAATTGTTTTTACTTAAAAGTATAAAATGCTGGGCTCCTGGGTGGCTCAGTCGTTAGGCGTCTGCCTTCGGCTCAGGTCATGATCCCAGGGTCCTGGGATCGAGTTCCGTGTCCGGCTCCCTGCTCAGCGGGGAGCCTGCTTCTCCCTCTCCCACTCCCCCTGCTTGTGTTCCTTCTCTCTCTGCCAAATAAATAAAAAATCTAAAAAAAAAAAAAAAAAGTATAAAATGTTTCAGAAACATAAAAAATGTGTAAAGAATAATATTATGAACACCCAGTCAGTCACTCATCACCTTGATTAAGAAATAAAGATTACACTTTAATTATAGGGGAAAAATACCATGTCACCAAAGCATGAATTGAAAGCAATATATCATGATAAAGTGGAAAGAATGCTAGATTTATTGTTCCTTTAGATTTACTAGCCACCTTTATTGAGCTCCTGTTTGTGCCCAGCACTGGGGCTACAGATGTGAAAGATACTCTTGCTGACTCAGATGTGATGGGATAATCGAGGAAAAAAGGAAAACCCATAACACAATATACTCTTGGAAGGGCTATGGCAGATAGAAGCTCCTGGAGCTAAGGGCTACAAAGAAGGAGAATCTAGGGGCACCTGGGTGCTCAGGTGGTTAAGCATCTGTCTTCGACTCAGGTCAGGATCCTGGGATTGAGCCCCACACAGGGCTCCTTGCTCAGTGGGGAGCCTGCTTCTTTTTTTCTAAATTTTTTAGATTTTTAAATTTTTTTAAATTAACATATAATGTATTATTTGTTTCAGGGGTACAGGTCTATGATTCATCAGTCTTATACAGTTCACAGCCCTCACCATAGTACATACCCTCCCCAATGTCCATCACCCCGCCACTCCATCCCTCCCACCCCCCTCCACTCCAGCAACCCTCAGTTTGTTTCCTGAGATTAAGAGTCTCTTATGGTTTGTCTCCCTCTCTGGTTTCATCTTGTTTCATTTTTCCCTCCCTTCCCCTATGATCCTCTGTCTTGTTTCTCAAATTCCTCATATCAGTGAGATCATATGATACTTGTCTTTCTCTGATTGACTTATTTCGCTTAGCATAATACCCTCTAGTTCTATCCATGTCGTTGCAAATGGCAAGATTTCATTGTTTTGATGGCTACATAATATTCTATTGTGTATACACACACACACACGTACACACCACATCTTCTTTATCCATTTATCTGTTGATGGACATCTGGGCTCTTTCCATAGTTTGGCTATTGTGGACATTGCTGCTATAAACATTGGGGTGCACATGCCCCTTTGGATCACTACATTTGTATCTTTGGGGTAAATACCCAGTAGTGCAATTGCTGGGTGGTAGGGTAGCTCTATTTTCAACTTTCTGAGGAATCGGGGAGCCTGTTTCTCCCTCTCCCTCTGCTGCTCCCCCTCCCCCTGCTTTTGCGCACACACTCTCTCTTTCTGTGTCAAATAAATAAAATCTTTTTAAAAAGAAAAAAAAAAGAAGGAGACTCTAATTCAGAATGGAAGGTGGGGATAGGGGTGAGTGATCAGAAAAAGTTTCTCAGGGAGAATGATCCTTGAACTGAGTATGGAAGTGGAGGGTTGAGCCAGGCCCCCAGGAGAGGAAGGGTGTGTCAGGCAGGGGAAGTGCCAACTGCAGACTGAGGTGCACAGAGCACTGGCATACAGGGCAGCTGTTAAGGCTTTGGTTAGCTGGAATAAACTGTGTTAAACACTGGGACTTTCAAGAGGGGATTTCAAATGATCACATCTGCATTTTAGAACAAGCCCTTTGCGCAGAGACTAAGGTAGGGTTTCCTAGCTAGAAGTGTCTGTGGAGGGCTTTAGGGGTTCTGTGAGTCCTTTGAAATCGTATGCAGTGGGGTAGGAACATGTGAGCGTGGGTGTGCGCTCATGTATGCATGTTTTCCCCTGGGAAAGTCCAGCTTTCTTTCCATCTTAAAATGTTTTGTTAACTCTCACAAAGGGTAAAAATCTCTACTAGGATAGAAGAGGGTGGTAGATTGGAAGGTTACTGCCATAACTGAGATTACAAGCAATGAAGTCCCGCATTGAGAAAGTTACTCTAGGGATAGAAGGCAAGGGGAATTTCTGAGACCCCTAAGAGATAACGTGATAGGATTCATTATCCAATTGGATTTGCAGCAGGAGCGAATAAGAGCAGTCCAGTGCAAGTGCTCTCAAATTTTAACATGCACTGAATTACCTGGGGATCCTGCTGTAATGTAGGTTCTGACTGAGAGGTCTGGGGAGGACCAGAGATCCCACATGGACAACAAGCTCCCTGGTGACAGAGATGTCATGCTGTGGTTGGGAACTACATTTTGAATAGCAAGGAATGAGGTAACACACTCTAGGTCCAGTTTTCTCAACCTCAGTTGTTGACATTTTGGGGCCACATATGTCTTTGTTATGGGGGGTGGGGAGATGGGGAGACTTTGTAGGATATTTGTAGATGGGGAGACTTTGTAGGATATAGCATCAGGCCACTAGATAACAGTGTCACTCCCCCAGTGGAACAACCGAAAATATCTCCCATATCACCAAGTTGCAGGTGGGTGTGGTGATGGGGAGATGGGAATAGGGGATGGTAGATGGCCCTGCTCTAGTGGTTCACAGCCCTGCTAAATATTAAAACTATCAGTGCCTGACCTCACCCAGATTGATTATATTCTAATCTCTGGTGGGGGTGGGGGAGGACACCAGGCAGTTTTTGGGAAACCCAATGTGCCAGGAACTTTGCTGTGTGGCCTGGCCAGGGGGCAATGCTGTTCCTGGAGCCAGAGCTGGGAACTTTGCTGGTAGAGGAGCAGTGGGGGCAGGGAGGTGGGGTAAGGGGTAGAGATAAGATTACAGATTTAAATGTTGATGAACTTGGTGTGCCTGGGGGTCCTTTAGATGGAGATTCTTACTTTGATTTTCTAAGTCCTGAAAAGCTGTGTGTCCTTGGGTCAATCAAATATATTTTCAGGTTTTTATTTTCCTCATCTGTCAACTGATAATATTTCCTCTATCTTAAAAAGTGATGAAAGGTAAAATAAATTAATGGATGTGGGTAAAAGTAAAAGACATCTCACACTTTACACACACACACACACACACACTCTCTCAGCTCAAGGTAGATCTTCGTTTTATTGAAAAAAATATTTTGAAAGTTTTGGAAAGCACAGGGCAACATTTTATAAAATCACAGCAATGAGTGATTTTTGGGAAAAAAGAACAACAAGCACAAAGATCACAAATTGTAGTTAATACATTCAAGTTAAAAATATACTTTTAGTATAGTACTCCCCATTATCAGCTGTTTTGCTTTCCTTGGTTTCATATACCTGCAGTCAACTGCTGTCTGGAAGCAGATGATTCTACTTCACACAAATCATCAGAAGGTCAGTAGTAGCCTAGGGCCACAGCACAATGCCTACCTCATTCACCTCATTCCATCTCTTCGGGTAGGCATTTTACCGTGTCACATCATCCCAAGAAGAAGGGTGAGTACAGTGCAATCAGATATTCTGAGAGAGACCACATTCATATAACTTTTATTATAGTATTTGTTATAATTGTTCTATTTTATTATTGTTGTTGTTTATCTCTTACTGTGCCTAATTTATAAATTAAACTTATCATAGTAGGTATATATAGGAAAAAACAGAGTATATACAGGTTTGGTACAATCCACAGTTTCAGGCATCCACAAGGGGTCTTGGAATGAATATATCCCCTGTGGATAAGGAGGGACTATTTTACATCAAAAGGCACCATCAGCAAAGTTAAAAAACAAACAAAACACTGGAAAAAAATATTTCACTGAATAAATTGACAAAGCTTAACTATAAAAAATAAGCAATACTCTTGTGCTCTTTCTCTCTCTCACTCTCTCTCAAATAAATAAATAAAAATCTTTAAAAAAAAAAAAAGCAATAAATGCCTAAAAATTAAGAAAGATAAACAACCCAACAGAAAATAGGCAGAAGATATATATAGGCAAGTCACAGAAGAGGGAATTGGAATGGCTATAAACATAATACTTAGATGCTCAACCTCCCCATTTATTAGCCAGTTGGAGCTGTAATGTATAGTATTTCTCACCCACTAGATAGGCAAAAATGTACTAAAATTGTAAGACAAAAGAAACTCATGCTGCTTGCAGGGAGGGATATAGATTGTACTACTACTTTCTGGGCAATTTGATAAAATTAAAAATCTCTAATAATCTGTTACACCATAATTCCATTTTTAGGTGAGGTATATATGCGTAAAGATGATCACTGTAGCAAAATAAAAAATTCGAAAGGTCCAAAATGTCCATCAATAGGAGAATGGATAAGTAAATTGTGCTCCTTTTTATATAATGGAATAATATATACTTCTATGAAAATAAATAAACAGAGCTCTAATTATTAACATAGGTAAATATCAAAGGTGATGTTGGACAAAATGGTTAAGTCACAGAAGTCTGCAGAGTATCCTCTGTTTAAAGTGTAAAAAATACAGAACAGTACTATACTCTAATTAAAATTATATGCATTCTTACTTGAAAAAAAAAAGAGACCAAATGAGTGCATGGGAATATTAAAAACCAAATCCAGGATGTTGGTTCTTTTCAAGGGAGGGAGAGAAATGAGACTGGGGAAGGTTGCGGGAACGGAGAGTTTAAGTAATTTGACCCTTCCCCTCCAGCCAATGGCTAGAGAGTCTTGAGCCAGGTTTGCTCCCAGAATCCAGCAGTGGAAGAAGTACTCCTGCTCTTTGCTCTGCATCTCTTTGCTCTTTGTGCATCTTAAATTTAAACTATCACTTCCATATCTGGAAGAAGTTTTTCTAGACGAGCTGTTGTGTTTAATCCATTTATGATGATTTAACTGGGGAAAATGAGTAGTTTTTGCCAAATCTTTTAAATTTTGTGACTTAGTTTTAAAATATTTAAATATTTAAAATATTCCCAGCACAGCATGTCAGTACTAGCACATGGTGTAATTATGTGATTACTTCATATTTTAAACCTATATTTGATCTATAACATACGGACAAAAATATAATTTTCTATCATTGAGGGTCAAGGATTCAGTACAATTATGCTTCTTAATTTTTATTTTTATTATTTTTTTAAGATTTTATTTATTCATTTGAGACACAGAGATACACAGAGAGAGAGAGAGAGTGTGAGCAGGGGGAGCAGCAGAGGGAGAGGGAGAAGCAAGCTCCCCGCTGAGCCAGGAACCTGATGTGGGGCTCTATCCCAGGACCCTGGGATCATGACCTGAGCCGAAGGCAGACGCTTAACCGACTGAGCCACCTAGGCACCCCAATGCTTCTTAATTTTTAAATCAGCTATATATTCTTTTTTTAAAAAAACTAGTTTTCTACTCTTAAAAATTCTAGTTTAATGAGATTACATTTGGTGAGCTTTAAACAAAATTTCTTTATACTGAAGAAATAGGTCCATAATTCTTGGGTTTGAGCCTATGATATGATTGTTTGACCCCTAGAAGTGTTTGAAATAGAAAGCAACATTTACATGGAACTTCACTATTTTGAAAGTTCTCTTGTATATATGATTCTAAATCCTTCAACTTGAGGACTTTTGGGGGTCAGTAAGTGCATATTGCTTCTCTCATCAATTTTCAATTGAGACTAAAGAGCAGTGGTCTTAATTGATTTGCTTGGAGACCCACTAACCTTGTACGGACTGGAGCCAGCATTCTGATAGGAAGGGCCTGGCATGACTACTTGGGCTCAGTCCATGACAACCTGCTACTTAGCCCTCACAGACCATGGTTTACTGATCTTGTCTGCTCCTCTGAACTGGAATGGCTCTTCCAGGCCTCTAGTGGCATGCCCTGCACACCCTCCTTCTGTGTAGAACAGCAAAAGCTCTTGGCACAGTTGGTCACTCCCACTTCCATTCTTGCCCTTTCTCAATCTCTGTCACTTGCAAACATCTAAATATTGGACATGTAAGGGTGTTATTTTTGAATTGCTCCTACACCTACATGCATTTGTTATTTTCTGAGCTCAAAATATCATAAATAAATACATAGTGAATAGAGAAGTGAAGTATATGAAAGATCTTGGCTTTTGATTTGTGTGCCTCGCCACTACCATGATGTTGAGGCTAAATTATTCTCAGAAAACAATTAGTGGCTGATTTTTTTATTATACTTTGGATGATGTCAATGCCAGAAGTGGTACTAGAAGAGCCAGACTTAGTGAAGCCTTCAGAAACTAGTTTTTCCCCTCTAGCTGATCCCAACCTCAAGTTATGGGCTAGCTTAGGAGCTGGAATACTAGGCAAAGTTCAAACTGCTGAAATTCAGCAATTTTACCTGCAAGTTAAGGGTGGAGGAGAGCATTAAATGAGGCCTTTTCTAAATCTTTCAGAGACTGTGTCTTCACCTTCAAGTTAGGCAGCAGATAAGAAACCTGGAATATACTAAACATCATTCTAGGTGCTGGGGATACATAGCTAGCAAAGTAGATCAAGTTGGAAGAGACAGACAATAAAATAGGTAAATAAATTTATACTATATCAGTTGATGGTAAGTCCTAAGAAAAACAAATCATGGGATTGAGCATGATGGTGTGAAAGTACCATTTTTTTAAATAGAGTGCTCCTGGAAGGACTAAAGGTGATGTTTGACAGAAGACTTGAATGAAAAGAGATTAAGCTAGGTTTGAAATGCCCGTTAGACAACCATACCAAGCTTCAGGAGGCAGTTTGACATGCACATCTGGTTGGCAGGAGGTGTCTGAACTGGAGACACAGATTTAGGAGTGGTTGGTAGGTAGCAGGTATTAAAAGCAGTGGGGCAAGATGAATGAGGTCACCTAGTGCATCTGCAGAGGCTGAGAAAAGAATAAGGTCTCCAAGAGAAAAGTGGGGCATCTCAAAGGAAGTGCCCCAAAGCTGACTACAATGGAGGGACCAAGCAGGGAGGTGGGAAATATAAGTGGAGTGTCAAGGAAGGCAAAATAAAAGTGTTTCAAGAAAGAGGGCCTAGTTACTATGTTATTGCTGTTGTGGAGTCCAGTAAAGTAGCCATAATAGCAGATAGCTTCAAAGATGGCCTCTGTCAATTTCTTCTTTCCCATGTACATGTGCTTCTCCTTATAACCAATAGGTGGACTTTGATTTCCCATCCCTTGAATCAGGGCTGGCTTTACTGACTCATCTGGACAACAGAATGAAGGAAAATAAGACTGTGACTTCCAAGGCCAGGTTCTAAGAAGACTTGCAGCTTCAGCCTGGATTTCCTAGAGCACTTGCTTTTGAGAGCCCCCTCTTGGAAGTCAGCTGCCATGCTATGAGAAGCCAAAGTCACATGCTGAGGCCACAGGTAGGAACTCTGATGGACAGTCACAGTTGACCTTCCAGACAACAATCAGCATCATCTGCCAACTTGGTAAGTGAGCCATCTTGGTTGTCCAACCCTGTAGAGCTTTCAGATGATTGTAGCAGAACTGCAACTTCATGAGGGACCTGACAGAGAGCCACCTGGATGAGCCCAGTCAGCGCACAGACTGTGAGATCATACTGAATTGTAATTTTAAGACAGTATGTTTGGGGGTATTTTGTTAAGCAGAAATAGATAACTGGCAAAATATGGTGGCCTAGGGGTTGCAGACCAAAGCAATCTCAATGGACTAGTGGGCACCTCAGAGGAGTTGAGTGAGGAGAGATGAGAGGTGAGGAGGTGGAGGCAATAATTCTCTCAAGAATCTTTGCTGTGATGGGAACAAAGAAATGGGATGAGAGTTGAAGGTGGATTGGGGGAAAAGGAGGTCTTTCTTTTTTTCTTTTTTAAAATAGGAAGTTCTGGAGTATGTTCGATACAATTGAGAAGGAACAATAGGTGATATAGGTTGTCAGTGGAATTCAAAAGTGAAAGAGCACAAGGCCTTTGATGGAGTATTTCAATGTTAGTAATAGAATGGAGTGCACAGTATGGGTACAGAAGCAAGTGGATGGCTTTTTGGTAGATGGAAGATGGAGGCTCTCCTATCTGATTCCTATTTTCCCCATGAGGCAATGTTAACATCTGTTGGGGAAGGGTATGTATTTTTTTTAAAAGATTTTATTTATTTATTTGACAGAGAGAGACACAGCGAGAGAGGGAACACAAGCAGGGGGAGTGGGAGAGGGAGAAGCAGGCTTCCCGCTGAGCAGGGAGCTCAATGTGGGGCTCAATCCCAGGACCCTGGGATCATGACCTGAGCTGAAGGCAGACGCTTAACGACTGAGCCACCCAGGTGCCCTGAAGTGTATGTATTTTTATAAGAGATTTGAGACAAGAGAAACAAACAGAAGGAAGAAAAAACCCCAATCCCCAATTCCCCATTTTATTTTCATCATATGAGAAGCTCAGGCTCATAAAATATTAGTGCCCATTTTTATATCAAGCAAAAATATTTGAATTTGAATCAGAGCTCAGATTCTTACAATTTCACTAAGTTAGGTTTTTAAATTTACTTTCCTGTTCTTAACACTCATTTATTTTCATTTTTATGTTCAATGAAAAAAAATTTAAACACATTCCAAATTATAGTGTTATTATTTTTTTTTAAATGTAGCTTATTAAGTAATTATCACATAGAAGTGCTTGTCATTTATGTTTAGTAACTGGAATCCCAGTCCCTGGTCCTCTCCGTTTTGGGAAGAAAAAACAATTTTATGGGTCTTAGAATGAGATTTTCATGAGAGCCAATGTGGTGTCCATACTTGTTTATGGACATGGTTGAAGTGTGTAAAGAAATTATCCATTGAGGGGCACCTGGGTGGCTCAGTTGTTCAGTGTCTGCCTTCAGCTCAGGTCATGATCCCAGGGTCCTGGGATTGAGCCCCACATCGGGCTCCCTGCTCAGCGGGAAGCCTGCTTCTCCCTCTCCTGCTCCCCCTGCTTGTGTTCCCTCTCTCACTGTGTCTCTCTCTGCCAAATAAATAAATAAAATCTTAAAAAAAAAACTATCCATGATAATTTATCAGGATTTAAAAAAAAATCATGTGTGTTGGAAATGCCATGGTTGAGTCAGCTAAAACATGCTAAAGGACATCAGGTATGTCTTAGGAGTATTGTTTTCCCCTGTTTTGTGGGATTTGAGCTGTACAGTTTTGTCTGATCACTTGTAAGAATTGGTTAGGGTATAAGAGTGTCAGGGTAAGTAAGAAAATGTTCATGAAACAATATTCATATCCTTGCAACTTTCTTTTTAAAATGTTTATTAGTAGTGATGAAGAATTTAACATGCTTTATTTTGGAAAGAGGAAACAGAAAAAATTTATTTTAGATTTCAGTTAGTATTCATAGTGAGGGAGAGTTTTCTGTGCAATTATACAGTTGTGGTCACCAAATAAGCTCCTCAGTGAAGAGTTTCAGCTGTGCCTGATCCTAGAGTCCAGTTCTCTGGTGGGCATCCTGTGTTGTTTTTCTTCATTCAGGGATATCCACATGGAGGCGGTTTGAGAAAGTCAGAATCGACACAAATGTTCTGAACAGTTTTTACTGCCAGAAGTTCTAAATGTTATAAGCCTGTTTTTCCTAGTGTTGATGTTTTGGGGGAAATGGGATAGGGTTCTAGTTTTGACTCTGTATGTGATGTTGCACAAGCCATTTTTTTTTAAGCAAGAAGGCAGAACTAATCTCTCATGTCTCTTGCAGTTCTGTGATTCTAGTTCTGTATAAATTATGTTTCCATATGTCACTCAAATACAAGAATTAACTGCCAAAGTTATTCTGGATTTGCCAATCTTACTTTATCATAAAGTCACACTAAAATATTAGAAACCAAAAGTTGTTCACCGAAAGTATTCAAAATAAAAAAGACAATACCTGAAAATGAAGGGAAAAGATATCTTGACCAGGTTCATTAGGGTAGCTCCAGTGTTCCATTTTTGAAGGGGATAAAAGGGAATAAAAGGATGTCTCACTGATATTCTCTCACATTATTTTGAATTAGCAAAATTAAGAAGGACCCATGTGTCTGACAGTCTATGTGCCCAAATGTGACTTCTATAACGTTTCTGTTTGAGAGAAGCAAAGACCATGAAGACCCACCTCTCACCAGACACATGATTAAATTGTTCAGAATTTAAATTTACCGACTCAAAAACCTGAGGAATGCACTAATACTTATATTGTCCCTGTTTTAATGTTGCAAATAGGAGGATTTCCTAGTATGTTACTTAATTATTTCTTAGTTTTCTCATCTGAAAAATTATTGTGAGGTGCCTGGCTGGCTCAGTTGGTAGAGCATGTGACCCTGGGTCTCAGGGTCGTGAATTTAAGGCACAGAATAAAGAAAAAAAATTATTGTACCTACATCATAGGACTATTTGAAGATTCAGTGAATATATGTATACTATAGGTAAGTCTTTAGTATTAATGTCATTTATTATTATTGACTCTCCCCCAATACTATTTCCTGTATCATTGCATCATTCTTGTGGAGGCCTTTGTGTATCCATAAATAATAGTATGTGCTTAAAAAATTTATATAGTTGTTTTACACTTTTTATAACTTGTTTTCTTTTTTTTTTTAAGATTTTATTTATTTATTTTAGAGAGAGTGAGAGAGAGCATGAGCTGGGGGAGAGAAAGAAGGAGAGGGAGAAGCAGACTCCTCGCTAAGCAGGGAGCCCAACATGGGGCTCAATCCCAGGACCCTGAGATCATGACCTGAGCCGAAGGTAGACGCTTAACTGACTGAGCCACCCAGGCACCCCTATAACTTGTTTTCAGTCTGAAAAATGTTTTTGAGATTGGTTTATGTTGATATATGTACATCTATATTGATATATGTACATTTGTTGATTTCCACTAATGTGTGACATGGAATTTACTTGTTGCCAATTGATGCACATTTAGACAATTATATTTTTTTTCTTTTAAAGATTTATTTATTTATTTATTTTAGAGAGATAGAGTGAGAGCATGAGCAGGAGGGGTAGAGGAAGAGGGAAAGAGAATCTCCGGCGACTTTGCATTGAGCGTGGAGCTGGACGCAGGGCTTGATCCCAGGACCTGGAGATCAGGACCTGAGCCAAAACCAAGAGTCAGATGCTTAACCAACTGTACCACCTAGGCATACCTAGACACTTCTTCTTTTTTTTTTTTAACTCAGTGAGCCAATAATGATCTTATACATTTTTCACTGGGCTCTCTAAGGTGTTCAGCTAGATGTAGATTTCTTGAGTCATAGGAATTATACATTATCAAACATAATAGATATTGCCATATGCTCTCCAAGTTAATTAAACAAAGTTACAATGCCAACAACAATGCACGTATGAGAGTTCTATTTTCTCCAACTTTTTGTCGATGTTAGTACTGTATTTTTGCTAATTTGGTAGGTGTGAAAAGACATCCCATAGCTTTATTTTGCATTTTCCTTGTGAATAGGGAAGCTGTGTATCTTTTCATATTTATTGGCACTTCAGATATTTCTGCATCTTGCCTTTTTGCGTACTTTGTCATTTTTCTATTAGATTGTTTATCTTTTCTTTTTGATTTGTGGATCTTTATAGACTCATGAAAGTACAGCTGATTCTCAATATTTTCAGTAGTTGTGTTCTACAAAGTCACTGTGAACACTGAATTAGTGAATATTGAACCATTGCTCCTAAGGGGTAATACAGGGTTAGGTTCCTGTGAGCCTTTCACCACTACATTTTTGTCAACTGATCAATATGTAACTTTGTTTTATGTGTGTTTTTGTTTAAAGACACCTTATTTAATGTATATTGTTGATTCATTAACATAAATGAGTCAGCACTATAACTCATGACCAATAGCATTATAATTCATGCCTGAATGAATCTTCTCTAACACATGTGTTTTCTCCATAAAGCATATCATAGCCTTCTTGCACTTAGAAACACTACAACACTATGCTCAGGGGACATTTGAAACAATAAAACACCAACAATCCCCAAATTGGGAAAATGAGGCAATAAAATCTCAAGGACACTTATTTACAGTATGAGAGCTGAAAAAAGAAGGCAGAACATAGCCTTGTTTGAACCTGGTTGGGAATGTCATGTTGGATGATTCAAAATTTTTACTTCTCTGTGCATGACTGAGAATGACTATGAAAGTGCCACAAGTATTGATTTGGGGTTACAAATGAATTTTAGCAAGCATTGGTGAATTCACAAATGTGGAATCTACAAATAATGAGGATTGATTCTTTGTCCATTACACACAGTTCAAATATTTCACCCCAGACTCTAATTTGTCTTTTAACAATATTTATGGTGTCTTTTGTTACATAAAAAATTTTATTTTAACTGTCAATTTTACTAATCTTTCTTTTCTATGGTTCATGGGTTTCATCTTGTTTTGACATCTTTCCTTACTTGGGTATCAGGGAAATAGTCTCATATATTGTCTTCTAGAAGTTTTGTAGTTTTGCCTTTCCCATTTAGATCTTTAATCTATTAGCATTTTTTTTTTTTTTTAGTAAAAGATGAATAGGATTCGGATAAATGACTTTCCAGAATTATTTATTAAGTGGAGATTTGATTTGATTTATAATATGACTTCTGTTATATACCACATTCCCATGCTTTGTTTCTAGGCTCTCTATTGTTTTCCAAGTTTATCTGTGTATTCTTTCATCAGCCCTAAACTTTCAAAAAATATTATGGCTTTATAATAAGTCTTAGTATTTGGTAGGGAATGTTCCTTATTCTTTCTCCCACTTTACTCTTCTTCAAAATTTCATCTTACTTCTTCAAATGAGTTATAAGATTTGTCAACTCTCTTGAAAAATATGGTTAGTATCATGATTAGAATAGCATTAGATTTACAGGTCTACTTTGGGGAAATTACCTTTGTAGAGATAGTGAGTTTTCCTGTCCATGAACGTAGTATTTTCCTTCCTAAGTCTTCTGTAATAGCCTTCAAAAAAGTAATTATAGGGGCGCCTGGGTGGCTCAGTCGTTACGCGTCTGCCTTCGGCTCAGGTCATGATCCCAGGGTCCTGGGATTGAGCCCCACGTCGGGCTCCCTGCTCAGTGGGAAGCCTGCTTCTCCCTCTCCCACTCCCCCTGCTTGTGTTCCCTCTCTCGCTGTGTCTCTCTCTGTCAAATAAATAAAATCTTAAAAAAAAAGTAATTATAATTTTTCTCAATACAGATCTTACACATCCTTTGTTAGATTTCTAGGTACCTTGTATCTTTGGTTGTACTTTGAATAAAATTTTTAAAAGGTGACATTCCTGATAGATTTTTGCAGGTGTATCGTAAATTATTAACCTTTCTCCAGCAACCTTGCTGAAGAACTCATTATTTCTAATCATTTGTCTATATAGTCTCTTGGATTTTTATATAGATAATTATATCATCTATTAAAAATAATTTTGTTTTCTCTTCAGCAGTCGAAATTATTTCTTTTTATTATTTTGTTGTGTTGGCTAGTACTTTTTTTTTGGTGCAGCTGTGTACCTGCCCTGTAGCAGCTCTGTGTCCTTATTTGACCAATTGGAACCAGGTTTATTCTCCATTCATAGTCTGCATGAGGCTTCACTATTACCAAAGTCTGGCACACTGCCTGGTTTCATATCATGGGCAAATAGTAACCACGTTACTGTCCTTACTATTATAGGCATAACAATAGTATCCTCTTGATGAGGCTGTTTTGAAGACTAATAAGTTAACACTTATAATACCCTTATAGCAAGAGAAATGGGGAGTTGTTATTTTATGGGTATAGTTTCAGTTATGCTAGATAAATAAGTTCTAGAGATTTGCTGTGCAACATAGTGCCTATGGTTAACAATATGGTGTTGTACACTTCAAAGTTTGTTGAGGGCAGATCTCATATTAAATGTTCTTAACACACACATGGACACACACACACACACAGAATAAAAAGACTAAAGGACACAAGAAAAGTGGGAAGTGTTGGATATGTCTGTTACCTTGATTATGGCAATGGTATCATGGGTGTTCACGTATGTCTAAACTCACCAAATTTTATACATTGAATATGTGCAGTTCTTCATATATCAATTATATCTCAATAAAGCTGTTAGAAAACAACAATAACAATAAAACACGTTATAGTGGTGCCTGAAATGTATAAAGAACTAATAGAGTTTATCAATTAGTACTACTACTACTACATAAAAATGAGATTGGCTGATGAGCTTCCTTTCTCATACTATTCCATCTGTTTTTGGTATCAAGATTTATAAACTTCCAAAAGTGAGCCGTTTAGTTTTCATTCTCTTTCTAATTTCTTGAATGGGCTAACGTAAAAATAGGAATTATCTGTTCCTTAAAGTTCTGGTAAAACTCACATTTAAAACTTTTTAGTCCTGGAAATTTTCTGATATTGATAATTGATTCAATTTCTGTAATGTTTATGTCTACTCATATTTTCAATTTCTTTTTGAGTTATATTTGGTAGTTCATATTTTCCATCCCACTTAAGTTGTCAAATTTATTGGCATAAAGTTGTTCAGGGTATTCTTTTATGATGTCTTAAAGTTTATTGTACCTTCAATGACCTATTTTTTATGGAAAGAGTCATTTCCATCATCATTTTTCATTAAGTTGATATTCAGTGTTTGCATTTATTATATAGATATGTAAGTATTATTCACAGAAGAGCTATGTAGCATATTGTGATTACATTTCCTGTTTTGGCGATCTTTTCCCTTCTTTTTAAAAACATTTTATTTATTTATTATAGAGAGAGAGAGGGAGGGAGGATAGGAGACTGGAAATTACCCAGTCAGAGGAGCAAAGAGGAAAAAGAATGAAAGAGAGTAAAGAATGTTTATGAACACTATGGAACACAATGAAAAGAAACAATATTCACATTATGGGAATTCCAGAAGGAAAAGAGAAAGGGACAGAAACTATATTTAAAACGATAATGACTAAAATTTTCTAAACCTTGGGAAAGAAATGAACATCCGTACCCATGAGGCACAAAGGACCCCAAATAAGTAAAACCCAAATAGAAGTGTGCGTGCTTTGTAGTTTCTAAAATGTGTGTATGTGTGTGTGTGTGCATGTGTGTGTGTGTGTTGGAGGGTATTGGCAATCTTTTTGTTACTGATTTTTAATATTACTGAATTTTGATCAGATAATGTGATCAATATATAATTTTAAAAATATTTATTGTATTTCCTTTTGACATACTGTGTGTTTTTCTTAATATCTCATGTATGCTTGAAACAGAGGAACATTTTCTATTCTTTGGGGGCAGTGTTTTATATGTACTTCCATTAGATCAAGCCTATTAATGGGAAGAAACACTTTATGCTTCACTAGTGTTTTGTCATTTTGATCTATCATTTTCTGGGAGAGTTGTGTTCAGTTATCCCAGCCACGTATTCTCTTGTACAGTCTTTTTTTAGTCAACCACTCCTTCTACCTGATCCTTTTTCTATACAGTCTTGCTTTTCAGAATGTCATATAAATGGAATCTTACATTATGAAGTCTTTGGGGTCTGGCCTCTTTCACTTAGGAAAATTCCTCTAAATTTCATAGTGTTGTATGAATCAATAGTTGTTCCTTTTTATTACTGAGTTGTATTAGTCTACTGTGGATGTAGATTTGTTTATTTGTTTATCAGCCACCTGTGGAAGCACATCTGGGTTGTTGCTAGTATGGGGGGTATGAATAAAGGTGTTACAAATATTTACATAGAGGTTTTTAGGTGAACATAGGTCTGTTTAGCTTTATAAGAAATTGTTGAACTGTTTTCCAAAATGGCATGTCATTTGTGTTCCCACTGATAATAAATGCAGATTCCTGTTGCTCTGTATCCTTGCAAGTCTTGGCATTGTTAATTTTAAAATTTTAGCCATTCTAGGTATGTGATGCTACCTCTTTATGATACTAATTTATTTTTCTTAATGACCGTTAATGTTGAACATCTTTTCATGTGCTTATTTGCCAGCTGTATATTTTCTTTGGAGAAATTTCTTTCCATATGTTTTGCTCACATTTTAAAAAAAGATTTTATTTATTTATTTGACACACAGAGAGAAAGCCAGAGAGTACAAGCAGGGGGAACAGCAGAGGAAGCAGGAGAAGCAGGCTCCCTGTTGAGCAAGGAGCCTGATGTGGGGCTTGATCCCAGGACCCTGAGATCATGACCTGAGCCAAAGGCAGATGCTTAACCCACTGAACCATCCAGGCACCTCTGTCTTGCTCATTTTTATAAGGGGGTTATTTGTTTCTTATTGTTGAGCTTTAAGAGTTCTTTATATATTCTACAAGGGTATAACTCCTTTATCAGATACTGGATATATATGTTTTTTCCTCCAAGTCTGTGGCTTTTCTTCATTCTTCTAACAGTGTCTTCTACAGAGCAAAAGTTTTTATTTTTTAAAAGTCCAATTTATCAATTTTTCTTTTATGGCTCATGTTTTTAGTGTCATACCTAAAAATTTATCACCATACCCAAGGTCACACAGATTTACTGTTTTTTCTAGAAGTTTTAAAGTTTTAGATTTAGAATTAGGTCAATGATTTATTTTGAGTTAATTTTTATATAAGGTATGAAGTATGTGTCCACCTTCTTTTTTTTTTCCTTTTTTGCACATGGATATTCAATTGTTCCAGCAATATTTGTTGAAAAGATAAAACTTTCTCCATTTAATTGTCTTTGTACCTTTGCCCAAAATCAACTGATATATTCGTGTGGGTACATTTCTGGGCCCTTTATTCTGTTTCATTGTAATATGTCTACATCCTTTCACCAATATTACACTGCCTAGATAACTGTAGCTTTATAGTAAAAATTGAAATCAGGTACAGTGAGTCTCTAACTTCTTCCTTTTTTTCTCATAATTATTTTGGCTTTTCTTGTTCCTTTGCTTTTCCATATAAATTTTAGAATTAAGTCATGTATATCTCCAAAAACCTTGCTAGAATTTTGATTTGAATTGCACTATGGATAGTGCATAAATGGTATTTATTTAGATCTTAATTTCTTTTATTAGTGTTTTCTACTTTTCAACATCCAGACCTTGCATATATTTTATTATATTTATACCTATTTCATTTTTAGTGCTATTGTAAATAGTATTTTTGAATTTCAAATTTTGATTGTTCATTGCTATATGTAGTTCATTGCTATGTGAAGACAATTGACTTTTATATATTGACAATGTATCCTGCAACCTTGTTAAATTCACTTTTGTAGTTTGAAGAGATCTTTTGTAGATTCTTCAGGATTTTCTCAATAGACAATGATTTTCCATTTTTAATAGTCTTCATTTCTTTGTGTAGACCCAAGTTTCTGACCTATATTATATTCCTTCTGACTTAAGAACTTTTAACATTTCTTGTGGATTTGGACTGCTGGTAATGAGGTTGGACTGCTGCCCACTCCTTGCTCCCATGTCATCTGTAGCCCCCAGGGTTTCAAACTCATTCAGCCTCTACACTTGGCTTTCAGGAATTCATTAAAAATTTCTAGCCGAATCTTCTTATTGGCTTATATAGCATCTGATGACATCTGCCCCAAGTAGGAAAAGCTTGGGTCCTGTTTCCTCCTGCAAGCACCTGTCTCTTTGAGGACTTCCAGTTAGTTGTTAGCTCTTGTGACCCTGCCTCTCTCCAAGGGAGATTCAAGGAAAGTCATTAATTTGCAGTTTGTCCAGCATTTTTCTTGTTGTAAGGGTGGGTGTGCCTCTTCCCCAGCTCTCTTCATCTCCATGTTGAATGTAGAAATTTAAAGAATCTGTTTTAAAAATGTCTACATATCTGCTTTTTTTCTCAAATATTCTTGATTTTTAAAAATGCTGTCCTGTGGGCGCCTGGGTGGCTCAGTTGTTAAGCATCTGCCTTCAGCTCAGGTCATGATCCCAGGGTCCTGGGATCGAGCCCCGCATCGGGCTCCCTGCTCAGTGGGAAGCCTGCTTCTCCCTCTCCCACTCCCCCTGCTTGTGTTCTCTGTCTCTCTCTTGCTATGTCTCTGTCAAGTAAATAAATAAAATCTTCAAAAAAAAATTTAAAAAATGCTGTCCTGCCTTTTGTTATTGTTTATGTTCCTTTTTTAGTTTATATAAGTTTAAATTTATCTTTTTAATGGTGTTTTTCAGATTTTCCTATTTCCTCTCATTCCTAAGCTCTAATTCCTTTCAAGGTGGTTCCTCATGTAGTTTTTTTTTTTTTTAAGATTTTATTTATTTGACAGAGAGAGAGACAGCCAGAGAGGGAACACAAGCAGGGGGAGTGGGAGAGGGAGAAGCAGGCTTCCCGCTGAGCAGGGAGCCCAATGCGGGGCTCTATCCCAGGACCCTGGGATCCTGACCTGAGCCGAAGGCAGACGCTTAACGACTGAGCCATCCAGGCGCCCCCTCATGTAGTTTTGATGGTGTTTGCATGTGGGATTTTGATTATGTCACTTTGAGTGTTGATTTATGGTCAGTAAGCGTTCTGCTATGGGGGATCTATATGCTCTGGGCTACACAAGTTTTCCTAGGGAGCAGTTTTATATTTGCTTTTCCTAGGATCTCAGAATTCAACTCTCCTGAACCAGTCTTCATGTTTAAGTCTCAAGTTGTGATTCCTGCCCCCTGCAGGTGGTGTAAATTCACATTCACACATGAGATAGCCTGATGTTTTGATTTCTTGGAAGCAATTTGCTTTATACAAGGTGGCTTAGACTGAAAGTTTCCTTGCTGCTTTTTTTTTTTTTTAAGATTTTATTTATTTTATTTGACAGAAAGAGACAAAGAGAGAGAGTACAAGCAAGGGAAATAGCAGAGGGAAAGGGAGAAGCAGGCTCCCTTTCTGGGCAGGGAGCCTGATGTGGGGCTTGATCCCAAGACCCTGGGATCATGATCCGAGCCGAAGGCAGATGCTTAACAGTGGTTATACTTGACTTTTATTGTCCACATAACAATGAAGTCAAGCCATTTTGCTTTATATTTGAGGAGTTTAGACTAGATCCTTAGTTTATTTGAATGCATAGGCAAACACTACCCATGCTTACTTAAGTCAACCAGCTTGCTACTCACATTAAAAAAAAGTCACCTTCCCAAGATCACTAGCAATTCCTATTGGTGAGGCTTTTTCAAATTCCCAAATAAGTAACAGTAGAGGAATATTCTGAATCAAGTGTCTCAAATTTCTGCTCTTTTGGTTTCATGAAGTTGCTTTGCAGGAGTTTAGGCATGCTTCCATTCCTTGATAATGTCCTCAGGAGGGATGTGACCAATGGAGATGAAATGGAGGAGAGAAAAGATGTTCTTATATCATTAAATCCTTAAATTATCCTAGTGAAATAAAAATATAAATGTTAAGTGGAGACAGTCTCCTTGGTAAGGGATTGAATTTCCCGGTATTTTACTAATTACTAACATGCTTGACTATATATTTTTACTTTATTGACTTTCTTCCAGTAAAGGACAGACCTCCAAAGGGAACTTGACTGGGTAAAGCAGTGTGTCTTTAATCTGTAAGATGTGGTTTATTAAGACTTCATAATATATTTCTCTGGCCCTTTAAAGCAGTCTCATCCAGCAATTAGCTTGGAGATGAGTGTCATAGATAGAGTAGAAAGTGGAAAGGCTTTGCGTGAGGACGCGCTGCTTAGTTGGACAGTTTTTTTCTCATCTGTAAAATAAGATGCTTTATTAAATTGGCTTTTAGGTTGTTTCAAGGTTAAGAAAGAACTATAGTCATATATCAAAAGTCAGAAACATTATGGGGTTGGGGTGCTATAATTCTGGAGTTGATAGACTAAATTGATAAAGATTACCAGATAAAATGCCTCTGGTTCCTGAAAGGGACACCAGGGAGAACTTGCCAGATCCCACTTCTGCGCTCTCTCTCTCTTTTTTTTTAAGATTTTATTTATTTATTTGAGAGAGAGAACACAAGTGGGAGTGGGGTGGAAGGGCAGAGAAGGGAGCCTGACGCGGTGCTCAATCCCAGGACCCTGAGATCATGACCTGAGCCAAAGGCAGATGCTTAACTGACTGAGCCACCCAGGCACCCCTCTGCTCTTGTTTTAGAGAGTCTGTTTCAAGAGTTTTAGGAACAGGTTTAATTACTCATTTACATATAGGTAGACAGTAACTTCTGTAGGATTCAGATCTCATTCTTTTCTTGAGTCTTAAAACTTATCACGGTACATGTTTATTGACTGAATAAATGACAGTACTGTTTTTCTCACATTTGTACTTCCAGATCATGAGTTCTAAGTTTGGTTTGGAAAACACAGTCATACTCCCGATACTGGTAACCCCAGGTGACTATTGCTCCTCATTGTAATTTTCAGCTCTCTCTTACCATCCTCAACCCTAACAGGCCCTACATGTGCACTCCTGGCTGATCCTTACTTTCTAACCCAGATTATTAGTCATCATCATTAAAAGCACAATGAAGACTTGTACCTGATTGTGTGTTTGAATTGTTTCCTTGGTCCTAGCTGTCTTGCATCCTAGAAGGAAATAGAAATCTGAGTCACTTGGGAAAGGCAGCACCACCTTATAGCTGAAGGAGATCCGATCCAGGTGTGGGAGAAGCAGGCCAGAGTGACCTCAGTCAAGATTGGGAGGAGGCTGCTTGGCCAGTATAGCACTGCTTCCATATTTATAAATGCTCATATTAAATCCAAGATTCCTTAAAGATAATTCCCAAGGCATGGAAGAAAAGGAATTTTTTCTTTCAAACTGGCAACTATGGATGGAAGAAAGGACTAAAAAAATTTTCTCTTTACCTTTGTAGCTCATTAAAAAAACATTTTTTCTGGGCCACTAATTAAATACAGATATGGTGTTACATTTATTCATTAACAGTGGTGAACAAAAAGAATAAGGTCAGTCTGATTTTACTTTGAGGCATTATGAGAAGAAAAGCTCTGCTGGGCAGATCAAGACAGTGATGCCAGTGCTCCCGAAGCCCCTTTGTGCCCCTGACCTACCTCTCCATAAATGCCTCCTCTGTTTTCAGTCATTGAGGTGCACTGATGCTTATGCACCACAAGATGGAGCCTTCAAGGCAGTTTATTTCGCAGTGCTTCCTTCCCATTTCCGCCTTTGGACAGTGAAGATCTGGGTCTGCTGAGTGTTTGGGAAAGCAAAGCCAATACAGCAGTGAGGAGGCGCACAGCTTGGAGGGGATCTAGAGTATTGTTCTAGTCATTGTCATAATGAAAACTGATTGGGCCTTGGTGCTATCCTGATGAACATTGTTATCAGCATCTTCCAGGAAGATGCAAGAGACACGCTTAGCAAGTGTGTGATGACACAAAGCTAGGGAGGATAATTGGTGCATTTGGATGATACTGCAAAGATTCTGAAAGTTTTCAATGGGCTGAAATCTACAAGATGAAAATGAACAGGAATAAGTCATTCTAACACAGTGTTACTCGGAGTGTGGTCCACAGACCACCATTTGCCAAACTTCTTGTTGCCTATCCTTGACAAGAGAAGGAGCTCCTGCCAGGGTGTCAGTGAATTTTATTACAAAGCACATTGTTCAGCAAAGACAAACAAACAAAACTTCCTTGGTGAAGGAAGCGGGGCACCAGCCTACATTCCAGCATGAACTCTTCATCTCGTGGAGGGTATGCCCGATGAGTGGCATGTGCCTGGACCAAACTGCCTTGGTCTCTTCATCTGATGGATGATAACAATCATATTTAACATCAAGGGTTGTCACGGTGAAGGTTAGAAGTATCATGCACATTATGTTTCCCCACACATGGTATGTGCTCACTACATGGAAGTAAGTATGACTGTGTTTCTCCTTAAATACTTCTTTGAAGAAAATACTGTTGTTACCCCTACTTTGTAGATGAGGAACTGAAGTGTCAGTGAAGCTTAATTATGTCCTGTGGTCATGCAATTCCTAGGTGCCAGAGCCAAGACTTGAAACTAGCGATTTCAAATAAGTGCTTATCTGTCATATAGCACTTTGCTTGTTCCTGGTTGGACTAGACCATTGGCTTAAAAATTTTTGACCAAAACTTAATTATGGTCATAATTTGGTATGCACATGTGTGCACATGTACATAGACATGTGCATATATAAATCTGAAACGCAAGTTTCATGAAATAATACTTGCCTTTCGTAAGTGCAATGCACTCTGATATGTCTTACTCTATTTTATTTTTGTTTTATTTTTAATTTCAATTTATTTTTTAATATTTTATTTCATTTATAAAAGAAAAAGCTGGCAGTGACCGATTGATTTTATGGCCCACAAATGTGCTGTAACCCACAACGTGTACTAGCAATATCAACAGACTATTTAGTTCTAAAGTTCTCTGATTCCTAGAAAACAAACAAATGAAACAAACAAAAGCCTTCCAACCCAATTCCTTTAGTCTAGAACAGAAGACATGGGCTTGGGAGAGGTTTATGTGAAGAAAGGGTAAGGATTTTATTTAATTAATTCATTAATTTTTAAAGATTTTATTTATTTATTTGACAGAGAGAGACACAGCGAGAGAGGGAACACAAGCAGGGGGAGTGGGAGAGGGAGAAGCAGGGAGCCTGATGCGGGGCTCAATCCCAGGACCCTGGGATCATGATCTGAGCCGAAGGCAGACGCTTAATGACTGAGCCACCCAGGCGCCCCAAGAGTAAGGATTTTAGCCTAGGTCAGTATATGGAAACACGGCAGTGTGGGGGCAAAAAACTCACTTCAAGTCTCTCTCAGGAGTCCTGCATTCCCTCGTGGGTGCTGTACTTTGACAGAAATCAGCAACCTGACAAGGTCAAGGTGGGGAAGGGTCTGAAACTATTTAAGGAGCCAGGAATGTTTAATTCAATTTTGAAGGAAAAGAGTCTGTAAAGAGTTATTTATATATACACCTACATCTGTCTGTCTATCTATCTATCTATCTATCTATCTATCTATCTATCTATCTATCTATCTATCATCTGTCTATCTATCTATCTATCTATCTATCTATCTATCTATCATCTATCTATCTATCTATCTGTTTATCTAGATACAAAATGATAATAGATCCCTAAGTTAGTAGAATTATCTTGCAGGACTCAATAGGTCTTGGCCAGTCTGATCATTATCTCACAGAAGGCTTACTTCCATTGCATTTTTGGATTTTGGTGTCTAAAGTGAGAATCCTGCAGAATGATTGTTACTCCACTTCCCTCCTGTGAGAGGCCACAAAAGGCAGGAAACTGCTCCTCCCAAGGTGAGAGGAGGAGCTCTCCTGCTTGCGGTTGGCAGGACTTTTGCTCAGCCTCAAAGGGGTTTGCAAGGGTGGTGGCAGACTCCAGCCCAGGTTGTGCCTTGGAACAGGGACATTCCTTTGCCTAGAGGTTGGCCTGGCCTTGTGGGAAAGCCCCCAGTTCCTGGTACTTTGAGCTGGTAGGAAGCACTTGCTGGTTGTTTCCCTCCCTTGTCAGCTCTGCAGAGAGCTGATTCTCCTTGTGAGTCAGGAAAGGAGGCAGTGAAAGGCTGGAACAGTCCCTCTGCAGGTTGCATGGGGCCTCAGGAATGCCTGGAGCTGGAAATCCCCCTGGAAGGTAGTTACAACAATAGAGGTTTGCGCTGCTGCCGCTGGGGTAGGGCATCACATTGGAACAAGTAGCAGCAGATTTGTTGGTAGTTTATTCAGGAAGGAAAATTCAGGAAGGAAAGGGGAGAGGGGAGTCAAGAATGACTCAAAGGTTATGTGGTTGGGAAATCAGGGAGCAAAGTAAGGTCACCAAAACAAAGTGGAAAAACAGAAGTGGTATAAATTGTGAGGAGAAAGGATGGATACTTTTGATGGTACTATGTGTGTGATTTAGAGTCAGAACTGTGTTTGTGAAAGTTTGAAATGAAGCTGGAGGGGTTAAAATATATCAATCTTGCTGTTGAACTGTCTACTATCCAATGTTAAATTCAGACACTTGGAGCCAAATGTGATCATATTTGAGAGTGAGGTGACTCTTAACGATGTTGAAACTGCTTGGATAACGTATTCATTCATTCATTCATTATCTGTTGGCATCTCAGATTAACTTTCGGAATATATAATTGACACATTCATTTTTGGTGGTTCTTTACATAGAATTAAACAGGCCAGGGGCACCTGGGTGGCTCAGTTGGTTAAGCGCCTGCCTTCAGCTTAGGTCATGATCCTCGAGTCCCGGGATGGAGCCCCATGTTGGGCTCCCTGCTCAGCGGGGAGCCTGAGCTCTCTTTCTTACTCTCTCTCCCTCTCTCAAATAAATAAATAAAATCTTAAAAAGAAAAAAAACAGGCTAATGAGGTGCTTTCTGAAAATGACTGTCTATATTTTATTTCTGATCTCTCAGGTGGATTGAGTCAAATGACACTGGTTATTCTAGCTTGAGTCATGTCAGGTGACATGGAGAGAGGGCTTCTGGAGCAGAGGAGGTCTTGTGCATGTGTGCCTTGTGGACAAAGTGGGGAGAGATGAACTGATGGATATGATGATGATAAAAGCAGCAGTTAACATTTATCAGGCATTCCCTATACGCTCAGTGGTATTCTAAGCACTATATATAATTATCTAATTTGATCTTCAACAACCCAATTAAATAATTACTATTAATACCCTCCTTTTATAATTAAGGGAACTAAAGCACAGAGAGACTAGTGGATTTGCCCAAGGTTGCAGAGCTGGGATGGCCTGACCACTGAGCCACACCATGAACACTAAATAGGAAGGTATTGTTTTTGCCTGGCTTGATAAACTGATGCAACTAGAAATTCAAACAGTAGTCAGAAGAGAGGAAGAAGCTTTTTAAAAGATTATTTATTTATTTATTTGACAGAGAGTGAGAGAGAGTGCACAAGCGGAGGGAGCAGGAGAGGGAGAAGCAGGCTCCCTGCTGAGCAGGGAGCCCAATGTGGGGCTTGATCCCAGGACCCAGGATCATGACCTGAGCTAAAGACAGATGCTTAATCGACTGAGCCACTAAGGCGCCCCGAGAAACTGTTTTCTTAGAGACAGTGTTGCTTTGAGTACCCAGCTGAAAATGTGTGATTCAGCATTGAGGAGAGGGACATTCTCCTCTCATCCAAAGATCGTAGGCAGGTTGTGGGCTTCCAGCAGGGAAAGCCACAGCCCTTTGAGAAACCTCACATGCACAGAGAGCCAGCAGCCCAGCCTCAGAAGGAGCCTCTTTCAAGTGCTCCTGTGCAGTGGATTTCCATGAGGAAGTGGGATTCATTGATTCGGGCCTGCGTAGCCTTACCCTGGACTCACCTCATAAGCCCAAGGGGACCGTGGAGGGGGACAGTTAGAAGCTTGCCAAGAACTAAGACTCTGTAGCCACTCAAGTAAGGCCTCACAAGCTAGCAAACCTCAGGAAAATGCGACTTAATTGTACCCACAAGTAGGTGAAGTCTGGCTGTATGCTGAAAGAATGAAGACTATCCATTCTAAAAATAAATCTTTATTCAATTTTATTCTATTATTCTAAGTTCCTAAAACCTGTTCAAAAGAACAGATGAAAGACTACTTTCTATTGGGAAAATAACCTCGCCTTAGTTGTCAAATGTTTTTGGAGGAGCAGGAACTCTTTACAGCCGGTTTCTCTACCATGTGTATGTGCCCAGAGCCTAAGATGCCATAGTTAATGGCACATAACAGATGCTCAACAAATGGCCATCAGCCTGAACATTTCACAGATAAGTGGAATATGAAATATAGGTTTTTTTTTTTTTAAGATTTTATTTATTTATTTGAGAGAAAGAATGAGAGAGAGAGCATGAGAGGGGTGAGGGTCAGAGGGAGAAGCAGACTCCCTGCTGAGCAGGGAGCCCGATGCGGGACTCGATCCAGGGACTCCAGGATCATGACCTGAGCCGAAGGCAGTCGCTTAACCAACTGAGCCACCCAGGCGCCCAGGTTTTTTTTTTTTTAAGTAACCTCTACCCCCAATGTGGGGGCTTAAACTCACGACCCAGAAATTGAGAGTCTCACACTCTACCCACAGAGCCAGCCAGGCACTCCTGCAATGTAGGTATTTCAGGGGACAAATGTAAGGTTCTTCCCTGAAGCTTTTTAGATGCTACACGAGGAAATGCTAATAGGAAACATCTGGACAGTGACCCAACAAGCAGTTATTACATAAAGATGAAAAATTCAGTCACTGTAATAAAATAGCAGAGATGAGGAGACCCAACACTTTTAAGCCAAAGCAGGGGGAGAGAAGGCAATAGCACATTTAAATTCTGCAGAGAAATGTCTTTGAGAGATAATTCAGGTTTTAAAGTTTTCACCAGAAATTCCAATCTCATTTTATAGGGAAAAAAAAGTCCATCAACCAGGATCCTACTATTCCAACACATCAGCTAAATTTAACCATGTTTTCTTACTGGACAGGTGCCCAGTGAGTTTGGGTGGAACCTCTAGTTGTAAAATTCTATTTACCTTCTGAGCCAGAGTGGCCACTCCTGAAAACCAGGTTTCTCCATGAAGACAGCAGAACATCTTCAGAAGGTGGTGCTGGGTGGCAGAAGCCCCTTCCTGCCTGAGGGCTCCTTGCAACTGCCAAGGAGGGGATAGCTAGGTGCCCCACTGTTTCACTCCCCACCACTGGCAGCTGTCCCTGGCCCCATTTGAGGGAGTGGAGAAGGGAAGCTATTGATTAAATTGGAAAAGCATCTCTCCTTGAGCTCAGATTAAATTAGTCCACAAGTGACCCAAGAGAGCTTTCTTTTTTTAAATTGTGGCAAAATAGACATTGCATAAAATTGACCATCTTAACCATGTTTAAATGCACAGTGCAGTGGCATTAAATACACTGCCATTGTTGGGCCACCAACACCCATCCATCCCCAGAACTGTTTTCATCTTGCAAAACCGAAACTCTGTCCAAGGGAGCCTTTGGTACCACTGTCTCTTAAATTTTTTTTTTTTTTTAACCAAACTTTGCTTTCTTGTTGCTTTCAAAAAATCTTGTGAGAAAAGAAGGTAGCAATATGAAATGTACTGTTTGTCATAGATGTGGTTGTCATGTTTGGAACAAATGTATTTGTTGAGACCCATTTTAAGCCTGCACACTTACAAATGAAACATGACCTCTAAAAAGCCTCAAGGATACCTTTATTAAGAGCCATTCAAAATCAACCAGGGGTTAAGGTAGTACAAATGCAACATTTCCTGTGAAAAGAACTGTGTTATACTAAAAAATGTGTCTGGTCTTTGTCCTGGGTTTCTGAGTGTCGGGGGTTGTCTTTGTTATGCTAACGAGATGACTCACAGGAGCTCCTAGAAAGCTTCAGAATGGGGGCTAGTCAGCAGAAAGACCAACCTTCTGATTAGTGGGTTGGGATTCTCAGCCGCCTGACCTCTGGCAGGGAGAGAAAGGCTGAAGATTGAGTTCAATCACATTGCCAATAATTTAATCATGCCTGCATAATGAAACTCCAATAAATAACACTGGACACGAAGCTCAGTGGAGTTTCCTGGTTGGTGAACATGGATATGCAGGGAGGGTGATGTGCCCTGACTCCACAGAAATTCAAGGCTTCATTACTTCTTACCCAGAGCTTTATATGTGGTATGTGTATTAGTCTGGGTTCTCCAGAGAAACTGAACCAATAGGAGATTATACATACATACATATATATGTAATGAAATTTTCTGGAATTGGCTTACATGATCATGGAGACTAAGAAGTCCCAAGATCTATAGTTGGCAAGCTGGGTATCCAGGAGAGCCAATCGTATAGTTCCAGTCTGAGTCCAAGTCTGATGGGAGGAGAAAAGACCCATGTCCCAAGTAGAAGACAGGCAGACAGAAAGAGGGAATTCTACCTTTCTCAGCCTTTTTGTTCCATTCAGGCCTTTAATCTTTAAGGTATTGAATGAAGTACACTTACAGGGGGGAGTGCGATCTGCTTTACTCAGTCTACCCATTAAAATGTTAATCTTATCCAGACACACCTCACAGACACACCCAGGGTGATGTTTAAGCAAATATCTGCGCACCTGTTGGCCCAGTCAAGTTGACACATAAAATTCACTACCATGGTAGCCAACTGTTTGCTATTGCTGCTGTAATGAATTACCACAAACTTAGTGGCTCAAAACAACATAGATTTATCATTTTACAGTTCTGGAGGTCAACAGTCCAAAATGGGTCTTCGTGGGCTAAAATCAAGGTGTCTAAGGACTGTATTCCTGCTGGAGGCTCTAGGGGAGGATCAACTCCTTGCCTGTTTTAGCTTCTAGGAACTGCCTGCCTTCCTTGGATTGTGGGCCCTTCCTCCATCTTTAAAACATAGCATCTTCCAATCTCTCTCTGACTTTGGCCCTCCTGTCTCTCTCTTATAAGAATTCTTGTGTGGCGCCTGGGTGGCTCAGTCAGATAAGTGTCTGGCTCCTGGTTTTGGCTCAGGTCATGATCTCCAGGTCTGGAGATGAGCCCCATGCAGGCACAGGGCTCTGTGCTCAACAGGGAGTCTGCTTCCCCTCTCCCTCTCCCTCTGCACTGCGCCCCCACCCCGCCACGCGCTCTCTCAATCTCTCTCTAGAATAAAGAAATCTTTAAAAAAAAAAATCCTTGTGATTACACAGGGCTCACCTAGATGACCTAGGATAATCCTCCCATCTCAAGATTCTTGGCTTAATCACATTTGCAATGTCTCTCTGGACATCTTTTGGGGGCTATTCTTCTGTCTACCACAGCAATCAATAATTACTGTTGAATTAATGAACTATTAGTATAGTCACTTAACTGGTTTCTTTATATTCAGTTTCACTGCCTTCAAGCTCAACCATATCATCAGAATGGTAGCTATAAAAAAAAATACCACGTACCTCCTCTGTTGAAATTCTTTAGTGGCTTTTCAGAGGCCGTAGTATAAATCCAAACTCCCATCATGGGGTGGCCTCTGCTTACCTTTCTAGTAGCCTCTCTCATTGCCTCTCTATATGTATATAATGTTAAATGATATGAAATTACTGGAAACTGACCATTTTTGACTTAACAAAAATCAGAATTTATACAGTTCATCCTAATACCACCATTAGCCACACTGATATACTGTACTTAATTGTCTCAGTGCACCAAGCTTCTCTGGCTCCCATGTTTTTGCAGTTGCTGTTCTCTCGTCTACCTTCCCTGATATAAATATATCCCAAGCAAATTGCTGCACAAATTATGAGTACCTAATGTGGTAAGATTGTGCATGTTTTTTATTTGAGCTTCAGTACACAATATAGTCTGAGCATTGCTTTATCTGTACTATCTGTCTTTAAATATTATAATTGTGCATCCTATGATTATATCAGGACCCTTGCCCTCCTGTGAAGACTGGGGTCAGGCTGGCCTTTAGTAACTACGCAGAGAGCAGGAGGAGGTTGATGGAGTTTTTTCAAGCATCTATAGATCTGTTTGGGAGCCCATTGAATTTGTAATCCTCAGAATGTGTGATTCCAGTCAAACAGGTCCTCAATAAATGTTTGTTGAGTGAAGGAATGAAAATAATTTCCTTTGTCCCATTGTTTACTTAGATCATGAACCGTGACCATGTGGGTATAGTAGCTGCTTTTCAGTGGATTAAACAGTCAAGACTTTGAGATCAGACTCAGCTACTAAAGGGGTGTCTGATCTCAGAAAAAAGCTCTATCTTTCTGGGCCCAGTGTCTGTATCCGTGAGACCAAGTGCCCTTCACTTTGACCCTTTAGATTATTCTTTAGTCTACCAGCTAGTCAGTGATTTTTTCTGCTGCCTGGAGCTATTGCGGCCGGGGCGGGGGAGGGGGGGCGTTGTCCCTCAGCACCCTCAGTGCCCGGCTGTTGTGTAACTGGACCCTGAGGAAGGTGGAGGGAGTGGTGTATTTTTGGTCCCTGTGTGCTTTCTTTGCTTGATGGGGTTGTTAAGTATAGGCTGGAATGTTTTCTGTGTACACTGCCCATTGCATCATTCTTTGTTGTGACACACCATTAAGGATCGGACTCTATTGTCTGGCCATGTAGCTGTTTTCTAAAGTCAGAAGTTATGCTTTGTATCAGAGCACACCAAAACATGTTATTGGAAGCTTTTCCAAATATACACTAAACTCTAACTCCAATTCATGAAGATCTAGTAGGCATAGCCTCTTTATGATTGATACTTTTCTGGGAGCTTTCAATTATCCTGTTTAAGAATCAGAAAAAAAATCCTACCAGGAGGGACTATTAGCCTCATTTTAAAACAGAGGTTTAGAGAAATTAAGGGCATTGTTGAGATAAGAGACAAATTCCTGGTGCATATATGTGATTTCTTTTACAATACATAAAATAGACAAATAGATAAACAAATTAAAAAAATATGTTCAATACCTACCACTCATTAAAAATATTCTTCAGAACATCCTTGGAAGATAGGTCAGAAATATATATTTTTAAAAATTTTATTTATTTGAGAGAGAGAGAGAGCACAAGCAAGGGGAGCCGCAGGCAGGAGGGGGAGAAGCAGGCCTCCCGCTGAGTAGGGAGCCCAAAGAGGGGCTGGATCCCGGGACCCTGGATCATGACTTGAGCCGAAGGCAGACACTCAACTGACTGAGCCACCCAGATGTCCCAGAAATATTTTCTTCGTTCTGTAGTTTGTGGGGTGTTATGGACAAGGTAAAAATGAAATCATTTGTCCACCTGCATGTCAATTAAAAAACCTGGCTATTTAGAAATTACATTCTTCTAAGTAAATTAGTAATATTGTTTTAGACAGTGCTAAATGCCCCAAATGAAATAAAGCAGAGTGACATGTGTTCAGTTACTGGGAGAGGATGAGGCAATATTGGCCAGGGTGGCCTCAGAGGAGTGACATCAGAGCAGAGATTTAACTGGGGAGGAGGAAAAAAGCAACCCAGAATGTGCAAAATCCTTGAAAGAGTCAGGACTAGTAAAGGAGAGGTCAGGTAGAAGGCCAGTGGTGGTTTACTTGTAGTGTTCAGCACTGTCTGAAACAACATGACTCATGAAATTACTTGTAAATTGCCTACCATCCCTGTAAGAATATAAACTCTAAATGGCCAGGTCTGTTCCAGCACCTAACACAATGTCTGGCACATAGTAGGTATGCAATAATATTACTGAATGAAAAAAAAATATGCTGGGTATAGGAAAGTCTATCCAATCCAGCTCCTTACTTTGCAGACTGGTTTAATAGGAGCAGCAGAGGGGAAACCAGTCCTAGTTTTCGGGCCAGTCAGCCTCTGATCATTCTGCTGCACCATCCTGCCCCCTGCTGCTTAACTTATCAAGAACCGCCAAGTTTTTCAAATGCACGAGTTCTGTCAGAATTTCTTGCTCTCTGGAATTAACATTCTGTGGTCACCTTTGAAGGAACTTTGCTTCTTGTTTGTTCCACCTCACAAAAAAGATAATTTTTGCGTTGAGGAGAAAACCAAACAGATTGTGCCTTTGCTCTAAGCATTAAAACAATATGAGACTACCACTAAAGAGCAAAAATATCCAAATAACACAATAAAGAAATGGGTAAAGGACTTGAACAGACATTTCTTCAAAGAAGATATACAAATGGCCAATGGGGATATGAAGAGATGCTCAACACCATTAATTATCAGGAAACTGTGAATCAAAACTACAATGAGACATCACCTCACATCTGTTGGGATGGCTATTATTAAAAAAAAAAAAAGAACAAATGTTGGTGAGGATGTGGAGAAACCAGAACCCTTGTACTCTGTTGGTGAGAATGTAAATTGGCACAGTCACTACGGAAAACAGTATGGCGATTTATCAAAAAATTAAAAATAGAACTACCATCTAGGCCAGCAATCCCACTTCTGGGAATTTATCCAAAAGAATTGAAATCAGGATCACAAAGAGATATCTGCACTCCCATGTTCACTGCAGCATTATTCACAATAGCCAAGACATGGCAACATTCAAATGTCTACTGACAGATAAATGCAAAAAGAAAATATGATACATACACACATACATAAAATGGATTATTATTTAGCTTTAAATTTCAACAACATGGATGAACCTGGAGGACGTTATGCTAAGTGAAATGAACTAGTCAAAGAAGGACAAATAATGCATGATTCCACTTATATGAGATAACTAAAATAGTCAAATTGATAAAAGGAGAGAACTTGATAGTGATTGCCAGGGCCTGGTGGTGGGGGGGGAGGAAATGGAGAGTTGTTGCTCAGTGGTGATAGTTTCAGTTATGGTAGATGAATAAATTCTAGAGATCTTTGTACAACATAGTGCCTACAATGAACATATGGTATGGTGCACTTCAACATTTGAGGGTTAAATACTTAACACGAGATCTACCCTCTTTAAAAAACAAACTAACAGACAAAAACAAAGGGAAACAAGGGAACTTCGGGAGATGGTGGATATGTCTGTTCTCTTGATTGTGAGGAATGTTTCATGGGTGTTTGTATATGTCCAAACTCATCCAATTGTGCCCATTAAACATGTGCAGTTCTTTATATATCAGTTATACTTCAATAAAGCCATTAAAAAACCCCCAGAAAACAATATAAGACCTTTGACCAGGGGTTCTGGTGACAAAAATGAAGGTAATGATGATGACAAGTGATATGATACATTTATCACCTTCTGGGGCCCCCTCCTCCTTCAGCTGTAGCATTGCTCAGAGTCCATCTCTGCCTGGCCAGAATAGGTACTTATATGGTTGTCGAGAGAATAAGTGAAAAGTAGAGTTAATATGTGCATTTGGTAGTCATCTAGAACAAAAAGTAACTGACTTGTGAACTCTTTGAAGTCAGACTTTTCTTTTTTTTGGCAGACACATGTCTTAAATGGAGCAGCAACTCACTTATTATGGGGACTTACCTCTACTTCATAGTGTCTAGATGAAAACATACTTCTCAAGATAAATATTCAAAATATCAACTTCAAAATAAGGTAAAAAGCTCATAGGCTTACATGCCAAATTATATTTATATGCCACAAAAGATCTATTGATTAGAAAAAGAAAAAATAGGTTCTTTTGTGGCCATTTAATAAAATTGAATTTTATCTAGAATAGGTTATTTACCTGATATAGGCAACTGGAAAGACAAGGGAAAGCATTTATGTGTGCTGTAGTTTGTACAATTTTTTTTTTTTTTTGTCAGAATAAGGGAATCTACTCACTGATCCATGATAACAGTCCTGAATCTCAACCCAGCTCTATCCTTTGTCATTGCGTGGCTTGGGAGTTATGTGAAGTGTTTACTGTTGCTACAGATAATGCATGTGACAATGCAAACATTGCTCTTTCCTTTGACCAGCACAAACGAAAACCAGGTTTACTCCTAAGCAGCATCTGAGCAACAGGGTCCCCGTGATGCCAGGCCCTTTGCTCTGATTCTTTTAAACTGTAGCCATCTTGATTAAGACATTCTGGAAGCAACTGAGGACTTTCTACATACACTTTGGATGTTACAGGTAAAGTACATGATTTTTTCTCTCCTGGTTTTTTTTTTTTTTTTGGTGGGGAATGATAATTAAAATTTAAGTTTTATAAAACTTTATTAGGTTTTTAAATGGGAGGATATCTTCAACTTTTATTTAAATGAGGAAGATTGCTCACTGGTGTGGAAAATATGCCAAAGATGGGTAAAGAAAGCAGGAAAGGCCTGAGCTAAATAATTTTTAGTCTTGGTTGCTGTGGGGAAGGTGAGTGAACTAATTTTTCTTGTGAAGCATTTTTGCAGATGTTTCTGAGATATTCTAGTTTTGTTTGGACACTTGTCCTTAAGTTCAAAAGCCTGTGGGCTAGCATAGGACTTGGGCGTTAATCCTTAAAGCCCTGGGGATAACTTGGGAGGGTGTAAGGCAGAGAAATATTATGAGTAATCTTTGTTTTTAGAAGTAACAACTGACATTTATTAACTATGGAGGCAAATAGGAGAGTAGCTCATGATGGGGCAGGACTAGATATATGCCTGAAGACCATTTAGGAGGCTATCCAGATATGTCCAGACAGCTAATACGGGATGACAGGGATAAAATTAAAGAATAGGAAAAGAATATTCGGAGAACAAGATGGAGTGGGGTTATATTTAGGGATTCAGTACCCGAATGGGAGGAGTTTAATATGGCTTCTAATGTGGAAGTTTCTAACTTGGTGTCTAACGTGGATGACATTAGTTTCTCATATTCTTGCAATTGCAATTTTCCATGTTCAATAAGTTAACATTCAAGCTGCAAACATCTTCCTAGTTTGTAGAACGGGTAGACTGGGAAGAGAAGCTTGGATGCCTCATGGCAAATTCACAGGACGTAGAGTCAAAGCATGTGAGCTGGAGCTGGAAGCCCTGGGATGTGCCTGCAGGCAAGTCCCTCAGGGCTCCTCACACTCTATAAACTAAAGTGCTGCGTGAATGTTAGTTATTATCTTAGATTTTTTTTTTCTTATCAGTTCAAGCGGAAGTTTGTTTTCATTTTGATAAGTGACTAGCTCTTCTGACAGCCGTGGAGGTGGCTGGAGCAAGAAAGGTTGCACAGGGGCCACCAGGCTCAGTGCATTTATTTGCTAGATACGCAGGCGAGAAGCCCCTCCTACCTTGCTCAGTGCTATGTTCCCTGTACATTCTCCCCAGTAAGAAGAATGCAGCTGGCCCCGAGGTCTCTGCACTGAGGTGCTGGCTCAGAACGCCTGCTCCAAGTCCTCCAAGCCTGTGCAAATGATTCCACCTGCTCCTTCCTATTTCCATCTGTAAATTGGGAATAGTAAGGGCAGGGCTGTGGAAGGCCACCACAGTGGTTAGCACATTTGAGCACCCAACATATAAACAGATCAATCTTACTTGTTCTGGGTCTGACACACTGACATCATTTGAGCAGGGAGACCCACACTGTCTAGCATATTTGGTGTCATCCCTATGTGGATAGTTTTCAGTGGTTTTATGTGGGGCTACAGCTGGAGCCTCCATGTGGGGAATGTGGGCATACGGCTGGCTCTTACACTCCCCACAGCACTGGAGAGAGGGCTACTCTGTAGCCTCAGGACCTATGACAAAGATTTGGACACTAGAGAGACTAGACCTGATTTCGAGAGGACCACATAGTGAAATTGCTTGAGATCGGAGTGGCGGGACTAGATGAGCCCCATTAACCCAGAAGGTGGATCCTCAGAAGAGGGTTCTGTCAATCTGGCCCCATAGACTGAAAACCCAGTCCAGGTAAACCTTTTTACTGCTAAAGCTTCTTAATAAATCCCCAATCTCCTTATTTCATTTGGTATATTTGAAATTAATGGCATAACATTTTCATAAGAACACAGTATAACATCACTTTCTTCCTTTTGGACAATCACAATGTATGTATTTAAAATTTGTAATGTAGATTCTGAGGAGACTCAAAGTGATCGCTAAATTACTTGTCATCGGTGCCATAGCAATAGGTGTTTAGTTTCTGTTTATATTTACTTTATTCAGTATCTAAGAATCATTTAATAGCAACATAACATAAAAGCCAAACAGCACCCTTAGAAACATAAACACAATGAAGACTGGGGCATTACCACAGGGATTCCTTCGGTACAAGCAAACGCCAGAGAAGTTTGGCAGGCATGACTTACCTGGTCAAGTCAGACAGAAAGTGATCAGCACAAACCATCAGCTTATAAAAAAAGAAGTTGTGGTATTTCAAGTATTAGTGTTAGAGTGTATAAAGTCCGGCCAATGGATTATTTTATTCCAGGTTGGCTTACTTAGTCACAAAAGAATTTTAGTAACTAGAAAACAGAAAAAGGATCAACAGGCATCATTGCTAGAACGTTCTATGTGTACACTTCTGCTTTCCATGCATGGTTGGTGAATGACAAATTCCAATTAATTATACACCCTGATAATACACGAATTAATATCAGAATATCATACAAGCAATAACTGTACTTAGGAAGTACAGTTAAGTACAAATGAAAATAATTTTTCCTTTGAGAAAGCATTTCAAAATTTTATAGCATTTCAGGGACATTAAAATAAATATCACTTATCACAACAAAGTACCATAGCTAAGAAGGTATATGAGATTGGCTGTCAAATGAATGGGTGGTTCCTAACATGTCTAGATAAAGATGAGACCCTAATAGTTAATATTAAGTAATTTAAAATGAATCTTCCTAAAAAACTCAGCAGCTTTTCTATTACTCAAAGGATTCAAAGCTAAGAATTTCAAATTTTGGGCACCTGGGTGGCTCAGTTGGTTAAGCGACTGCCTTCGGCTCAGGTCATGATCCTGGAGTCTCCGGATCGAGTCCCGCGTCGGGCTCCCTGCTCGGCAGGGAGTCTGCTTCTCCCTCTGACCCTCCCCCCTCTCATGTGCTTGCTCTCCCTCATTCTCTCTCTCTCAAATAAATAAATAAAATCTTTAAAAAAAAAAAAAGAATTTCAAATCTCTTGTCTTATGTTCATATGTAAAACTAGTGAATATGGGTGTAACATTTTTATGCCCATTAAGAAAATGAAGACTGATTGATGAGTGCTTTGTTTTAAAGTATTTTTGTTAAGATTTTATTTATTTATGTGAGAGAGAGAGAGAAAGCAAAGGGAGAGGCAGAAGCAGGCTCCCCGCTGAGCTGGGAGCCCAATGTGGGGCTGGATCCCAGGACCCTGGGATCATGACCGGAGCTGAAGGCAGACACTTAACTGACTGAGCCACCCAGGCGCCTCGATGCTTTGCTTTAAATAATTGCATTCTTCACATCTGAAGTTACTTGATGTTTCAGAGAAGGCTTTCCTAAAGAGCATATTGAAATGATAACATTTGCTTATTATATATAAACTGGTTTCTGGACTAAGTTAAAAGAAACATTTTTAGTAATATTAGGGTTGCTGAATTTATAATTATTCAGATATCAATATTAATTGATTAAAAAAATTTTTCATAGTAGATGCTAGACAATGGCACCCTCTTTGACATAGAAAAGCAATTTTCCAAAGATCTCAGAAGGTTCTGTGCAAAGAACAAGGGGCGAGGCAAATGCCTTCTATTTCTATAGAAATAGAGGTGTTTGCAGGCACTCGTCAATCAGTGAGTGTTGCAGGCACTGGTCAATCACTGAGCATTGCAGGCACTGGTCAGTCAGGCAGGCCGCACTGAGGCATCCTTCACCAAGGCCCTGGAAAGTCCAAATCCCACAACACTCAAGACATCCCAGCAGTACTTATGGTCCTTTCCCCTTAAGTCTACACCCTGTTATCTGCCCTCTAAGTCTTACCACTCTGGTACAGAAGGAAATAAAATCTAAGGAGAGAATGAGGAAAGCTTAATTAGTTTCCCCCTAAGGCCCAGAAGAGAAGGGCCAGCCTTTGGGGTTGGCTCTGGCTGCTTTGTGGTTCCTAAGGAGATCAGAGATTAGAAATAGGCCAAGAGGGAAGAGGTCCAGGGCCTCTTGTCTCCTCAGTCATACTGGAAATCTGGATTCCTGAGACATGCTCACTTGTTGGGATGGGCCTCTCAAAGAGAAACGCAGTGCAGAAGGGTGTCATTTACCTCTTTTAGGTCTCCATATCCATATATGTGATGCAGATAAAATACCTCTTATAGGGTGATTTGATATATAAGAACCCAGCACATTTTAAATGCCTTCCAAGTGTTAGCTATTATTTTTTGATACCCAAATCTTCATTTCCTGGCCCCAAGGCCCATCCATTTGTTGAACACATGGAAATAGCAGAAAAGGACTAACCTATAAGCAGTAATGTTGGCCATTTCATCACAATGTGGGTAAATGCATCCCAGGAGGAGCTACCTCAAGATAGGCTGATGTGACAGATTTGGTGACCATCGTGGCTCTTCCTCACAGAAATGATGACTCTCCCCAGAACATTTCAGTCCTATGAGTAGGGCTTGGCAGCTTTCATCCCTGTCCTGGTATTCTTTTTTTTCTTTCTGTCCTGGTATTCTTGATAGGACTGGTCAGCTCAGGGAACAGATATTTTTCGAGATTGACAGCAGTGGTCTTCAACTTGTGGAGTCCTGTTTTCTTATCATAGTCTTCTTTACCAGAAGGATTTCTCCAATTTGGTCATGACAGGGTCTGATGGTGATACTAAAATGAACGCTACCAAATGCCAGGTACCTGCCACAGTTTATGACAGAGGTGGGGGTGGAGTATGGAGCCCATGCCTGGCCTGGGTTGGAAACACAGACCCACACTTCATGGTGCAAGCATGGAGAGTACCCAAGCTCTCTAAACCACAGTGTCCTTTATGTAACATGGAGAGAAGAGTAGGAGTGGCCTCAGAAGGTGGTCATCAGGATTGCCTCATTCTTCCCATGGGCATGATGAGAGACAATTCACAAAGTCCTTCAACAGAAGACTTGTGGGTAAGGATTTGAGACGAACATAGCCCTTCACTGTTACTGTCTGGGGGCGCAAAGCCAGGCTTGGAGGGCCCTGGGCTCTATTTTATTTTATTTTTTAATTTTTTAAAAAGATTTTTATTTATTTATTTGACAGAGAGAGACACAGCAAGAGACAGAACACAAGCAGGGGGAGCGGGAGAGGGAGAAGCAGGCTTCCCGTGGAGCAGGGAGCCCGATGCGGCGCTCGATCCCAGGACCCTGGGATCATGGAGGGCCCTGGCCTCTAAACAAGCCTGACTACTTGGCTTGTTCAGGGCCTATGTCTTGTTTGTTAGACACCTTCTGTAGTAGTGTCGTAGGGCTGCCATAATGAAGCACAATGGACTGACTGGATGGTTAAAGCAACAGAAATTTGTTATCTCAGAGCCTGGAGACTAGAAGTTGAAGATCAAGGTGTAGCAGGGTTGGTTCCTTCTGACCGTTGTAAGGGAGAAATCTCTTCCATGTCTGGTGCCTGCTGGCAATATCTGATGTACCTCGGCTTATAGACTATCACTCCAATCTCTGCCATCATCTCTGGAGTTCCTGGTTTGTGTGTGTGTGTGTCTGTGTGTTTGTATCCAAATTTCCATTTTTTATAAACTACCAGTTGTATTGGACGAGGGGCCCACCCTATCCAGTGTCATTTCATCTTGATTAATTACATCTGCAATGACCCTATTTTCAACTAAGGTCACATTCCAAGGACTGTGGGTTAGGCCTTCAACAATATATGAATTTGGGGGTGGGGACAGGACACAATTTAACCCATTATGCCTTCCCTTTTCTTAACAATAATCTTTGACTCTTTTCAACACAAACTTAATGTTCTCCTGATAAGGGAGGGAGACAAAAAGACTTGAATCTCTACTTCAAGAGGCAGTGAGCTTACCCATGGCTATCCTAGAGGTCGGTCAGGATGCTAAAACTTAATATAGGTCCTCTGCATTCCTCTTTCCAAATCAAAGGAAAGCTCATGTGTTTCAGGCTGTGCTCTCTAGGAGAGTGAAGGACCTCAACAGGCAAAGCCCCAACCCTCTTATTTCCTTCTCCACTGTGGGAAGGATTGACCAGAACAGGTGCTGGTCAGATGGAAGCCATTCAGTTTGAGAATCTCCATCTGGTGGCTTCCTTGTTCTGCCTTTCTCATTAAGTGCGGCCTCAGTTCAGTTGGCTTTGCTTCTCCTGTTTGAGCTGTAGTTTATAACCTGAGGCTGGTTCCAGAGAGCTATGGTCAATGGGCAGTAAAGAGCCAGAGCTGAGCTCAGAGCTCTTCTATCTCCTCAGATCCTGGCCTCCACCCCACTTGTCTGCAAGTGAAATAAAGGGAAAAGATAAGAGATTTAATGCTGACTAATTATTTACAAAGGGCTCAAACCTGCAACTACTATAAGCCACAGAGACAAAACCACCTTACAGGACCAGGGTCAGTATGCTGAATTTGACAGAACCGAGTAGGGGTTTTCACAGGGCCTGAAGTGCACTGTGGGGAGCGCTGTCTGAGAAAAATGGCAGAGGTGAACCATTCAGGCTCACTTGGTCCTGCACACTCTCTGGTCTGATTCTACTGGGAGCTCTGGGAAGGAGGGGAAACAGAGCTGACCAACGGTCTTGCAAATCCTGGCTGCCTCTTTGGGTTCACCCTCAGCCTTGGGTGTTCCCTGCTTTTCTTACAGTTGATTTGAATACTTAAATCCCTGTAGCTCAAAAGGCAATCTGACTTTTGCTTTCCAAAGATAAATCTCCCGTCTTCAGTATAAGCAATTATTTTGTCTCCTTACATCTCAATGCCTGTTTGACATATTTTGTCAAACTTCCCTTTAGTCACAGAATGTACTATTGTTATTCATCAGTTAAGGGCTTTAGACTTACAGAGGGATGCCTACCGTTGGCAATATGAGTAGAGAACTTCCGTTATATTCCGGTAAAAGGGCCAATTTAATATGGGCATCAATATCTAAGCAATTTTTTTTTTTACAGTCTCAGATCCAAATACTCTTCAGGAATCTACAAAAGGCTTTATTTTAACAGCATAATTCAAAGCTTATCAAGGTCACAGACATTTCACTTACTATCAAGAGGCTTTCTGAGGAAAAGTAAAAATATAGGCATGCAGGCTTCCAGAACTTTATTTTTTAACAGGTAGGATGGAGAAGGAAAAATGTTACCACTGGTTTTGAGGTAATTATTTTCAGCATAATGGTCTTTGAATGCAGTAAGCAATGGGAAGCTAGACCTCACTTTGTAGATCAGGGGAAAAAAAAACCCCATTGTGTGTGGCAGAAGAACCTATTAAAAAGTCATGGATTTGAGAATGTTTCAAAAAATTTCAGGGTCCTCTGAGCATTTCTGTACAATTTTTAGAAGAAATGTTTATGGTCAGTGTGATCTATTTGTGATTGCTTCATTAGATCAGGCATTGCCGAAATACCCAAACTATTTATTTTCTGTCTGTATGTGTGTATTGGGGGTGGGGGAGGTGGAGGGAGATTTGTTTCTAGTGTAATGCATGGCAAATAGTAGGTGCTTTTCTTAGATTATTTTTGCTGTACATAACTAAAACATGAAAAATAGACTTAAAAGCATTTCTTTCTTATTAAAAAATGTGACTGTACAGTCCAGGGTTGATATAGTAGATCTATAATGCTGAGACTCAGGGTTCTTCTATCTTTTCATTGTACTGTGACTGACTACCATTCCCAGGATCACCCTGTGGTCCAAGATGACTGCTAGAGCTCCAGCCATTGAACCACATTTTAGGACAGAAAGGAGGAAGAAGGGGGAAATGAGTCTTCCTGAAAGAACCATACAACACTTCTGTTTCCACCTCAGTGGTTAGAACAGTGACATGGTCACAGGTGGCTGCAACAGACACTGGGAAATATACTTTAGTCCTTTTACCAAAAATAAAGAAAAAAATGGATTTGGAGATACAACTAGCAATCCTTGCTCTACAGATCAAAAAATATTTGTTTAATTGGGATCAACTGGCCAGAACTGGTGTACATGAGATATTTTGTTGACTGGTACTCTCTCATGAAAAACTAGGTAGGAAGCTTCTTATCATACCTTGCAGTGTGATAAGCATGGGATTTGGGAGAGAGAATGCTGGTCCTGAACACACCTCGGGCTGACCTTGACTTACTGTGGGCAAGGAGGTTAGAACTCTTGTGTTCTTTTATTCTTCAAGAAGTTGGGTGTGAACATGAATAGTGTGAGACAAATGCTTTCAAGTTCCATCAGATGAAAATCAAATGCTCTGAGGGTGAATGGGATTGATCTAACCTCTCCAGTTTCCTCCATATAGTCAGCACATGGGACAAAATCTAGGGAAGACTCCTGCTCCCTCATGCATTCGCAGAATGTTCTCATCACTCTTTAAAAACAAATTCAGTGAGTATTTAGTGTTCTGTGTATCTTTCCTTTTGTGTTGTTTAAAGTAGTTGTCAAAGTGTTCTTAGCTATTTTTAAATAAACAAGTAAGTACACAAATAAGAACACACCCTCTCATAGGAACCTAATGACCAAAACTTGTTGAAAGGTAAAATGGCTTTGTAGTCTAGATTAAGTCATACATGCTTATTCATCATTTCCGTTTTCAGCCTGCTAAACTCTGATTTTAAATAGAAAACAGAAAGAATGCCATTAGGCCCAACAGAAATCTAAATATAACTGAAGTCGGGCACACAGTAGGTGGCTCATGATGTGAGTCTTGATGGTAGGATTCCTTTGAAACTCACACTACTGCCTCTGCTTTCAGCATCACCTCCTTAGCCCTGTGTGGTCTTGATGGGCTGTGACTGATGGCCATTGCTGTATCATGGAAGACATGTTCACTCCTTCACTTGCCAGCCCTCCATTCTCCCTGTTCTGGCTGTCTAGGCTGTCCCTTCCCTTGAGAATGGTGGATGGTGCGAGCCCTGTGCTGGTCCCGCATGGAGCATGCACACAACTTCCTCCCACCCCACCTTTCTTTGTTGGGGTGCTAATCCCTCACCCTCATTCCCTTCTTTTTGTTTGCTCATGGAAGCCTCCCCTGGCGCACAGCCTAATCTCATTTTCCCAGAGCAGCCTCTGTGTATGCATAGCACACATCACACTTGTCATTACTTGTTTAGAGCTGATCTTCCCTGGGAGACTTGGATTCAGGGTCACAGGGACTATGTCTTCTAGTTCATAGCTGTGTTCCATGCTCAGGCTGGTGCCTGACATGTAATAGGTGCTTAGTGAATATTTGTTCATTGTCTGTCTCCCCTCTCATTATCACAGACAGTTTCCCAGGGCAAGGCATGCACTTGGACCCCTGTCCACGCCTATATAGAACAGACATATTGGTCCCCAAGGGCTGGTGAGATCAATTAGTTTGCTCCCTCCTTTTTTCAGATGAAGCAATGGTTTTAGTTTACTAGATCTGACAAACAAATTACTACAAGCTGGGTGGTTTAGATGACAGATAGTTATTGTTTCAACAGTTCTGGAGACTAGAAGCCCAAGATCAAGATGCCGGTAGGGATGTTTCCTTCTGAGGGCAGAGAGAGAAGGACTGGTTTCCTGCCTTTCTCCTAGCTTCTGGTGTTTACTGGCAATCCTTGGTGTTCCTTGGCTTGTGGAAGCATCACCTCAATCTCTGCCTTCATCTTCACATGGTGTTCTCCCTCAGGACATGTTAGTCTCCAAATTCCCCTTTTTATGAGGACACCAGTCATATGGGTTGAAGGCCCACCCTAATGACCTTATTTTAAAATAATTTGGTCATCTGCAAAGATCCTGCTTCCAAGCAAGGTCACATTCACAAGTACTGGGGGTTAGGGGACACAATTAGCACACAGCAATGACTCAGTTCATAACACATTGTCCCCTCTGTTGAAAGATAGTGCTACTGACTCACCATTTTTGGAACATGGGGGTTGGGTTATTTTCCAAGGTCTAGTCTTATTTGTTGTCTATTGTGAGCAAGAACAGTACGAGGAAAACTTGGGTTATAAATGAAGAGGTTAGTTCACTCAGGTAATGGAGCTTGTTTGCTAGGTTTGGAAAATGGTCTTCACATAGTGGTTTCAACTGATTGACATTACACCCACTTGGCTGCGTATCTACCAAGAAGCACAGTCACAAGACTTCATTTATTCTCATGGATCAATAAAAAATTATTTAGAGAAAGTGACTTTGTCAACAATTTAATTAAAGTCACCCAACCTTTGAAATGAGAAATAATTCAAGTTTGGCCACATATTAGCTGTATGGCCCTAGGCAAGTCACTTAATTGTCTGGACCTCAGCATGCTATCTGTAAAGCTCTGGTACTGGATTAGGTAACCTCCAAGGACCCTTCTGGCTGGAATCTTCTTTGGATTATGTAGTTCTTTTAGTGTTGAAAGCAGAATAGACCTCTAAGGAATTGGGCTGTGCAAAGTATAAAAAAGGAATCAATTGTTGAAACACTTTTCCTATTCATTATCATCAGTAGATATGAGGTGGTTCTAGGCTCAGCATAGAAGGAAGAGGCTTGGTCCCTGCCATCATCTACTTTTATGTGCTCATTGTCTACTCCATGCAAGTGACAGACCAGCATACAGGATACATGTCCTCTGCTAACAGGGCACTATTCCCCTGGCCCACCCCAGTGATCACACACTGGTGGGTTTGTAGTTTCAGAATTTGCATGGGTTGACTATGTCATTTTCATCCCCCAAATAAGTAATTTCCTAAGGAGTTTTTATATGAGTGTCTGCTAGCATATTTAAGAACCCGATCAGAGTTTTAGTTACTTGTTACTAGTACAACTGAGCCTTTGGGGTATATACACTCACTCTTTATAATCTCTGCATAAAACTCTGGCTAATAATAGCATCTTTACTATAAACAGAGATCTTTAGATGCTCTGTCTTTCTATTGTCCTACCTCTTACACTACTCAACATATCTTAATTCCTTTTCTTTATTTTGTCATAAAACTGTGACCCCTGATTGTAGGGAGGATATAAAATAGACCAGATGTCTTAACCATGTTTGGATAAATCAGTCATCACCCCTCTTTTTTCCGAGAAAAATGAGACATAGCGCCTTGAGTGAGGGGCGTAGATCCTACTTTCCATTCAGTCTTTCCAAAGCAAACAGAAAAGAGGTGTAAATGTCTGTTAACTGTGCTGTGTCACTTGTGTGGGCATTCAATTTTAAGGATGCAACCATCGTTATTGTGAACAGAGAGGGAGACCAAACTGTCGGTGTTTTGTCTCATTTAATATTGAGACTAAAAATAACCTCAGGAGAAAGAGAATTGATTAATGAACTTAGTTCTAATGTTTGAAAGGAATATAAATTTTTATATGAAGCCAGGGAGACAAGATCTCAATACAGTAGCCCTTCCCTCAAATTTAAGAATGCTTCGATTTACATTTAAATAGTATCTGATTTCAGAACTTCACTTTTTGCAAAAAAAAAAAAAAAAAAGTCCCCCTTGACAACATTATAATGAGGCAAAGAATTGATTTGCAGCAACATAACAATAAAGTCAATCATCAAAGTATTTTATCCCAACATTTTATATTCTGTGTTAGGTATCAATCACTAGATTAGGTGTTGAGCATACATGATATTTAAAACAAAACAACTTTATGAGATCAGAACAACTCCATTTTATACATGGAGAAAACATAACACAGAGGGAGTTCAATAGTCTGCTCAGGTTCATCCAGTTAGGAAATAGTATACTCAGGATTCATGCATGGAGCAGGACCATTTGACTCAAGCCCTGAGCTCTTTCCAAATACTCTGGAGTCCTATTAACAGGGTCCTGATTTGCACACATGCTGCTGTCACATAGCTTTGCAGGAGTGGGAATCAGATGACTACAAAGGCCTTGTTCTGACATGGATTCCTGTGGCATCATTAATCTAAGCTAGGCCAGTACTGGCGGAGTTAGAAGGAGGAGGACTGGAAACAGGCACTAATGGGCATGCAGAGATGAGGGAAACAGTTCCTTAGAGTACATTTAGGAGGAAAAAAGTACACATTATGATAAAAAAGACAGTATGAGTGCCATATGAAACTATGAAATAATGCAGTTGAGAGCCTAAGGAGTGAGAGATCCTGGTATGCAAAAGTCATTCCAAACCCCACTCCACCTATGACCACTGATGGTGGTGGGCTGTATCACTGGGGAAAAGATAAGGAAAGACCTATTTGAGGAAGAACACGTGGATGGGCCTGAAGGATGGTTAGGGTTTTGGTAAGAGGAAATTCAGGTGGGAGATGGCATTCCAAGCAGAGGGAATGGTATGAGAGAGGCATAAAAGTGGTGCTACTCTATAAGCAGAAAAAGATGCTACTGTAGAATAACATCACTCAGGACAAATATTTGAAAAGCAGCCCAAGGTTTGTAAGACTGGGGCCTGAGAATATTCCAGTCCAGGGATTTAAAACTCCATCTCATGGTTCTCTAAGGAATCTAGGAATGGGCTTCAGTTAGCGTGAAGTTTTATTTGAAACTTTGAGTATATGTCCATGTTTCAGATCTATTGCTGCATAACAAACCACTCCAAAGTGAATTACAATCGAAGTGACTTGAAACAACAATTTATTATTTCTTATGATTTACAACAATTTATTATTTCTTATGATTTTGCAATCTAGGCTGGCTCAGCCAGGAATTAGAAATTTGCCCTAAAGCTCCAACCAGGTGTTTGGGGCCCTATCACCTATTTTTGGGCCTCTTTCATGTTTAGTGCTTGCCCTCCTCCTGAGAGTTTGAGGGAAGAGCTACCCCTATCCACAGGTTCCCCATCAAAGGCTGATTTGGGGAATATTTCCACAATTAACATTGAAACTCCCCTTGCTGTCAAGTAGAGAACTTAGACAAAAGAGAGGACATCTTGAGGATCAATTTGGCTCAATATGAATCAGAATTTTCTTATATCTGGACTAACTATGGACCTTGTCCTCAGCCAATGAGTCCTCCACTCTTAGATGAATTGAAGAAGTGAATGCATAACTGTGACTCAGGGATTCTGCAAAAGCAGTTCCTTCACTCCAAGGCGATGGTCTTATGATGACTTGGAATTTAAGGGTCCTGAATTAGTTGTTCCCTAACATAACAAAGCTATTGAGATGCAGAAAAGCCACAGACTGGAAAGAGCAGGGTACTTGATCATTGGAGGCATAGAAAATGTCCATTTCCACAGCATCATGATTAACTGGTGGGAGAGGAGTTCTTTTTCACCCTGAGGGTAGGAGCAAAGAGAAGGAAGTCACCACTTTCTCAATCACTCTTCGCTGCCTTAGAAAGGTCCCAGCCTATGTGCTATTTACATATTCTAAGGAGAAAAAATAATGAATGAATACATCAGACTCTTACCACTGATTAATGCTGGTAATCAGCCTTACAACATCCGCTCACTTAACAACTTTATTAGCAGCCACGGGAGTGTATATTTGTACTTCTCTTGCATTACTTAATGACGACCTAATTTACATTGGGCCTCTTCTCACACTTTAAAGACATTCTTCAAAGGTATGTTAGATACCAGGAGAGTCATTGTCAGCTATGTTAAAAAAAAATGTCACGTGGGTCACAAGGAAGAATTCCAACCTGCAGGTTCCCATTTTGATTTGGGATCTGAATGTAATAAATTACCTTTGTTACAGACATGTAACCATTCTGGTCATATCCAAAACTGCAGGGAAAATGTTAGAAGTCTGGCAGTAAAAACACAGGGAAGTGATTTATTTCAGGACAAGAGTTAATCTCTTTTCACTTTGGGTCCGGAAATTCATGGGCTTTGTTTCCTAGATAAGACTCCCTACAGCTCTGGCTAACAGGAATAAGGTGGTGAGGCAATCCTAGGTGTGGACAGTGTTATCAATAGCCTAAGGCTAAATTTGATAGCTATTTCTGAAAACCAGGCTTGATTAAATTCATCAATCAGAATATGCTTTAGATTTCTTTATAATGCTGTTACCTGTAGTTGCTCTACTATTCTACAAGTTTAAATATGAAATGAAAACCTTAAATAAAAGAAAGCTATCTGAGTAATGGGAAAAAACTGCCTATTTTTAGTGTTAAAAAATGTCAGTCCCTTATATATGACTTCCACATTAGGGAGAAAATGTTACTGTCATTGTAGTAACTAAAAGATAAATGCTAGAAATAATGACTCTGCATTCCAAGTTTATGGTCTATGTGGTTTTCCTTATATGAATAAGTACTTTTTTGCTTTTGCAAAATAATGAATAATGTATTATTAAACTCACATTTCCTTCTACATAGTAAGTATGTCATGGAGCAGTCACATGTGTTATGAATTGCTTATTGGTAATAATTATGGCTAACGTGATTTCTTACTTGGTGCTATGCTACTTTATCTCATTGAATCCTCAAAATAAAGCTGTAAGATAGATATGATGATAACCATATAGTAGATGGGGAGGTAGAAGCTTAGACTGTATAATTATTCAGAACACATAGCTGGAAAGTGTACAGGTGAGGTTCAAATCCAGTTGTGTCTATTGTCAACCTATGTACTTCCTCAGGGTACTCCACTGGCTTTTCACACGGTACATTGATAACATCAGACTTGGATAAATTCCATTGATAAGAAACTTGGTAGACATTTTCAGAAAGGAAAAGTTGGAAGCATTGAAATATTTTCTAAATATAGAGTAAGAAATGGCTCAGAGGAATCAAGTAATTTCTTAAAGAATATTAGTAGACAAAAATTAGTTGAAAGTGTACAAAAGTAATTCTGTATTTCATTTCTTTTACCTTGGATTTTTGCTCTGGAAGTGAAATATTTTAAAATTTCTAACAAAGGTCCCAGGATGCTGTGGTTCCTTTCAAATAAAAATATATTATGGCTTCACAAAATGAGCTGCTCTGTTCTTTGGTCCAGTGAATCAAAGGAAGGACTCTAGCATTTGTTAAGCACAAGACACTGGGCTAAGCAATTTACTTCATTTGATTCTCACAGCACACTGTGAGCTGGGTATTAGTGTAGGCATTTTTCAGCTGACAAAACAGTCTCAGAAAAGTTCTGTGCCTCAACACAAGTTCTACATGCTATAAGCCATAGGGCTGGGACTCCAACTCATGTCTGCTCATGCCCTTCTTAGAAATAGATTTATTGTCCTTTGAAAAATGAGGGAAATGAAATAATTTCCCCAAATAAGCATTCTTTTTTTTTTTTTTTTTTAATTTGCATTTATTCTGCAGAATTTACTCCCAGGCCATAATATAAGTTTTTGTTTCTTCAGTTTCTTCTGGGATATCTTTTTCTTCTGTGCAACCTCCTCTTCTGGTTTAGGAACAATTTGCTCTTTTTCAGTAAGGATCATCTCAATGTGGCAGGGAGAGCTCATGTATGGGTTAATCCAACCATGAGCCCTGAACGTTCTATGCCGCATCTTGGGGGCTTTGTTCACCTGGATGTGCTCAATGACCAGAGAATCAACATCTAAAACCTTAAGTTCAGCATTACTCTCTGCATTTTTAAGCATGTGCAGTAAAAATTCAGCAGTCTTCTTGGGCCACCAACCCTGTGTCCAGCCCCACTGTTTGGCCTGGGCACACCTACCAACTCCACCATTGTAGCGACAGAATGGCACACACTGCTTCTGTAAAGTGACGTCTCTCAGATACTTGGTGGCTTTTCAGATATGCATACCCTTGATGGCCTGGGCAGTTTCACGTGTGTTCTTAAAGTGAACACGAAGATTTGAACCTCTTGATTTACATGATTTCGTAGGGTTTTCTGGGTCAAGCGAATAGCAAACCATTTTCAGAGGTCACCTCAGGCCACTTAGGGGAAGAGCCAAATAAGCATTCTTAATTAACTTTCCAATTCTTTTTGTTCCAATGCTTCATTCCGAAGGTTGGATATACAGTCAATGAGAGTTCCAATTCAAAATCTGCATCAAGTTTGAAGAGCTGTGTTGGTGTGTTGTTTCAGGAGCTGCCAATCTAATCAACATAGCTTTTGTCTAGGAAAGTGAAGTCAGGGGCTCAAAGTGTCCAGATTTCCACTTGTGTTATCTCAGTAGACACACAGCTGCAAATCAGTAGCTATAGTCAGGTTTCTTTGATTATTCTCAACATTTCCCTCCAAATGAGGGAGAAAAACTAAGAAAACTGATGTTGAGTCTAGTTGGCACGTTTTACCCATCAAGATTCAAGAAGCTGAAATGTAGAATCAATTCTGAATGCCCAAGAGCAGGGAGGTGTTAATGACTCACCTTCCTGGGCAGATGTCCTCCTCCCTTGCCACTTTGGTTAAGGTAGGCTTTGGTGACTCGTGGCATATCTCCATCCTTTGTTAATCGGGGGTGTTTGAGATTATTGAGTCAGCTGCCGGAATGAGTCCTACTATTCCTCTTAGGGTCTGAGTTAGCTTCCTGGTCCCATAAGTCTGCTCAGACCCTGATTCAAAGCCTTGGATAGGTCCAGGATCCCTGAAGCCACCATGGAATGATCAGCAATGTACATGTGGTTGCTGAGTATCAGGAACTGCTGTTCCCTGACCGTGGTCATCCCCAGTTAGGGAAGCTGGGAACTTTAGACCCCATTCCATACCCTGGTATTCCCCTAGCCTCTGAGTCTAGGTTCCTCATTCTCACAAGTTAACTCTATTCACCAACCCCTTTCTCAAAATTGGTCTGCACACACGGACCTACAATGTTCACCTACTTCTCTTTGAGCCTGTCTTCAGAATTGTTAGAGGCAGTTTATCTGCTGGGAAGTGTAGTCTTCTGCTTCATCCCTGTCTTCACATTCTGCCTGGATTCTGTTTGGACTTGGAGAGCCCCAGACCAGGTGTTAATACTCTCTGACAATGGTGCAGCAGTAACACCAGAGGGCAGCAGAAAAAGCAAGGGTTTGAGTCAGATGGACTTAACTGAAATATTGGCTCCAACGTGCATTTAAATAGTCAGGGGACCCAAGACAAGTCTCAGTTTCCTGTTATGTAGAATGAGAGAAATAACTGTCGTATGGGGTTGTTGTAAGGTCAGAGTCAATGCATATAAAGCACCTGGCTTAATGACTGGTATGTATTAGCCATTTAATAACTGGTAGTGTTTATTATGTCTTTCAATAAACTATTTGAACAGTGGGAAGCAAAATGTAACTTAGGCATACTTAGCCTCTGGCATGGTTTGTAATATTGAAAATAAGGAAACCAGGACTTGAGTTCTCCTGTACCAGCCCAGGGATCTTTAGAGAATGCCTATCCTGGTTTTGGTGAGGTCGCATTCTCACATTTCTCAGGTATTTTAAAGGCAGATCTGACAAGGAAGAGGAAATTTTCCCTCTAGTACTGTATCTGGATGGTGCAGCCAGGGAAGACCAAGAAAACCTTTGGAACCTCCTGGAAAGTTGGAAATTTAGGCTGAAGAACTGGAAGGGTTGACAACTTATGGAGGTTTGTTAGACAGCAGAATAGCTTTACAAATGAAGTGCCTGAAGCCAAAACTCTTAGGCCATCTAAAATTAGACTGGACAAACACTTGAGAGTGAGCTATGCTAGCAGGGAAATGAACAAGGTGGCCTAAGGGCTTTTTCCATTTCTAATTTCTGTGAGTCTATGGAAAGATGTCTTTCTTTTCTGTATTTTCGAATGTATTTTTTTTCTTTAGCCTTCTCAGTGTTTTTTTTTCTCCTCAGATACATTTATAAATTCTACTTACAAAGCTTAAAATTACAGCAAAAATGCCATTTCATACTGTTAAGTTTAGTCCATTTTAAATCCTGTCTTGCAAATTTCTCCTCCTACAAAGCAAAGCTGTCCCATCATGTTGCCTTATGGCCACTGCTATTTTTGAATTACATTTAGAGTAGAGTTAATCCACCTTTGATAAGGAATTTAATAACCATTGGCAGATCAGCTTGTGACTTTATGTTGTGAATACAGCTGCAGATTATGGAGCATCTTTCATTTTAAATTATTCCCTGGGATGGAAAGCCAGTCCAAATGCAGAATACTTTGTGTTGTAAAGATTAAAGCAGCAATCTTGCAGAAAGAATGGACAGTGGACAATGGCAGTGGACAAGGCTTTCAGGATGGACTCTCAGAGAGGAGTGTAATTGGTTGTGAGTGTATGGGAGGGAGTTGTGTGTGAAAAAGCAAATACAAGAATGGAGAAGCAATGGGAGGGACCCAGAGAACTTTAATCATGGCACTGACGTTCAGAGTTGGCTGGGCTCAGAATCTAGACTGGTACAGGAAGCAAGTTTTGAAGATTAGAGCAAGCAGTTGGGCTGGAGTTTAGCAAAGTAGCTGCAGTGTTAGGATCTTACCACGGCAGGAGGCAGGACCCAAGAAGGAACTGGATAATGGGTTTTGGCAACAGAAAAGGACACAAGCTGACATTTCAGTTTAGCCAAGAGTTTTATAATTGTCATGTTAGGTCACAAGCCAGTGTCAGCAGCCTGTAGGTGTAGGTAATTGAGAGTACTGGGGGGACATGCTATTGAGTGAGATTTATAGGAAGAAAGAAGGTTGTTGACTTTATAACAGCTCCAGACATAGGTCTACTTTGATTTCAACGTCCCTTTGTTTTTAGTTTTTACTCAGATACTGGATCTTCCATCTGGGAAGTAAAATGTAAGGGAATTAAACACTTCTAGAATGTCTACCATTTAAAAAGAATTTGGTTAGGCACTTCCATATGCTACACCGTGAACTGTGACAGCAGCCTATGATATAGTTATTTTTATTTCTATTTTATAAAAGGTAGGAGGCTCAGATGGGTAATTCACCCTAGTGCACACAATTAATAAGTGGTGGCCTTTAGATCCAGCTCCAGGTCTGCATGATCCTAAAGTCCCCACTGTTTCCACTCCACCATGCTGCTTCCTATGGAGGCCCAGTGACTCTGGAGGCTGGGCTTGGCATTAAGTATCAGGTGCCGTTGACTTCCTCCCTGCCTGGATCTCGTTCTCCTTCTACTAATCTCTTAAAGATCTATTCTTTCATTCCCCCCCCCAATTTAAAAAAAAAATAGACTTCATTTTTTAGAGCAGTTTAAGGTTCATGGCAAAATTGAGCAGAAGGTACAAAGACTTCCCATCACTACTGTAGTAACTATCTAACAAGGCTCCAGTCTTTTTTTTTTTTTTTAAGATTTTATTTATTTATTTGACAGAGAGACACAGTGAGAGAGGGAACACAAGCAGGGGGAGTGGGAGAGGGAGAAGCAGGCTTCCCGCTGAGCAGGGAGCCCAATGCGGGGCTCGATCCCAGGACCCTGGGATCATGACCTGAGCCGAAGGCAGACGCTTAATGACTGAGCCACCCAGGTGCCCCAAGGCTCCAGTCTTTACAGCAGTTCTAACATCCATCCTCCTCATAGCAGCCAGAGTGAACTCTCTAAAATGTAAATCAGATTACTTGGTAAGTAAACTCCAAACTGCTTACCATGGCCTAGACAGCCCTAAACAACCTGGTCTCTTTCTATTCCTCTGATGTCACCTTTCTTTACACTCTATTTTGTTCATATTTTCCAGCCATACTGGCCTCATTTCTGTCTCAGGGCCTTTGCACATGCTGTCCCTTCTGTTTGGAATACATTTCTTCTATATCTTTGAATAGTATTTTTTTTTTTTTTGTCCTTCAGATTTAAGTTTCATCTTAAATGTCCCTTCTTAGAGAGGACTTCTCTGAGAAACTGAGTGGCCCTTATCACTTTCTACTAAATTAACCTATTTTTATCTTTTTCAAATCACTTCTGTACCTGAAATTATCTTATTTACTAATTGTTTTTTCTTCTTATTTTAGCCTTTAATGACATAGAAAATCACCCCAAAGTTAGTGGCTATAACAATCACTTACTGAGGTCACACGTCTTTGGGTGAGCCAACTGGACTGGGCTCAAGTAAGTGATCTTCTGGGTTAAATTCGGCTTATTCATGCATCTATGGTCAGGTACGTGGCTCTGTCTGAGGGCTGGTTGCCTGTTGGCTGGGGTGACTGGGGCACCTGGACTAGGTTTCTCTCATCATCTAGCAGGCCAGCCCAAGTTTATTCATATAGTAGATAATAGGATTCTCAGAACAGAGTATACCAGTTCTCTTGAGGTTTTGGTGCTGGCATAATGTCACTTCTGCTTAATTCTATTGGTCAAAGCTGCCCAAATTCAAGGGGTGGAGAATAGACATCACCTCTTGATTTATAGATTACATTGTAATGGGGCATGGCTATAGGGAAGGAATACATACATAATGGTAATCATTTTTTGCAAACAACCCACCATAGCAGTGTATATTTGCAATTCATTTTAGGTTCTTAGCAACTGAATCCCTTTTTGAGTTTGAAAGATTACCCACTTTATGGATCTTTGGAGGGCAAAGATTATTTCTTCCTGTAGGAACCAAACAAGCTACATAGTTTCTTTTCATTTTTTTCCCCCTTAAGGCACAGGCACTTGTGCAGGTTGGAAGTGAATAAGGTAGGCCAGTAGGTTCCTTGTGGAATTGATTTTTTGGTTAGAGTGACAGCAAAGGTGACTGTCCTAGGTTGGTCTTATTTGCAGTATAGTTGTTTTCCTGATAGAAAAGCAACAAGAATGCAAGCTGTAGCACCTCAGGCTCTGTGGCAGGCAAGTAATTTCCTCATCAGGCCAATTCTTTTTTTAAATTTATTTATATAATTAATAAAGATTTTATTTATTTGAGAGAAAGAGAGCATGCATGAGCAGAGGGAAGGGGCAGAAGGAGGGGGGGGGGCAGAGAGAGAGGGACAAGCAGGTTGCCGGCTGAGCAGGGGGCCTGATGTGGGGCTGGATCCCAGGACCCCGAGACCATGACTTGAGCCAAAGGCAGAAGTTTAACTGACTGAGCCACCCAGGTGCCCTCTCATCAGGCCAGTCCTATGAAAGGTTTTGTATGTTGTTTCTGGAATCTTAAGTTTGAACCTCATTCTTTAGACCTCTCACAGATCCTATGAACCACTCAATATTCTTTAAAAGACTCCTTTTCTTTGTAATCCTCCAGAGTCAGATTTGGTTGCTTTGCCACAAAGAGTTCTCTTCCAGCAGTTGGTATCAGGAATGGAGTTAATTTTTCTTATGTAACAGGAAGAGTTAGATGGTTGCCGGGTGAGCCCAGCTGCTCATACAGCTATCAGGATTCTCTTTCTATCTTCCTCCTTGGCCATCCTTAGTGTGTTTTATCTTTAGCTGTTGTCTCCTGCTAGCTCCATGTATTACTTTCATGTTTCAGGCAGGAAGGGGTGGCACCAGCTATGTCTGTTTCTTTTATAAAAAAAGCAAAAGTTTCTAGAAGTGCCCCTTTAGATCTTCCCTTACACTGTCTTGGCTTAAATAAGATCCTCTAGTTTACCGACTTGAGAGATTGGGAGGTGAGTATCTGACTCTCTAACCTCTCTGAGGAAGGCACGAAGGGAGGAAGCTAGAGAATGTGTGTTGAATAAAGTGATGACCAGTGCCCCTCACATTCTTAGTCACTCTCTTTATAATGATGGTTCCTGGAGACCAGAGGCTGTGCTTCATTCATTGCTGTCTGTCCAGTGCTTAGAACAGTGCTTGGCAAGTTCATTGACTGAGTGGCAATAGCTGGAGATTCTTTCTTTAAAATTTATCTTATCTTTTGCTTTTGTGACGGAACTACCATTTTATTCTAGGCCAATTATTTATTACAGATCTGTTTTTATGCTCTTTTTCTCTCCCCAGTCTTTTCCATCCTCTGTCTACATTACATTCTGCTACTAGTATATCATCTTGAATACTATTTTTGTCTTGTCCTTTTTTTCTTCTCAAAAATCTGTGTTAGTTCTGTTGTAGCAGATCTCAATCTCTCAGCCTGGGATTCAACTCCTTGCATTAGCTGTCTGTTACCTCTTCCACATCAGCAACTTAATTGGTAATCACTCACAAATCCAGCTAATCTTGTGGCCATCTGGTATATGCTGTCATATCCAGGGTATGCAGAGTGACAGACTGTAGGGCTCCCGGGGGCAAAGGCAAAAGGCTTCCCTGTGAAGGGAATAGGTGAGATACAGGAAAGACCCTGAATATAGGTTGGGCTGCCATGTCGTTTTGTTGAAAGGGGTAGGGACATTTGTCATTCACTTTGAACTTGTATTTAGTCTACAGTCTCTTTGGTAGACATATCAGGCAGGGAGTCTGACTGGGTTAAAGCAGGACTGGTCTAGCTCAGTCCAATCAGTGGGGTGCTTGTGGCAGTCTTTTTGAGAAGTGGAGCATGAACCTGGATCAAGAACAGCAGATTGAAACACAGACTGGTCTACAGGGCAGAGTACAGGGAAGGCTGAAGTTCAGGGGCATCCAGCTGAGCAGGAACCAAGCCATTCCTAAATCCGTAGAGTGGATAGGACCATGGGCAGTCAGCCTTGGATCTTGTTAGTCTGAGACTGGGGAGACTGAGTCTGTAATTTGTTCCTACAAATTTGTTCCTCACCGTTGGCAGCCAGACCTTGTTGGATCATGCAGGGACTGGCAGCATCATCCACTTGCCTTCTTTTCTCTACCTTTACAAATGTTCCACTTTTTGTTAGAAACATGTTAGAAACACTCTTTTCTGGTATGCTTAGAGGGTGATTTTGAAAAACCATTGGGGGGGCAATTATGATATATCTCAACTTATTTGATGAAAAATTATTTGAACCATTTTTACAATAAAACAGTATAGACACAGATAAATTTGACAGGATGTTTTTCAGGCAAAATTAAGAATTAAATCTCAAACTTTGATTAAAACTCCAATCTATGATTATACATTCATTCATTTCATTAGGGGTACTAGGATGCAAAGAACAGAAATAGAGAATTCTAAGACAAATCAAGGGCCACTAGAGACACTGTAATCATTATGGAAGTTGTTCATTAAAGATACATGTACTAAGAATTTAAACTGAATTCAGAAATTTCCATTTTTAGAATGAGTTAAAAAGACCATGCTTGAGATTAAAAAAAAAAATATTCTCTAACAGGAAAGGAAAGTTCTTGATGATAGCATTTGGTGCTAAGGATTAGAATAAAACTGCTATTTGGAGAGAATAGCTAAATGTCTTCTTTTGTAAGGTAAAAATGTCACCTCAGTCTAAAAGAATTTCAAGGTATTTTTCTCACTTAAAAAATAACCTATGTCTCTCTTAAAATAAATAAATCCTTCTGTATAGTGCACTTTTATTCAAGAATGTCTGTGTCTTCTAAGCAATAAGGGTCTTCCAAACATTTTAACAGTCTAATCACATGGATAGATTGAAACTTTTCAGTGTTATTTTTTCATAGCACATTGGAATCTTCAAGCACCTAAATATTTTCCTGTGGCAGGGTGCTAAGAATACACCAGGGGAGTTTACCCCAAATCACTGTTTTCACTGGCAGCTTCCAATAATTGATTTGAAATCCCAAGAACTTCTTATCAATTGAGACAGAAAATTATAAACCTAGGTTCTACTTACCTGATTATTTTAAGCAGAAACAGCTTTATTGCTCTGCCAAGTTATTTAGGAATAATTTTGTGTACTGACTTGTCTCTTAAACATAGTTTGGTTATATATATTTTGAACAGAACTGCATTTTTTTTCACTCATACTGAAGTTATTCCTTTTTATGGTGAAATAAAATATATTCCTTAACACTACTTTGAATACTCTTCAAGACTTTATGGAAGAGGTGATTGATCCCTGACAGACAAATTTTTTAGAGAAACCCATTTTTTTTAATTCAGTAAATACTTATCAAATTCTGACCAAGTGATTATAACTCAATAATTTGTCCTGAATTAAAAAATAAGTTTTGTCAAACCACAGAAATGATAAATTTTAATTTAGTATAGCTTAAATTCTTGGGATATGTAGAATTCAACTTCAATAATACTATTTCTCCATAAGACTATAATAGACCTCAAGACATTTAAATCAGAACCATTTGAATTTTAATTTAAAGTACATTTAGATCAGTTTCATCTGATCAGTCACTAATGGGAATGTGAAATTCCACTGCGATTTGGGGATCTTTCTGTCATCTCAACATGACCTAGACTATCTTGTCCATTATAGGCCCTATCCATATCATAACTGTAAATATATAATTTCTAAAGTTTGCTCATTTTATTACATGAGTAATAATCTTCACCTTTTTCACAATTCTTTCTCTCAGTGATTCCAAGACACAGATTACATCCTCTACTTGAATGCCTCTAATCTCTCTCACTTATTCTGACCTCTCTCCTAATCTCCAGTGTCATATTAATAACTGCTTTTTGAACATCACCACCTGGATATCTTCCTATGACCCCAAATAAGTATGTTAAAATGGAATGGATTTATAGAATTCCTGACAACATTTTCTCCTCTTATGAGAATTGTTGTTAATGACACTATAATTTTGCTAGGCTTGAAAAATTCGAGTAACTCATTTAAATGAGACCACAGCAAGCACTTAGTAAGAGCCAACTCTTGTCATTTTTGCTCTTCCTGCTTCATGCAAGTTTTGCTGAACTGTGCTCTGTGCTGGATTCTATAGTTACAAAAGATTATTCATTTAAAGGATTAAATAAATTACCTATCTCCTTGTCCTCTGCAATCAACCTATTGTTATGTTATTTTCGGGCTACCTCTGAAATTTTTTGGGAATAATTTCCTTCCTTTCTATTCCTGTTTTTATTACTCTATGTCAGGCTCTCAGGAACTCTTGATTTAACTATTTTTAGAGCCATCTCACTGGTCTGTCATCACAGTCTCCTCCCTCCAAATTATCTGACTTCACAATGTCAGGGAAGCGTGCAGTTCTGATGATGTCATTTCCCTGCTCAAAAATCTTCAGTGCATTTCCATGTTCTATAGAATAGAATCAAAACTCCTTAGCCTGGCATTTTTGATCCTTCACACAGATAGGCTTCAACATTAAGTGGAGAATATTACTACAAGGTGGTTAGGACTCTGTACTACTTACTAATAGTGTGTCCTTTGGTAAATTACTATTCCTTTCTCAACCCCAGTATTCCTACCTGGAAAACAGGGATAATAATAATACATACCTCATAGAACTATTGTGAGGATTAAATAAATAATTCATTTAAAGCATTAAACATGGTGCCTGGCACAAAATAAGTAATCAATACATTTTATTATTGTTATTACAGCAGTGCTAGATGAATTGATAAATAGATGTTACTCATGGAACTTGGTATCCATTCAGTTCTACTCTATAAGTTTTACAAATGGGGACATGAGTCTGCTATAGCACTGGGAATTATGGTTCCCCACCATTTAGTTCCCATGTATTTCTCATTAGCAATTATTTCCAGATAAAGGGCTTTTCCCAAATTTTGCAAAAGACAAACTGCAGATTCAAGAAGCTGATTGAAACCGAAAGACAATAAACTCAAAGAAATTCACACCAAGATAATTCAATATCAAACCAGAAAGGTGTTGTATGGAGTGCATTAAAAACTGTAGTGACCACTTGCCTAACAGGATTAGTCATAAAACCCAAAAGTCCACCAATTGGTGAATGGATATACAAAATATGGTATATTCATTCACCAGAATACTATTCAGCAATAAAAAGGAATGATGCACTGATATATGCTAAAACATCACTGCACCTCAAAAACGTTATGCTAAATAAATGAACCCAGACACAAAAGACTCCATATTGTATGATTCTGTTTATATGAAATGCCAAGAATAGGCAAATCTTTAAAGACAGAAAGATTACTGACTGCTCTGAGCTATGGGTGGAATTGAGAAATAACTGTAAATGGCGACAAAGTGTCTTTCTGTTGATGGAAATGTGTATGTATAGTTATGTCATTAATCATATGTGTTACCATCACCACAATCAAGACACAGGCGTGTTCAATCCCCACAAAGATCTCCCTTGGGCTACCACTTCCCCATACCATCCCTACCCCTGATAACCATCTCTCCATCTCTATAATTTTGTCATTTCAAGAATTTTATATAAATTAAATCATAAAGTATGTGAAGCCATTTCCATTTAATTAATTTTTGGTATCTTAGGGGTTAAGTATGCCATATTATTAATTTTCTGTTTTTTAATTTTTCTATGTTCTATTGATGCCTTCTTGTGAGATACTTGAACAGTTTTTAGAGTTCCATTTTTATTTATCTATATTATTTTTGAGCATATCTCTTTCTGTTAGTGGTTGCTCTAGGTATTACATTATACATATATAATGATTAGTTCAATGATGTAGACATTTTACCAGCTTAAATGTAGAAAGCTACATTTAACCTTCCCCATTTATAATTGTTTTAATATTTCCTCTACATACATTGAAAATTATATAAGGCAATATTATACTTTTTGCTTCAACTGTCAAAAATCATTTAAAGATTCAAGAGAAGGAAAGTCTACTCTATTTATTCATATTTTTGGTCTTTCTGTTGCTGTTTCTTCCTTCCTGATATTCCAAGATTCCTTCTTTTATCATTTCCTTTCTATTAGATAACTTCCTTTATCAATTCTTTTAGAGTAAGTCTGCTGATGATAAATTCTCTTAGCTTTCCTTCATGTGAGCATGTCTTGGTTACTCTTAGTTCCTCAAGGATATTTTCACTGGATTAGAACTCTAGTTGACAGCTGTTTTATTTTAGCACTTGAGAAATGGCTGCAATTTCCTTTTGGCCTTTCTGGTTTCTGATGAGAAATCTGCTGTCATTCAAATTATTTCCCCCTTATAAGTAATGTGTCATTTCTCTTTTCTGTTCCAAAATTTCTTCTTTGTCTCCACCTTTCTGGTTTGATATTGAATTATCTTGGTGTGAATTTCTTTGAGTTTATTGTCTTTCGGTTTCAATCAGCTTCTTGAATCTGCAGTTTGTCTTTTGCAAAATTTGGGAAAATTCCAAACATTATTTATGGGAATATTATTTCAGCTCCACCTTCTTTCTCTTTCCCTTTTGCAACTCAGATGACCCAAATGTTAGCTCTTTTGTTAAAGTCCTAGAGTTCCCTGAAGTTCTGTTTATTTTTCAAAAAATATATTTTCTCTTTGTTTTTCAGATTGGGTAATTTTTATTGTTTTATCTTCAAGTTTACTGATGCTTTCTTCTGTCTTCCTTATTGTGCTGTTGAGACCATCCATTAGACTCTTAAATTTCGGTTATTATATATTTTCAGTTCTAGGATTTCCACTTGGTTTTTCTTTATATCTTCTATTTCTTTGCCAAGATCTTTTATTCTTTGTTTCAAGTGTGTCTGTAATTACTTATTATATTATATTTTTATAATGGCTGCTTTAAAATTATTGTCAGATAATTACAACCTTTTTGTTATGTTGGTGTTGGCATTTGTTGACCATCTTTTTCAGTCAAGTGCAGATTTTCCTGGTTCTTGGTATGATGTATATATTTTTTTCATTCTAGATATTTTGGGTATTATGTTATGAGACTGTGGATCTTGTATAAAACTTGTGTCTTAGCAGATCTCCTTTGACACAATGCTGCCAGGGGAAAGGGAGTACCCCTCTTTACTTCCAGATATGGGTGGAAGTCCAGGTTCACCACATTGTTTCATTTGACATCCTGGGGAAGGAGGACCTCATTACTTCTGGGTGGAGGTGGATTTCAGGTTTCCTGTGTAGTCTCACTGACCCTGTGGGCTGGGGTGGCCTCATTACTGTTGAATGATGGTGAAAACTCTGGCTTTCTTTTGGGTTCCTTCTAACACATCTTCAGACACTGCAAGGAGGGGAGCAGTGTGGATCCATTATTGCCAGGTGGGGATGGAAGTGCTAGGTCCCTACTTGGTCTTCCCTGATGTCATCTCAGCATGGGAAAGGGAAAGATGCCACATTGAAGCTGGGAAAGGATAGAAGTCAAGACTTTCCAAAGCAGGTGGAGGTTTTTTTCCCCCATGGTGTTTGGTTGTGGTTGGCAGGTATTGTTTCTGCATTGCTAGGGTTGCCCCTTTCCTGGACCTTTGTCTAGAGAGAGCTGGCTTCTGTTGGGGCATTTTTTATCTGCTTCCATTGGTGTTTCTGGGTTGCTGGCTTCTCTAGTACCCAGTCTGGATACATCAGGCAAAAAGACAACTCAGGGAACAGATTGTTGTATCATTCCTAAGATACCTAGTCCTTCTGCCTCCTTTTCTTATCTTTTTCAGGGTATTTGTTTTATATATATAATGTCCATGGTGTTGAGTTGTACTTAGCAAGAGGAATAAGAAATGGTTTTTTGTTAAAATCCTGTAGGTCCCTGAGATTCTGTTCATTTTTTTTGAAAGACCTTATTTATGTATTTATTTGAGAGAGAAAGAGAAAGAGAGAGAGAGAGCACAAATAGGGGAGCAGCAGAGGAAGAAGGAGAAGCAGGGAGAGGCTCAATCCTGGGACTCCGGGATCATGACCTGAGCTGAAGGCAGATGTTTAACTGTTTAACCGACTAAGCCACTCAGCTGCCCAATTCTGTTCATTTCTTTAAAAAATCTATTTTCTCTTTTTGTTTAGGTTGGGTAATTTCTATTGTTCTATCTGCAAGTTCACTGATTCTTCTCTCTTCTCTATTATGCTGTTGAGACCATCTATTGGGCTCTTAAATTTTAGTTATTATATATTTTCAGTTCTAAGATTCCATTTGGTTCTTCTTTATATCTTTCTTTGCCAAGGCTTTCTTGGTCTGGATAATAAATTTTTATCAATTAATCTGAACTTTTTTTTTTTTGCCACTCTGCTTTATAATGTAGGAGTATTGATTTGTGTGACCTACAAGGAACTTGTATAATGATAAAACAGGCAAGTAATGAGGTTTATCAAAGATACACCCTCTTCACTATGAAAAAATTAAGCTTTGAAATCCCATCATAAGAAAGCAAGGTAAATAGAAAGAAAACCAAAAGTATATTCAAATTGTGGATATGTATAATTTTTTTCTCCTAAAAAGAAATGGCATCACCAAAAACTTATACATAAATGTTCATAGAAGTATTATCCACAAGAACCCAAGGCTGGAAACAACCCCAATGCCCTTCAACTGATGAATGAATAAGTAAAATAAAACAAATTTTAAAAATCTGTAATATGAATTACTAGTTGGCAATAACAGGGAATTAAGTACTGATACATGCTACAACATGGATGAACCTTAGAAACTATGCTAAAGAAGCCACATATCACAAAAGACCACATATTACATGATTCCATTTACATGAAAGGTCCAGAACAGGCAAATCCTATTAAAAATGGTAAAAAATAATAGGAGGAAATTTAGTGAAAATTAGAGTCTTAAATATAGTTACTATGTTAATTGCAAATATCATGACAATAATCTGTATATACTGAAATCTCTGATTGTTTTTTAACTCTTTTATCTCTACGGTAAGGGCCTCCCTGAAGTCTCCCATTCTTTTCTCAAGCCCAGAAAGTATCCTTATGATTGTTGCTTTAAATTCTCCATCAGGCATGTTACTTATATCGGTTTCACTTAGATCTCTGGCAGTGACCTTATCTTGTTTTTTCATTTGGGATAAATTCTTCTGTCTTGACATTTTGTCTAAGTCTCTGCCCTCTTCTCTGTGTTAGAAAAGCCAGTTATGTGGGCGCCTGGGTGGCTCAGTTGGTTGAGCGGCTGCCTTTGGCTCAGGTCATGATCCCAGGGTCCTGGGATCGAGTCCCGCATTGGGCTCCCTGCTCTGTGGGGAGCCTGCTTCTCCCTCTCCCACTCCCCCTGCTTGTGTTCCCTCTCTCGCTGTGTCTCTCTCTGTCAAATACATAAATAAAATCTTAAAAAAAAAAAAAAAAGAAAGAAAAGCCAGTTATGTTTCCTGCTTCTGAGAGTATTGATTTTATGAAGAAGAGATCATATAGTGGCCAGGGTCTGGTGCTTCAGGGAGTGTCTTCAGAGTGTGCTGCATGCACTCTGCTGCTGTGTTTTGGCTGCTCTATCCTTTGGGGCCAGTCATCTGCAGAGGCTCTCCTTGCCTGAAGTGGACAGTGTTTGGTCCTTGGTCAGTATGTGGTGAGTTTCAACTAAAAGCTTTATGGAGAAGGGCAGCACCACCAGAGTGGAGGATTGTGAGACTTGGTGTAAGCCGGTTAGGCAGCCAGTGTCTGTGCTGGCTGCCAACCTACCATAGGTGGCTCTGTGTTTATGCTGAGGGGCAGGGGAGGGAAATGGCACCAGTCAACTTTTTTGTCCCTGGAGAGGCATCTCCATGCATGTTGCCTCTCAGGGAAGCACTCTGAGAAGAGCAAATAATCTCCCTGCTGTGTGTCCCAGGCATTTTTCAGATTGCTATTTTCACACTCTCTGCCTCTGGATTGTTTGCCCTCTCTCTCTCTCCAGGAGCGGTGCAGTGTACATTGGGTTCTATCCTAGGCAGCCCGACTTTTATAACTCCAGCCTTTAGGAATGTGGTGTGGGCAGGGGCCTGCATAGCTCTTCTGGGGGAGGGTCTTGCTGTGCTGGGACTGAAAGAAGTTTGACCAAGAAGGGAAGGGCATTCCCGCGAGAGCGCACAGGGGTGTGGGACTTGGTGTAAGCAGGCTAGGCAGCCACTGTCAGGGCTGAGCTGCTTTCCACAGGTGGCTCTGTGTTTATGCTGAGTTGGGGGCGGGGGGAGGGAATGGCTCCTGTTGACTCCTCTGTCCCTGGAGAGGCATCCACTCCAAGAAGACGGAATAATCTCCCCTCTGTGTGCTTTAGGTGTTCTTCAGATCCTTGTTTCCATGCCGTTTGCCCCTCCCCCGCCAAGGGTGTTGTTTGCCTGTCTTCCTTCCAGGAGCAGGGCAGCGCCCTTAGGGCTCTATCCCAGCCAAGCCAGCCTACTGCTAAAACTCCAGTCTTCAAGCTCCACTGCTTGCTAGAACCCGAAAATCAGCTCCTCTGGTTTTCCCAGGCCGTGGTTTTGGGGAAATGTTCTCCTTGTACGATCCCCTGTGCATTCTACTCTCTTTTCCCTTACCCTGTGACTGGGGCTCCCTCTGTTCTACAGCACTCATGATCCATTTCTCCCCCAAACCACATCTCCACACTTCCTATCTTCTTCAATGTGGCTTCTTCTCTCCATTTAGTTGTGGAGTTTGTCAGTCTTCAGGTTGATTTCTGGGGTATTTAGAATAATTTGATAGTTATCTAGTTGTGTTCAAGGGATGACATGAGCCTAGGGTCTTCCTACTATGCTGCCATCTTAGCTCCCTTCCTATACCACATCTGTGTATATTGAAATCTTTGCTAGTTATCTGTTCCTTCCAAGAAGCATTCCATACTCCCACATTTTGATTAGTAAAGTGTATTTGGACTGAGTTTGTCTCCCCGTTAGGCACTAAGCACCATGAGGACAGAAGCTGGGCCTGTCTTGTCTATCATCACATTGCAGAATCCAGCACAGGTCAGAGATCTGGGTCTTTTGCTTGGTTTTGCAGGACTCTAGGTCATAGACAGGCATGCCAAGGTATGGGAAAAGCTCTGTAGTTGGGGCCAGGAATGCTCAGGTTCAGGCTGGGTACAGGCAGTAAACTGTGATGGATATATGTCAGGAAAAATCAAGGTTACAGATCAAGGAATGGTCCCATCCTATCAGATCATGGCAGGTTAGTGCTGTGAGCCAGTCTCTATCATGCTGCTTGGCATCATTTTACATTTGTGACCCCCAAACTTCAATTCAGCCTGCAAACCTACTACACCTTGTTCAGTCACTCTTCCACTCCATTGGGTGACTATTCCATACATCCTCTCTTCTCATATTATAGCACTTTCCCTTCACTTGCACCCTCAATGGGTAGCCTCTTATTGGATGTTACTGATATCAGAAAAGTACTCAGAAGGAAGTTTTACCTCCACCTGCCTCTCTGCATCCTTTCTTGTTACTAGGGAAGATCTTCCCTGCAAGCCCTGCTAAGGTCTGACCTCCACCATGCATTAGATCCCATGTCCCTGTCATCCCCTCAAGGACACTGCTCCAGCCATTCTTCCCTCTTACCTTCTGCATCAAACTTTCCCTTTTGACTGGATCATTCTTACCAGCATGTACATACACATCCTGTATTATATCTGATATTGAGCAGGAAAATCAAACCAAAATTAGCAAAAAAAAATTAACTCGACACTCTGGCTCAAATCCCTCTCCTTCCAGTTTTCTTTCTCCTATTCTAGTGAGGCTTTTACCCACTCTGTTCCACCAAAACAGCTTTTGTCAAGGTTAAAGATAAACTCCACACTGCTAAAGCCATGCCTAATTCTCAGTACTCCTCTGAATTGACCTATAGGTAGTACCATTTGACACACCACCTTGCTACATTCTTTTTTGAAACACTAGTTTCCCTTGGCTTCTAGGACACCACTCTGTTGATGCACCTTTTCCCCACCAACTCCTTTGTGGGTTCCTCCCCTTTCTGTGTCTGTTATACTTTGGAATGCCTTAACCTCTTACCTTGGACGATTCTCTTCTCTGTTTATACTCACTTCTTAGAAGGTCTCATCTAGACTCATCCAAATACCATCAGAATATTAGTGACTCCCAAATTTTTCCTTCAGCTTCAACTTCTAGTATACATATATCTGATTGTCTACTTGATAATTCTACTTGGATTTCTAATATGCTTTTTGAGATGATGTTCACCACCATCTCCCACCCTCCAGACTGCTACTTCTGAGGTGTTCTCTAACTAATCAATAATTTCATTCTTCCTGTTACAATGGACAAAAATCTTAGTCATCCTTGATAATTCTTTTGCTCTCATCCCTCACAGCTGACTTGTAAAAATCCACATCTGATCCAGCAGCAAATGCTGAGTGCTACAGTGGAGATGTCCAGTATCTCATCATGCCCACCAACTGCACAGCAACCCTCTTGGCCTGAGCCACACTAAACTCTTGCTTGGATTATTAATCACTCTCTTAATGGCCCTACCTTTATTTCTTTTTAATAATTCATCTAACTTAACAATCTAATTTATACCAACTTAATTTCAATAGCACACAAAATCTATGCTTCTATACAGTTTTGTTTCGCCCTGTTAGTGACATCACAAGTTAGTTCTTTATATCTTTTGAGTGCAGAGATGTTGCTTAACAATTGTTTTTATGCATTTTTATTTTAATAAAATAATAAGAAAATAAAAAGTGGAGGTACAAAACCAATATTACAATATACTAGCTTTTATAAATTGCCCATTTATCTTTCCTAGAGATCTTTATTTCTTCACATGGATTTGAGTTACTGTCTAGTGTCCTTTCATTTCGACTGGAAGGACTCCTTTTAGCATTTCTTGCAGGGCAGATATAGTGATAATTAACTCCCTGAATTTCTTTTTTTAAGTGGGAAAGTCCTAATATCTAATTTTTGAAGGGTGGTTTTGCTGGATATAGAAGTCTTGGTTGAGTTTTTTTTCTTTCTTTCAGCACTTTGAATAGATCATCCACTGCCTTCTGGTCTCCAGGGTTGAGCAATCAATTGATAATCTTATTGAGGGTCCCTTATATGTGAAAAATTGCTTCTCTTCTGTTGCTTTTAGGATTCTTTGTTTTGGCTTTTGACACTTTGAGTATAATGTGTCTTGGTGTGTGTCTCTTATCTTACATGGGGCTTACTGAGTTTCTTGAATTTGTAAAGTTATGTCTTTCATCCAATTTGCAAAGTTTTGGGGGGATCCTGAGTGGCTCAGCTGGTTGAGTGGCCAATTCTTGATTTCAAGGTCCTGGGATTGAGTCCCACATGGGATTCCATGCTCAGTGTAGGGTCTGCTTGTCCCTCTCCTTCCCCTTCTGCTCCTACTCCTGGAGCACACCCACCTGGCTCATGTGCACCCCACTCCTGCCCATCCTGCTGGTGCACTCATGGTCTCTCTCTCAAATAGAATCTTAAAAAAAATTTTGGGAAATTTTTCAGCCATTATTTCTTCAAATAATTTCTCTGTATGTTTCTTTCTCTCTCTTTTCTCCTTCTGGGACTCCCCAACGCATATAATTGTCTGCTTGATGTGTTACAGGTCCCTTAGGTTCTGTTCACATTTCCTTAATTTATTTTCTTTCTGTTCATCTTGTCTTTAAGAGGTTCTTTCTTTTGGCTGCCCAAATCTGCTTTTGAACCACTCCAGTGAATTTTTCACATCAGTTATTGTGTTTTTCAGCTCCAGAATTTTTTAGTTCCTTTTTATATTTTTTTATTGATATTTTCATTTTGCTCAAGTATCAGTTTCCTCTCTTTGTTAACGTTTTTCTTTAGCTCATTGAGCATCTTTAAGATAGCTGTTTTAAAGTCTTTGTTTAGCATAGCATCTTTAAGATAGCTGTTTTAAAGTCTTTGTTTAGCATCTGGACTTCCTCAGGGATAGTTTCTGTTGATTTATTTTGTTCCTTTAAATGGGTTATACTTTCCTGTTTGTTTGTATGCCTTTTTTTTTTTTTAATTGTTGAAACCTGGACATATGAGTCCTATGTTGTGATAACTCTGGAAATAAAATTCTCCCCTTCCTCCAGGGTTTGTAGGTTTTCTTTTAAATTGTTGTACAGCATCTCTTTGTCAAAGATCAGCCTGGGGTGAAAGCTTAAGGTTTTTTTCAGGTCTTTTCCAAGCCTGTTTTTGTCCCAGGGCATGTAAGGTGACTTTCTTTCTTTCTTTTTTTTTTTTTTAAAGATTTTATTTATTTATTTGAGAGAGAGAATGAGAAAGAGAGAGCACGAGAGGGGGGAAGGTCAGAGGGAGAAGCAGACTCCCCGCTGAGCAGGGAGCCCGATGCGGGACTCGATCCCGGGACTCCAGGATCATGACCTGAGCTGAAGGCAGTTGCTTAACCAACTGAGCCACCCAGGCACCCGTAAGGTGACTTTCTAAATCTTCCCATACAAAGTTACTTCTTCTTTTTTTTTTTTAATTTTTTTATTCTTTTGTTAATCCCCATACATTACATCATTAGTTTTAGATGTAGTGTTCCATGATTCATTGTTTGTGCATAACACCCAGTGCTCCATGCAGAATGTGCCCTCCTCAATACCCATCACCAGGCTAACCCATCCTCCCACCCCCCTCCCCTCTAGAACCCTCAGTCTGTTTTTCAGAGTCCACTGTCTCTCATGGTTCGTCTACCCCTCTGATTCCCCCCCTTCATTCTTCCCCTCCTGCTACCTTCTTCCTCTACTTTTTTTTTTTCTTAACATATATTGCATTATTTGTTTCAGAGGTACAGATCTGAGATTCAACAGCCTTGCGCAATTCACAGCGCTTACCAGAGCACATACCCTCCCCAGTGTCTATCACCCAGTCACCCCATCCCTCCCACCCACACCCCACTCCAGCAACCCTCAGTTTGTTTCCTGCAATTAAGAATTCCTCATATCAGTGAGGTCATATGATACATGTCTTTCTCTGTTTGACTTATTTCGCTCAACATAATACCCTCCAGTTCCATCCACGTCGTTGCAAATGGCAAGATCTCATTCCTTTTGATGGCTGCATAATATTCCATTGTATATGTATACCACAACTTCTTTATCCATTCATCTGTCGATGGACATCTTGGCTCTTTTCACAGTTTGGCTATTGTGGACATTGCTGCTATAAACATTGGGGTGCACGTACCCTTTTGGATCGCTACTTTTGTATCTTTGGGGTAAATACCCAGTAGTGCAATTGCTGGATCATAGGGTAGCTCTATTTTCAACTTTTTGAGGAACCTCCATACAGTTTTCCAGAGTGGCTGCACCAGCTTCCATTCCCACCAACAGTGTAGGAGGGTTCCCCTTTCTCCGTATCCCCACCAACATCCCTCGTTTCCTGACTTGTTAATTTTAGCCATTCTGACTGGTGTGAGGTGGTATCTCATTGAGGTTTTGATTTGGATTTCCCTGATGCCGAGCGATATTGAGCACTGTTTCATGTGTCTGTTGGCCATTTGGATGTCTTCTTTGCCCATGTCTTGATTGGATTCTTTGTTCTTTGGGTGTTGAGTTTGATGAGTTCTTTATAGATTTTGGATACTAGCCCTTTATCTGATATGTCATTTGCAAATATCTTCTCCCATTCTGTCGGTTGTCTTTTGGTTTTGTTGACTGTTTCCTTTGCTGTGCAAAAGCTTTTTATCTTGATGAAGTCCCAATAGTTCATTTTTGCCCTTGCTTCCCTTGCCTTTGGCGATGTTTCTAGGAAGAAGTTGGTACGGCTGAGGTCAAAGAGGTTGCTGCCTGTGTTCTGCTTTAGGATTTTGATGGACTCCTGTCTCACATTGAGGTCTTTCAACCATTTGGAGTCTATTTTTGTGTGTGGTGTAAGGAAATGGCCCAGTTTCATTCTTCTGCATGTGGCTATCCAATTTTCCCAACACCATTTGTTGAAGAGACTGTCTTTGTTCCATTGGACATTCTTTCCTGCTTTGTCGAAGATTAGTTAACCATAGAGTTGAGAGTCCATTTCTGAGTGCTCTATTCTGTTCCATTGATCTATGTGTCTGTTTTTATGCCAGTATCATACTGTCTTGATGATGACAGCTTTGTAATAGAGCTGGAAGTCCGGAATTGTGATGCCGCCCACTTTGCTTTTCTTTTTCAACATTCCTTTGGCTATGCGGGGTCTTTTCTGGTTCCATACAAATTTTAGGATTATTTGTTCCATTTCTTTGAAAAAAGTGGATGGTATTTTGATGGGGATTGCATTGAATGTGTAGATTGCTCTAGGTAGCATTGACATCTTCACGATATTTGTTCTTCCAATCCATGAGCATGGAACATTTTTCCATTTCTTTGTGTCTTCCTCAATTTCTTTCATGAGTATTTTATAGTTTTCTGAGTGCAGATCCTTTGCCTCTTTGGTTAGATTTATTCCTAGGTATCTTATGGTTTTGGGTGCAATTGTAAATGGGATCGACTCCTTAATTTCTCTTTTTTCTGTCTTGTTGTTGGTGTATAGGAATGCCACTGATTTCAGCGCATTGATTTTATACCCTGCCACTCTACTGAATTCCTGCATGAGTTCTAGCAGTTTTGGGGTGGAGTCTTTTGGGTTTTCCACATAAAGTATCATATCATCTGCAAAGAGTGAGAGTTTGACTTCTTTTTTGCCGATTTGGGTGCCTTTGATTTCTTTTTGTTGTCTGATAGCTGTGGCTAGGACTTCCAATACTATGTTGAATAGCAGTGGTGATAGTGGACATCCCTGCCGCGTTCCTGACCTTAGGGGGAAAGCTCTCAGTTTTTCTCCATTGAGAATGATATTCACTGTAGGTTTTTCATAGATGGCTTTTATGATATTGAGGTATGTACCCTCTATGCCTATACTCTGAAGAGTTTTGATCAAGAAAGGATGCTGTACTTTGTCAAATGCTTTTTCTGCATCTATTGAGAGGATCATATGATTCTTGTTCTTTCTTTCCCATACACAGTTACTTCTGAATATGCTAGCCTTTAATGCCTGCTCCCAAAAAGGGGAAAAGGGAAGAAAGAAAGGGAAAAAAATTGCAGGTGCTGTCCCTTTAAATCCTGTTAGCCACTTCAGCCAGTGGGGGTTGCAACAATGGGCACCCACCTCTGTATGCACCTCCATGACCAGAAGCAGTAATCAGCAGTTAGAACAGAGAACTGCAATATTTGGAGGACAAGGTCATTATTGCCCACCCTGGCTCTCATAAGCTGCTCCAGGAATGCAGGCGCTTGTCCCCATAGTTGTCTGCTGCACAGGGCTGGGGGACAAGAGATGGGTAACCACTACCATGCTAGTGGCTTAAATAGACCAAAATTAACTACAATTTTACCAGCCAAACCTTCTCCTGGAAGGGCAAGTATTCAAATAGACTCCAGAGGTCCAAAACAGTTGGCTTCAGACAGTTTCTGCCAGTGCAAGTGCTGTCCAGGTGTTCAGAGTCCCAGCACTTTCTATCCCACCATCTTCCCTCTCACTTATCCCTATGTTTAGCTTCAGTATTTTTTTTAAAAAGATTTTATTTATTTATTTGAGAGAGAGCACGAGAGAGAGAGAGAGAGAGAGAGAGAGAGAGAGCACATGATTGGGGGAAGCAGCAAAGGGAGAGGGAGAAGTAGACTCCTCGCTGAGCAGGGAGCCCAAAGCCAGGCTGATCCCAGGACACTGGGATCATGACCTGAGTCAAAGGCAGATGCCTAACTGACTGAGCCACCCAGGTGCCCCTTAACTTTAGTTTTTAACACAATATCAAAGTAATAATCCAAGTAATACTTCACAGTAATCTTTGAAATTACTCCTCTTCTCAAAAGCCTCCTTTGGGTTCTCATGTCAAAGGAGACATGTTAAAGTCAAAGTCTTTACCAAAGGGTACAGGGCCTTATGTAACTTGATGTCCTGCTGCTCTAGCCACTCTGGCCTTCTTATCACTTCCTAAGTACTTCACATACCTCCCACACACTCTACTCTTGACTCAGGACCTTTGCACTCTCTCTCTACGAAAACCCTTCTCTGATACCTAAATGTCTTTCCCCCCACCACTTTGAGGTATCTGCTCACACATAACCTTCTCAAAGAGGCCTTCCCTGACGTCCAGCACTACTCTTTCTACTTTGCTTCATTTTTCTTCATATCACCCATCATTGTGTAACATGTTGAAGACTTGTTTGTTCATAGTTTGTCTCTGTTAGATAATGTAAGCTCCATGAAGGTAAAGATATTTTCTGTTGTATTCACTTCTATGTGTACCTGGTGCACAATGTGTGCATTCAGTATCTGTAGAATGAATGAATGAATAAGGAAGGTTGTGTGAAAAACCCCAAGTCTATGGGGCAGTGCTGCTATGGACTGAATTATGTACCCCCCAAATTTGTATGTTGAGACCCTAACCCCACAATGTGATGCTATTTGGAGATGGGGCCCTTGGGAAGTAATCAGGTCATGAGGGTGGAGCCCTCCTAATGGGATTAGTGCCCTTATAAGAAAAGACATGAGAGCTCTCTCACTCAGCTAAGCATGAGCACTCTTGCACTGTCTCTCTCCCCACCTCACCACGTGAGGACATAGTAAGAAGCTGGCTATCTGCAAACCAGGAGGAATGCCCTCACCAGCCACCAATTGGCTGGCACTTTGACCTTGAACTTTCCAGTTTCCAGAACTGTGAGAAATCATTGTCTGTTGTTTAAGCCACCCAGTTTATAGTATCCTGTTACAGCAGCTTAAATGGACTAAGACAGATCCCAATATCAAAGTCCAGGATATGTGTAATGTGAGGAGTGGTTTCCATGACAGAGACCACTCAGGTTCAATATCCAGTAATTTAATTTCATCAGAATGGATGTTCTATGTGGGTTGGATGGAAATGACAAAGGGTATGTTCCATGCTAACTGCACAAAATGATTATGCATCCTGATAAAGTATGATATGTGCCCTGGGTTCCTTGGGTTTACCTGGAGAGGTAAATTCTAGCAGTTAAGATAAGGCAGGGTTCTTCAGGTATATATACCTCTATACCATACTGTATTAAACACAAGCAGAGGATCATTCCTTTAGTCAATACTTATTGATTGTCTACTGTATAGAAGGCACTGTGCTGTTTCTGGAAATTCTGAGGTGATAAATAAGTTGCACTTCTGGTGCTTAATGAGCCTACTGACTAAGAAGATACCAGTTGTAATGCAGCATGAAATGTGTAGGAGCATATATTTTTACAGATAAGAAATTACAGTGGAGGGTATCTATTTCACCAGGGAATGTTTATGCAGGGGGAAGGCAAGGGTTCAAGAAAGGTTTCTGGGATGAACTAAGTATCGGAGGAAGAGATGCGAAGGTGGATGGTGATGGAGGGCAGGGAGTTTGGGCTAGGAGAAGGCATTCCAAGTAAAAGAAACAATATGTGCAAAAGTTTGGAGCCACATTTAACAAGTATCAAGTAATTCAAACTAGAGTAAGACACATGGTTGAGATGAAATTAGAAAGGTAAGCTGGTGTCAGATCATAAATGGTGTGGCAGGGTAGGGTGTGGGGACATTTTACCAAAGTCTGCAAGGACCACGGGAGTGCTTTAAAAGATTAACATGGAGAAAATAATAATTTCCATTAATTATTAGGACATTTAGGCACTCTGCCAAACACGTAGTATGTATTATTCTACTTAATCCTCACAATGAGCCTATAAGGTAGGTATTTTCTCACATATTATAGTGAAGGAAACAGGCACAGAGAAACTAAGTAAATGGCCTGAGGCCACCCAGCTAAGTGGAAGGAACAGATAGGATGTGAACTGAATTCTGACCAACTTCAAAGCATGTATGCTTAACCACTGAGCACTGGACTCCTCATGATTTGGCTACTCTGTCAGTAGTGACCACATAGAATTTAACAGAGTTTAGACATGTCAGACAGGTCACCTCAGAGGTCATGGCTATCGAAGCCATTAGCAGGGAAGAACCTTAAAATGAGCTGTGTCATAGAGGCTTCTGGTATTTCTTAGACTCAATATAATCAAAGTGTGGTCTAATGTCAGCAGCATCAGCATCAGGGGATTAGAAATGCAGGCTCTCAGGCCCCACCCCAGACCTACTTAGTTAGCCACTGCAGTTCAGCAAGATCCCCAGGGGATTTGTGTGCAAATTCAAGCTTGAGAAACAGTGGTGTGAACTTCCCACAGGGGCATGTGCCAGTAACAAGTGATGCCAAGTGGCATGACTGAGGCAACAGGTGCACTCGGTCCCTCTTCTCAACTGGAGTTGTGGGAGGGGAGCATGTGTTACTGGAGATGCTTAGAAAAGGAGAGCTCCTTTGTGCTGATGCATGAAATTTTACTTTTCCTAAAAATGCCCAAAAGACTTCCTTTAGTTGACAATCCTTCACTATTGAAATAGAACTGATGGATGTCACTTGTTTATCAGACACAGATTACAGGATTCAAAATAAAGTCAACAGAAATGCTTCATTAGTCTGTAACTATTTAAGGGCAGGTTATATCTAATTCCAAACTTTTTAAATGTGCACTTCAATTTGGAGCTAGTAATGATGCCATTCATGCCAACTGGTACCCTATAAACATAAGCTTTTTTATTGAGTCAATAACCATGTCTTTGTGTGAACACTGATGATTATAAATGGAAGTTTGTATTGAAGTTAAGTACTACTGTTTCTCTTATCTACCCCTCCCTCCCTCCATCTTTCCTTCTCTCACTCAGTGACTCTCTCTCTCTCCCCTCCCTCCCTTACTCTTTTTCACTTTTTAATAGGCGACATGTTACGAAGTCAGTATTTACCAGGCACAGTGTGCCATTTCATAGTCTTTTTCCTTTTGTGATCTGTTTGAAGACAACATTCGAGAGCACATGTTTGACTCTGATCCTTTTTTCCTGGAGGACCCCTTACCTTGTTTTTGTGGTTCAGAGCTGAGGCAGAAAGCCTGGTAAGAAATCTGATTAGGTGAGGTAGCTTCAAATCAGGTTAGGCTACAGGTAGACATTAGAGGCGGCAGGTGTCATCTGGGGACCTCATGTGTGACAAGTCCTGAAACATGCTCAAATCTCATCATGATGAAGCAAAGCGAAAGAGTGCTGTGTATGCAGAAGCATAAAATCACTTCGTTGTGTGGTGCCTCTCTTATTTGTCTCGTGTTATGCTGAGCAGCCAAACTGTTCACATTTATAGCCATTTTCATTAGAACTACATTGATGCAGTAATAAACAGGAGTGCTTAAATGACTACCATGAGCAAATACTGACTCAGAATTACTTATCAAAGAATGATAAAATGTCAAACTATTTCATTTTTAGCAGCATAACAACCTTTTCTCTTTAACATAAATAAATGAGAATTTAAGGCTGTCTGAGAGAGAAAAGCTCATGAATTGGCAATTTTCTCCTGAGAAAGATACTGGGTAAGCAAGACTGTAAAGACTTCACAACTGTGCAGCGTGCTAGGAACTGGTTTGTTTCTGGCTGTGGTCCCCTTAAGGTGAATTCTGTCTAGTGATTAGCATCACCTTGGATTAAATTAATTGGCTGTACTCAATCCCTGGGTAGATATGCTAAGAATAAATCCAAAGACATTAGTTTCTTTGCATGACAGGAGCAGGTTTCATATCCAGCAACATTATGTGAATTATATAAATGACTTAAAACAGCTTTTTCTTTAAAAGGGAAGTTTCAAGTTCTGGTAAGTATAAAACTATTTGAAATCTTTATTTTGAAAACAATCTGTGTTTAGCTAGTTGTATTTTATTTTTCATTTTATATCTAGGTTACATAGTTCTATCTTTAACCATTAGAAAAAGGAATAAATATTGCTAATAATTATTATCTTTTATCCAAATATGCTAGAAACCTCCACAATTTGCTGATATTGAAGTAGGAGGGAGCTTCAATATCAGGATATCAAGAAATTCTAGTGTACTGAAATAGGGGTAAAGTTTTTTTTTCTTCTGATTATAAGAGCACTTTTTACTTATGCATAGAGGAATTTGAGCAATCCATTAAAGAAGGAAGCTGCTTTTAATTCAACAATGCTGTGACCACCATAGGGGAAAATTGGTGTATTTCCTTTTTGAACTCCCACCCTCAACCCACCTCATGGAGTTATGATAAACTGTGAAATGAACGAATTTTTCTTGTAATGTCAAATCTCTGAATTGCCACAGAACTAACCTTATGAATATACCAATGAGGTAGAAGTCTACTTCATTCTTTCTGAATTGCCTGAATTCCTAGTGTGTAGTAGAAAATTAAATTTTAAAATGTAATTAGTGAAATGACGCACGTGCATCTTGTTATTCTGCAATGTGTTTTGTCAAGTGAATGGTGGTAAGAAGGTACAGCCCTCTTGGTAGAGCAGCTGTTTAGCTCTGAGCAGTACAGGTATTGAGAACAATGATGGCACAGATAAGCAGGGTCATGGGTAAACCTAGTGAACCAAAAGGTGTTAAAAACATCTGCGTAGGGCACCTGGGTGGCTCAGTTGGTTAAGTGACTGCCTTTGGCTCAGGTCATGCTCCTGGAGTCCCTGGATCGAGTCCCACATCGGGCTTCCTGCTCGGCAGGGAGTCTGCTTCTCCCTCTGACCCTCCCCCCCCTCATGTGCTCTCTCTCTCTTTCGTTCTCTCGGTCTCAAATAAATAAATAAAATCTTTAAAAAAAACCCCAAAAAACAAAAAAAACCCATCTGCTTAATCTTAAAAAGCAATACAAGTATTCATGATAGTCCCATGGTCTGACTTTTGGCAATGAAGAGAATGCAGAGAAGAGGGGAAGATATTGGCAGCACGCTGTCAAGTCACAAGTCACTGGAAGTAGATTTCACTATAATGTGGGCTGTGAGGAAGAGATTTTGCTAACCAGGTCCTTTGCTACGCCTAGGAAAGTCAGCAGTGAGAAAAGTGGAGGGCCTTAGGAATCCAGTTTCCTCTTGTTACTTCTTTGCACCTCTACTTCTCCTTCAGCCTAACCTGCTGGGAGAAGAATTTGGCCACTTCAGGCTACTTTGTTCCCTAGATATCCCTCCCCTAAGAATATTACTGCCTTATTCAACTTCAGAGGGCATAGAATAAACCTTACTATTTAAAAAGTATGGAAAGAGACATTTTAAAATTTCCATCCATATTCTGATCCTTTTTTAAAGCTGGTTAAGAAGAATGCACAAATGGGGCACCTGGGTGGCTCAGTCGGTTAAGCATCTGCCTTCGGCTTAGGTCATGATCTCAGGGTCCTGGGATCGAGCCCCATGTCGGGCTCCCTGCTCAGCGGGGAGCCTGCTTCTCCCTCTCCCTCTGCTGCTCCCCCTGCTTGTGCTCTCTCTCTCTGTCAAATAAATAAATAAAATCTTAAAACAAAAAAAAAAAAAAAAGAAAGAAGAGTGTACAAGTAAGACAAGGTAACTAAAAGTTGTGAAGGGCTGGTAGCTCTGTTCCACAAAAAGGTACACTCTACTGTCCAGACTCACTGACCATGTCGCTGGTCTTGTTCATGTCTTTGGCAGAAGCTGCACGAATCCCTGCCTTCTTTCTGGAGGGCATCTTTACCATTCTGCCTCTGGCATCTCAGCTTCACACAAGCTCTCCTGTGGAAACTGCCATTTCTACCTACCCTCAGTGCCAATCCCTCAGGCTGGGCTATAGATCCTTCTTTGATATTCTCATGACACCCCTACTCTTCCTTAACTGTGCTATTGAATTTCTCGGCGAATTTCCCATAGAAATTGTAGGAGATACATATGGATTATATCAAGGCAAAGTTGAAACATTTCTTCTGGAAGGAATCTGGCTTGCACTTTCTTCCCCAATAATGATATTGTGTACTGTATGCACATAGATCCTTTTATTCAATGATAATACTGAATCTTCATCATGTTCTGTATTACATACAAAATGCCCATCTTACCATAGACTCTTAAACCTCACTTGCATGTATACAAAATCTCGACACTCTAAAACTTTCCCCAATGATGTTATACATTTCCAGAGATCCTCTTACCTGCAGTGAGGACTATATGAACTTATGTTGTTTTGTTCTTGCTACAGCCTCCTCCTCAAGGAGCCTGGCAACCATCCTATAGGTTCTTTCTCTATAAATGTTCCTCCACCGCTGGGCATATGGCATCTTCCTAGGACATGGTACCTTCAGTTCAGGATTGGGCAGCAGTAGGATAGCACACGGGGGCCACCTCTTCCCTCCAATTGTCCTTATCTTCTATGTTTTCCTTCCTGGTCCTAGCACAAAATGTCCATTCTTTTATTTGAGGGAAAAAAAACACCCCAAAACAAACCTCTTAGGCTATCAGCTTAGGTAACTGTGTCTTAACTTATCACCAGGTCATTGGCTCTCCATATAGTGAGATCCAGGCAGAAGACTACTGTAATTAAAGGCCTCACTTTCGGGCACCTGGATGGCTCAGTCGGTTAAGTGTCTGCCTTCAGCTCATGATCCCAGAATCCTGGGATCGAGTCCCACATCAGGCTCCCCGCTCATCGGGGAGTCTGCTTCTCCCTCTGCTTCTGCCTCTCCCCCCTGCTTGTGCTCTCTCTCTCTCATGCTCTCTCTCTCTCAAATAAATAAACAAATAAATAAAATCTTAAAAAATAAAAAAATAAAAGCCTCATTATGCATTTACATATAGATAAATAAAAGTTCCCCAAATTAGGTGAAAAATGTAAGTAAACCAACCTAAAAAGTACTTGGAGGCAAAGAGTTCTGAAGTTTTTATTAAATACTGAAAGAATTCATCCCTCTTATAGTTAGTGAGAGCATGGAGATTAAGCAGCATGCTCAAGGTCAGACCACAGTTTATCAGCTGAGGATCAGAAGAGGTGCAGTTTTGCTGACTCCATTGCAAAGGTGGATTCCCAGCTCCTGAAGCACAAACCTGCTACAGCTGCCTTTATTGTCTTAAGTACTATAATTACTTTAAACTGCTTGGAGAGGGGAGTAGGGGAGACATCTAACTTCTAGGCTGATCTCTGAATGTATTTTCCTAAATTATACATAAAAAATTTGCAAATCATATTGGAGATATATGAAGAATCTTAGACAACAGTTTGCAAACATTTAAGTAGATGATTTGGGCCAAACTTATAGCTGATTTATAATGACAAACATGCCTTTTTCATTTCTATAATGCCGATCACTTTTATTTAGTTTGTTCAATTTGTCTTCAGGGCTGTAGGGCATTCATACTCTGTCAAAAGACACGAATAATTACATTGACTTAAAATAGTAGAGAATAGTTACAGTATGCTACAAATGAGAAGTGAACACAGAACCAGATAAACCCTTCTATGAGCTGCTCACTTGTCAGTCAGACTCTGGCTTCACTTAGAAAGTAGAAGAGAAAAACCTCAGTCACTGGCTGAAAATGGCTCTTAAATTCCCTCCCAGTGGTTAATTTTAGAACCACTAATGGGAGCAGTACCTCCATTTTTAGTAGTTCATGGCAATGCTGTCATTCATTCAAAATATTTGTCTAATGCAGTGAGTGTTTCCCAAAGTAGGATTAATGGTGCGTTAGATAATTTAACTGCATTTTTTATAATCTGTAATGGAAACATTTCACGTTATCTTAATAAGGCCCCTATTTAAGGATTTACATGATACATTCCTTCTAGAATTTAATGTCAGGAAACATTTTACTCCAGATGAACTCATTTGGTTCTACCCTTTTTCCTTGACTGCCAGGACATGCAGAACTAAATGGATCAATTGCAAAACTCTAATTTTTCTCATTGGATGGCTTTTGATGTGTGTCTCTTTTGTTATTATTATTTTTAAAGATTTTATTTATTTATTTGACAGAGAGAGACACAGTGAGAGAGGGAACACAAGCAGGCGGAGTGGGGGAGGGAGAAGCAGGCTTCCCGCTGAGCAGGGAGCCTGATGTGGGGCTCGATCCCAGGACCCTGGGATCATGACCTGAGCCGAAGGAAGACGCTTAACGACTGAGCCACTCAGGCGCCCCTCTTTTGTTATTTTTTAATTGTTCAAAAGTACCTATTAATTTTCAAGATTCACAAAATTTAGCAATGTATAAGAAACAAATATTTATCCATAGCTTTGCCACTCAATGATAATTACCATCAACATTAGGGCTATATATACTTTTGGATTTTTTTCCCACTAGTATATATATATACTGGCAATGGCATGACATACGTATTTTATAAATTGCCTTTTCACTTAGTAATAGATTATGATCATTTTTCTATTCCAATAAATACAGACTTACAATGTCATGTTTAATGGTTACATAGCTTCCCAGTGCATGGGTGTATACAATATAATTTATTTAAGGACACCTTTGTTCATGTCTTTAGATTGTTTTTAATTTTGACTTATAAATATCCTTATTTGTTTCACTTATGTCTTTTTATTGTAAACCCTTTACAATTATCATTCAAAATAGGCAAGGATAACAAATGAATAAATGAATGAATGAAATGCTAGGAATAGCCTAGATATCTACAAGTGTAATTAGATTGCAGTTGCATTATCATGTATTCTTTATGGTGCTGTCATTGTGGAGATGAATAATTTTTCCCCCTCTAGTTCTCAGCCAAAATGAGCGAAACTTCTTCCACTAGTTTTTCCATGATTCATCGCACTTCTTCTGAAGGTCAAGTTCCTTCCCCTCGCCACCTGAGCGTCATGCATCCTGTTGTGGCCAAAAAGATCAGCTTCTACAAGAGCGGAGACCCGCAATTTGGTGGGGTCAGGGTGGTGGTCAACCCTCGTTCCTTCAAGACATTTGATGCTTTGCTGGATAATCTGTCAAGGAAGGTGCCCTTACCTTTTGGGGTGCGGAACATCAGCACCCCTCGGGGAAGACACAGCATCACTCGCCTGGAGGAGCTAGAGGACGGCGAGTCGTACCTGTGCTCCCACCGCAGGAAGGTGCAGCCCGTGGATCTCGACAAGGCCCGCCGGCGCCCACGACCCTGGCACAGCAGCCGCGCCATCACCGTGCAGGCGCAGTACTCCCCTCCAACTGGCGCCGCCCCCGCTGCCGCTCCCGGCATGCTGCGCGCCCCGCGAAGGCTCTTGGTCTTTAGAAATGGCGACCCGAAGATGAGGCGGGTGGTGGTTATGAGCAGAAGGGTTGCACAGAGCTTCCAGGCCTTTCTGCAACACCTGACGGAGGTTATGCGGTTCCCGGTGACCAAGCTGTACGCGACGGACGGAAGGAAGGTGAGTGTTCCGGGGGTTTCTCACGTCTGAGCTTGCGACGTGTGGGACATGGATGGAGGCGCCAGAGAAAGGAAGGCTTCGCGTGCGTGCGTGTGTGTGTGTGTGTGTGTGTGTGGTGTATTCCTACCCTCGTGGGAGGGCGCTGGGTCACCTGGGTGCGTGGCCCCACTGTTCTCTGGTCAGAATCTGAAGAAGCCACTGCCAAGAGGGGCTCTTTTTAATCTCACACTCCCTCCCCCGTTCTGCCTTCCTTGAGCACTGAGTTGTATAATCTGTTGGCACAGAATGCAATCGCGACAATATTTCTTGAAAAGCCATGGCCAAGAGTGATATTGTTAGGTAGAGAAAGCATTTTTTTTCTGCCATCCGTCCTGGGGCGTGGGTGAGGGAACAGGGGAGAGCTTCCCCTGCAGCTGTCAGCGTGTCCACCAGGCCCTTTCTCAGCTGGCTCAGGATGGACGTTTGGCTACAGCTGGATATTTTGGTGGGGAAGGCAGAGGCAGGACTGCATACCTTTTAAAGATTTCTTTAGTTATGGCAGAAGACTGATCTCTCTTCAGGTAGTATACAGGTTGAATGAAGATGTTGGTCTAGCCACCCCCACCTTGATACTTGGTAACTTTGTATACATTATTGATGCCTAATGAACACTTGGTGATTATCCCTTTCAAGGCCTTGAGTTGATTCCACTCACTACAAAATTAATATATGGAAAGGGGCCGCTTGGCTGACTGAGTCCACCTGACTCTTGATATCGGGGTTGTGAGTTCAAAGCCCCACGTTGGGTATAGAGATTATTTAAAAAATAATAATAAAATCTTAAAAAAATTATCATATGGAAAGAACAAAAACTTCATGTTGCTCATGTAAGGACCTTAACTCTTTGGTTTCTTCTAGGTTCCCAGTCTGCAGGCCGTGATCCTCAGCTCTGGAGCTGTGGTGGCAGCAGGAAGGGAGCCATTTAAACCAGGAAATTATGACATCCAGAAGTACTTGCTTTCTGCAAGATTACCAGGGATCTCTCATCATGTATACACCAAGGGAAGTGCTAGGTCAGAAGGCAGAAAGAGTAAGTCCCTTAAATATGTAGCTCTTATTTTTAGCCCTGAGTTGTGGTTTTTTTCTTTTAACCACAACATTCAAAGAAAAAAAAAAAAAACAATCCATGCTTAAAATGGCCAATTTCCTTTGTCACATGAGAAAAAATGAGGGGATCAAAAACATTCTAAACTGGAATTGGTTAATGTATAGTTGGAAAGAGTCATAGAGATTGTATTTTTTTTTTTTTTTTAGATTTTTTCAAATCAATCAATGATTAAATTGAGGGGGTAAGCCTTTATTTGTGTGTGTGTGTGGGGGGGCATATAATACCTAGATAAAAAATAAAAATACCAGCATTTCTTGATTTGGAGAGGAATTCTATGGAATTTGTATAAGTGGCATCTGGTAGTTATAAAGTTTTCTCCAAATAGTACCATGCAGTATCGTAGCTGAGCTCAGCAGGTTAGTTGAGTGACTGTGCTTTTAAAAATCTCTTAAGTACATATGAACTGTACCTTCTGAAATTATTCCAGTAAAAATCACAGCCCTTGGATCCTTTTTTTTTATTTATTAAAAAAGTTCATGTAGTCAGTTCATGCTGGTTAATAATAATGTAGGTTGATAATTCCTTAGGAAATGCTGCACAATATAGCATAATCCTTTGGGTAGGGGAGAAGGAGGGCTATTGATGCCCAAGATTATAGGATGCGCTATAAATTCTCTCTGCAGGCATGGTTAATTGTATTATTCATTGTGCTCAGTATTTTAATCTCATTATTCTTTGTGCACAGTGTTTTAGCTCTATGCTAAGGAATTGATTGCCACTTACACTTAAATTTTGGTTTTTATTTAGACGTGGAATAATAAACCCTTTAAGTAGTATTAATCCCTCTACTTATTGCTAAAGTGGGTGAAACTCATCTACTATTGATATACTCAATAGATATCTATTAATGTTTCTACTTTGTAGGCATTAGCTGCCAAATATCTGTTAAGCACATAGTAGTACTGTTTCACTGTGCTCATTTTACTAAAATGATTTTATTATTTTGTGTGATATGGGTTGTGAATATGATTTTTGATGGAGTTAGGGAATCTGAGGGCTTTGTTAAATTTTATTTAAAAAATTTTAAGTGAGGCCTTTTCATTTGTAGTTTTGGTAAATGCATACCAAAAATAAGAGAAAATATTTCCGGGTTTATACTCTGAAATGTTGAAGGTGTTTAATTGATGCCAAGTATATATAAATCTATACAAACTACTAATTAGAATTTGAGATTAAGAAGCTAGAGTACTAAAGTTATCTTTAGAGACAGACAATAAAAATATAACTAGATATGTTGGTCTGTTGTCTAGCTCTGTTCTCTTTTGTGCCCTATATTAAATCAAATGTACTAATTATACAAAGTGAATGCTAAAGTAATAATTATTACTTGATTAATGTTGACTTCTAAGTAAATTCTAAAAATGTTTTAACTTTCATAATATTGTAGATGTCTCTCTTAGATATGCACAGACAGGAAAATGAATATCACTGTAAATTATTACTCACTTTGTTTGCATAGATAAGAAGCACTTAGACTCCAGTTTCAGTACTAGTAAACAAAAAAACAAAACAAAATCCCACAAAAATCTTTTTATTTTTGCTAGAATCCTTAGCAATTTCTTCTTGATACTTTCCTTATTAAAATTGCCTAATTAAACTCACAAAAATTAAAATTCTGTGAATCTTTTTATTGAAGTAAGATTATAGGTTTTCTTTTTGAGAGTAGCTTGTAGAAATGTACCAGATATCATAGTGAATTCAAATAACCAATGAATACATAAAGGTGAGAAACATATTAATATCTTACTATGAAATTTAGAAAATATGGTATTTTTCATACTAATTATTTATTTTTCTTTTCTTTCTTTGCTGCCTCTTCTATTGGATATTTATAACTTCTCTATCTTCTACATTTTGATGTGGGGCGTCTTTTACTCTTAAAATCTTGAAAGTGAGTACACATGTGCCTTCAAGTCCAAAGTCCCAGATTTATTCTGTTTCTTCTGACAAAATGCATAATATTGATTGCTACTCACACCATTCTTTTGCTTCAGAAAATTACTTGGCCTTAGAAAAAAATGATTCTCAGAATTTATTGATATATCCTTCTGAAGATGATATTGAGAAATCAGTTATTTTTAATCAAGATGGTACCATGACAGTTGAGATGAAAGTTCGATTTAAGATAAAAGAGGAGGAAACCATAAAATGGACCACCATCAGTAGAGCAAGTCTTTCTCATAACAATGAGAAGAATGAGGTAGGTGGTTTTCTGGGAAGAAGAGATGATCGGTCTTCTGGTTTAAAAATTGCAGCATGCTCATTGTCTGCAGATGTCTCATCTCTAGAGAAAGACAATAATCAAGAGGGCAGTTTGGCAGAGGACATAAACACTCAAATGACAGATCAAGAGACTGAAACTTGCACTTTTGCTAGTAGGCAGAATGCTGCTATGGACACAAACACCATCCAGGAGACTATGGATCAAGCAAAGCATCATTTTTATAGGCCCCCTACACCTGGACCAAGAAGAGTGAGACAAAAGAAATCTGTGAGAGGGAGTGTGACCTTGGTATCTGAAACTGAAGTTCAAGAGGAAATGATCTTTAGTGAAGAGAGGGAAGATGGGGAAAACAAATCTGAATATCATATGTTCACACATTCTTGCAGTAAAATGTCATCAGTATCTAACAAACCAGTGCTTGTTCAGATCAATAACAATGAGCAGATGGAGTCATCTTTAGAAAGAAAAAAGGAAAGCAGGCTGTTCAAGTCAGGTGCAATACATGCTGGTGTTGTAGAAATTACAAGTCAGAAGATGTTAGAGATGTCTCATAATAATGGCTTACCACAGACTATATTAGAAAACTCAACTGTGGAGGAAGGTATAGTTGATAGTGGAAGGTTAGACAACAAAACTAGTATCAAAAACTTAAGACCTTGTGGTGACACCAGTGATAGATTCAGTCCTATTTTGGCAGATACAACTCATTCTTTAAGTAACAACTCTGGAGCTGACAGAGCTATTTCTGAGACCCCAGCTTCAATAGGGTCTTCCACTGTCACCACAAGAATTGACAGACTAAGTAATGAATTTGCTCAGTGTGGTTTAACAAAATTTCCAGCAAATGAAAAGCAGATTTCATCATCTGTTGCCAGCAAAAAGAAGATGAAATCTCAGCAACAAGTGATAAATTCCAGGTATCAGGATGGGAAGATTGCAACCAAAGGAATTCTTAGTAAGAGTAAGAGAATAAACACAGGAGGTAGAATTGCACAGGAAGTCATATTGGAGGATTCAGACAGTTCCCTTAAAGGAGGAATACTTTGTGAGGAAGACCTCCATGTAAGTGATATGGTGATTGAATCAAATTATTGTTCCAAAAGTAATATCAATCCCATGAATTCCAAGAATTTGCATGTAAATAAGTTAAACACTCTTCAGAATCCTAAGAAGTTTCAAGGACTGTTAGCCAAAAGGAAGTCCAGACCAGTAAGTTTAGGAGGACCTACAAAAAGAGAAATTGGTCAAGACAATAAAGTATTTCCCCATAATGACTTCAGGTGTTACAAAAATAATTTTGAAGATCAAAATTTATTTCATGTTTTTAACTTCCTTGAGCAAAAACTCAGTGCTTTTTGTGGACCACAGGCTCAAGCAGAAATAGCATCTTGGTATTCAAGAGGAATGACCAAGAAAAGTTTAGTTTCAAAAGTTAATAATTCACACATAACTTTAAAAACTCAGAAAAAACACAAAGGGGATAAGTTGAAATTAAGTACTATTGTAAATAAACAACATGTTACAACCAGGGCAAATTCCTTAGCTTCTTTGAAAAAAGCTGTTTTTCCTGAGGATATTAGCCATCATTCAGCTCAAAATTATATACAGAGATGGTTGCAGAGCATAAAACCGCATTCAGCTCTGCAACCTAGAAAATCAGCTCCAATATACAAAAAAGAAAGGAGTGTGGTAAGTTGTAACAACAGTGGTTTTGCAGGAACTAATTCCCACACAAGTTCTGGAAAAGGAAATAATTTTGTTAGGGAAAGTAATAAACACATAACTAAAAGTGCCAGTTCGACAGAAAATCTAGACAAAAAGGCAGGTAAATCTTTTAACAAAGATAACAGTCAAGAACTTTCTAAAGATCTCTGTGAGAATCAAGTTGAATCTCTGAATAATGCTTGCTTGCTTCCCTTGCATGAAAATTGTGCTTTGTCACAGTCATCTATCGATGATCATAATACTAAAATCCAGGTATGTGCTGAAAAATTAGGACCAGAGGTAAGCCTTATTTACCAAGAAATAAATCTAGCTACAAAAAGGCACAGTGTAGAGGCTGCTATTCAAGTAGATCTTATGGAAGAAAACACTCCAAAAGACCTTTTACCAGCCTTGCTGCTTCACCAACTGCAAGCTTTAGTTCCTAGTATTCATAAGACTCAGAATGGAATTATTCAAATGCCAGGTTCACTTGCAGATGTTCCCTTCCCTTACCCAGTATGTAAGTCATATACTAATGTCCTTCTAGCTTGGCTTCTGGTGCTAAGCTTAAAGGGAAGTATAAATAGCTTCTGCCAAGGTGATGCTCACAAGACTACCAACAGAGCTTCAGAAATACTTGGATTATTGGAGGTTCTAAAGCATACTGCCATCACCGAGGAAGCTGATGATTTGAAGGCTGCTGTTGCCAATTTAGTGGAATCAACCACAAATCATTTTGGACTCACTGAGAAAGAACAAGACATGGTTCCAAGAGGACTTTCTGCAAATTGTTCCACACCCAACACTCAGAGAGTTCCTAAGTGCATTGAAAATGAAAAAACACAGAAAATCTCCTTTTTAGATGGAGGCTACTCTGCCAGTGAGGACTGTGGTCCTGAAGTCTGTGTTTCAGAGTTGACTTCTTCTTCATGTCAGATGTGCACTGTGAATAAGACCTATCCTCCAAAAGAGACTTGTAACCTCAGTGACATTTTTTCCCCTAGTGATGGCTCTACCATTGATCAGACCTCCATGAATAAGGCTTGTTTCCTAGGAGAGGTCTGTTCACTTACTGATATTCTGTCTTCCCATAAGGCTTGTGCTTCTGATGAAAACCATAGTTATGAGGCAACTTGCCCAGTTGATGAGACCTACATTCCCAACAAAGTCTGCAATACCAGTGACTTTTTAAATTCCAAAGAAAACACATGTGCTGATAATTTGGAATTGACTGAAGAATTAGAAAGGAATGATGAAGTTCAGAAAGACCTAAATATTTTGGCAGACCCTGGGTGTAAACATGGCTTTAATATATTGGTGTCACCCCAACATACCAGCAATTTAAGCCACTGTGGCTTTACCATAAATGAAACTGAACCAGAAATTGATAAGGGACATAGTTCTGTAACTGAATTTAAAAATTGTTCATTAAAGAAATTTCAGGGTAAAAATGTATCTACATCCTCTGATAAGGAAGACTCAAAGACTTCTGAAGAACCAGGCTCAGTAACCGATAGCATGACATCAAGTGAAAGAAACATTTCAGAATTGGAATCTTTTGAAGAATTAGAAAACCAGGACACTGATATCTTTCATACAAAGGTAAATGCAGGAGAGCAGGCCACTGAAGAATTGATCCAAAAAGAGTTAGAGACCAGTAAAAATTTGGAATTGATAGAAGTCTCCAGCAGGAACATTACAGAAGAAGAAAAAAGAAATGGTGTAATTTGTGAGGCAATCAGTAGGAGGCTGGCAATACCACCATCTTTAGTGTTTTGCTATGATTCTAAGCAAAATACTGAAAAGGAACTCAATGAAGGAGAAACTAAAATGAGAGTAAAAATGATGGTGAAACACATGGAAATTGGAAGTAATTCAGAGTCCTCTCTTGATTTTAAAAATAGTTTCACAAGACCAGTGATTTCTGATTGGTCAGAATTTAGACTAGACAGTGAGAATGAGCAGCCATATAAAACATCCAGTGATGGCCCCAATGGCAGTTGTGAGGAGATTGCCCAAGAGAAAGAATACAATAAAGGATTTGTTAAAAGGACAATAGAGAAACTTTACGGTAAAGGAGAGATTAAACCATCTTTTTTTTCTGGGTCTGTACATAGATCTCAGGTTTATCCTTACAATTCTATGGAGTTTCAGTGTGCGAGGAAAGCAGGTCTTTATGATTCTGAAGGTCAGTCATTTGGGTCTTCTGAACAGGTATCTAGTAGTTCATCTAAGTTGCAGAAATTTCCAGAAGGTCAAGATAAATGTGACTTTAATGATGTGAGGTCCGGTTATCATGGGGGAGACATTGTAGGACATAGTACAAAACATAATGATTGTAACAGAATCGTTAGAAACATAGAGGAAGGAGTACTGATTGATAAAGGGAAGTGGCTCCTGAAAGAAAATCATTTGTTAAGAGTATCATCTCCTGAAAATTCTGGCTTATATGGCAATGCAGACACCACATCAGTGGATACTCTACTTAATAACAGCAATGAGGTACCATATTCACATTTTGGAAATTTGGCTGAGCTATCCTCTTCAGAATTGGAGGAACTGACTCAACCCCTTGAAGTGAAATGCAGTTATTTTAACATGCCTCACTGTAGTGACTCTGAACCTTTTTGTGAGGATTTGCTAGATGTTCAAAATAAAACTTGTGCCAAGGAGGGAATACCAGATCATCATGCAGAGGAGAAAGCTAGTCATAAGTCAGAAAGAGTATGCACATCAGTCACTCATGTCTTTACATCTGCTGGTAACAAAGTCCATCCTGTCTCTGATGATACTATTGAAAACCAACCATTGCCTGGTAATAATGTAATTCATGGTGCACTTCAGGAAGGTGACTCTCTGGATAAGCTCTATGCTATTTGTGGCCAGCACTGCCCTATACTAACTGTTATCATCCAGCCTATAAATGAGGAAGACCGAGGATTTGTATATTGCAAAGATTCTGATATTGAAAATTTCTTGGGTCTCCATTTATGGATGAAAATACACCCATATTTACTACAGTCAAACAAAACCATGTTCAGAGATGAGAACAATAAAGCAAGTGGTAGAAAAGCATTTATTGATAATACCATTGATGATACATTTGATCAGCTTTATTTTAATAATACATTTGACTTGGATAAAAGAAAATTAAGAAAATTAAAAGGAATTAACTCTTTGAGCTTAGAGGAAGAAAATAATTTAAAGAAATTTCAATTATATTTAAATAAAAAGTTTTGTGTGAATTTCTTGGACACATCATTGTTGGTTGTGGATGATGTGAATTCAAATACACAGGACCCCACCAATCAGACAAATGAAATCTTTGAAGTAGTTGATGAGAATAACAACTTACTAAATAGCAGATTTCAGAACTCATTAACAAATCTCAACCAAGTAGTAAGAGAAAATAGCAACTATCATTTCTCCTTTGAAATGAATGGTCAAACCTGCCTATTTTACCAAGTTGAGACATCCTTAAATATTAGCAACAGAAATGTATTAGAAATATTTTATATATTTGAGGATGAAAATCTTTTTATTTGGGAAGAGGAAAGCCAAATTGATCTTGAAAACAGTGATGAACAAGACTTATAATTTTAATATCAGCACAGCCTTTTAAAATCAGTGTGTTTTTTCCTCATAATGAGATGAAACACATGGGATGGATATAGACTAGATAACCTCTAAAAATTTCACACTTTAAAATGAGCTTATTCTAGAAAGTTTGCACTTAGATAATCTGATTTGACTTTCATTATTCTTCTGTTCTTCATTTTTCCAAAAATTACAGACTCAGTTTTTATTCTATTATTTTTGAAATTTCTGTGTGTTTTCCCCTGAACATACGTAATTTCCTGGAACTGTGATTTTTTTTTTAGGACATCATAAAAACCCTAAGGACAGGAATTCTTTTTTCTTTCTTTGTATGTTGTTCATTTTAGTGCAAAATGTGTATTGAATAAATGGAATAGACATAGTCTCAAAGTGTATTTCATTTATTAATTTTAACTCTGATTTAATAAAGGTATGAAGATAAGATCTCCACAACAATCTCATAAGTTTCTTCCAAATGTGTTGAATCTAGTTTCCTCAGAACATCTATCTAATGAACTCACAAGCCTTTCCAAGGGACAGGATTCACCATTTTTCCTCATAATTAGAAAAGGATGCTTTACTACTATGCTGCCTCTTTGTACTTTGCCTAGAAATTATAATCTTTTAAACAGTAGTAAAATGTCAAGAAATCCAAATAGGTCAGAAAAAAAAAAAAAAGGAAAAACTTAAGGCATGCTCTGTGAAGAAAAATTAAAGGAGCTGGAATGATTGAACTTGGGAAAGAAAATTTAAAATTTAAAATTCTCAAAAAACTGCCGTGAAGAGGAACTTGACATTTTTTTTTATGTTCAACTGCATTGATAAAAACTTAATTAGATATAAGGAAAAACATTGCCTAGAAGGATAAATAAATTTGATTAGACTATAAATTGCTTGTTTTGTATACTTGTGGTATTTTGCCTGGGATTTATCCAGGGAACCTTTTAAGATTCCTCCCACTTCATGACTATATCACAGACTATATTGATGGTATAGAAACAAGTCTTATAAAACATTGAAATCTATGTCTCTTGTCTGGAATGGACCTAAAGTAGAACAATTAATGTTTTTTGGAGCCACAAATGGAGGTGCTAAAACAACAAATTTGGTATTGAGTAACTAAAGGTAACTAATTACATAAAAAATACCTCTGGTTTCAGTTTAACATGAGTTATAAATCCATAAACAATTATAAGTTGTTATTTATTTCACCAGATGAAGACTTAACCTCTATGTACAGTATACTTTTTCTACATAATGTGATATGCTTTTCTCATTGAAAAGTAGTTTGCCACGTTACATAAGCCTCTGTAATGACCAGTGAGAATTTTGTTGGAATAAAGGGCTAAAATTGTGAAGAAATAAGAGAAAAGGGGGAATTTCTGTTAATTTTGTGCCTACTTTATAGTAGGTCTATGGTAGTCTTACAGATCTATTAAGTGTAATCCTCATAAAGACACTGAGTTTGGCTTTGCTATACTCCCTTTTTATAGGTGACAGAACCTAGAGGCAGGGACATAAAGTACTGTCATTGGTGGTGCATAGTACCACTGTCAGAATTTGAACCCAGACCTTTGTGCTTGGAAATCACTGTTATTTTTATTACACCTTTATTCTTTTTATGTAAGGAAAAAGTGGTAAAATATTTAAAAAACTGGGCGCCTGCGTGGCTCAGTTAAGTGTCTGACTCTTGATTTCAGCTCAGGTCATGATCTCGGGATTGTGAGATTAAATTAATTAAATAAAATTCTCTCCTTCTTTCTCTCTGTACCTCATCCCCCTCTCCCTCTCCCTCTAAAATATTTATATTTATAATTTATATCTTATATATTTAAAAAATTTAAAAAATTAGTACTCTCACCAGAGAAGAGAGAGAAGGAAATTAATTTGGAAAGAGAATGATGTTTAGGTGTATCAAGGAGGTTGGGAAAATCACAACAGCCAGGAGCTTACAGGAAAATATGGCATGTACCATATGGTTTTTTAGTAATTATACTACATGTGTTTCATTAATACAATAACACTGCTAGGTGGTCCAGATGATATTGGGAAAAAGAAATTGAGAGTGACATAAATGAATTAGTAATTCATGACTGTGTGATGTACTTATTTAAGATGAATGGGTTCATATGCATTGAATTCAGAGATTTGGATCCACATCTTATATCATGTTTCTATCCCAATTCTAGCATATTGCTTGGGATATGGTAAGCACCTAGTAAATATGTGTTGAATGCTTACCCCTTATTATCTTCAAATACGTATAGGGAGATATGCAAAGATGCTGAGGGATAGAACTAAGTTTTTTGTATTTTATAAAGACTTGCATTAAAAAATATCTTGTAACACAATGAAAGAAGACTAAATGAAACTTCAGAGGAAATTTAAGAATTTTGCATAGACCTGGCTTTTGCTTTAAAGATGAAGTGTCCGAGGTTGAGGAAGGGATCCTAGCTTATTGTGTTCTGGAGAATATAGCCAACTTGAGAATCTTGGAATCCAGGTGGAATGGTGTAATTATTTTTATGCCCACAAGATGTCAGCTGCGCTATGCTTTACCAGAAGCTCAATTGCAGCATTCAGAAAGAGGTTTGCATGGCTAAAGGGAGTGCAAGGATAGAGACAGTCTCTGGGCAGTTCGCTTCTGCTTCAAAGAAAACTGAGGACCCAATTGTACAGGCAACCCCTCCTCCCCACCCCAAGTCTTAAACCCAGAGGGCGTATCAGTACTCAGAATTAGAGGAAATAGTCTGTTAGTAGCAAGGAGCTGAAGTTCAAAAGTAGAGGGGTACTAAAAAATGCAAGCTATTCAATAATCATCAGAGTTGATCCCAAGGAAAACTGAATTTGGAGAGAGTGAGGACGACCCAAAATCCTAACTCCAGTTGAAACTAAGTTAATGAATCATTAGCTCAGTGGGTAGGGGTGATTTTCCCATGGTTTACAGATATTTTATGTCTTGTCTTTTCAGTGACGTAAAACACATCCCGTTTTCAAGGTTTAAACTGAGGTATCAAAGCCATGTTTCATGTTTGTAGCACACATTTTATTAGTTTCCTCATCTGTAAAATGGGGATACCGCTTTATTTTTTAAAATTTTTAAAAAATATTTTATTTGTTAGAGAGAGAGAGCACAAGTAGGGGGAGCTGCAGAGGGAGAGGGAGAAGCAGACTCTCCGCTGAGCAGAGAGCCCAATGCAGGGCTTGATCCCAGGACCCTGGGATCATGATCCGAACCGAAAGCAGACGCTTAACCAACTGAGCCACCCAGACACTCCTGTGGCTACCACTTTAAAGGTCTTATCTGTAAAATAAATGTGCCTTTTAAGTTACCTTATAAGATTGTTGTGAGAGGATCACTTCAGAGAATGTTGGTAAAAGCTGTTAGCACAGAACTTGGTACACAGTGCTTAATACATTTTAGCTGTTTTGTTTTTTATTTACAATTTAATTTTTTTTTGCCCTTCAAAAATTGAGGTATAGTTAACTTGCAATGTTACATTAGTTTCAGGTGCACAACCCAGGGATTTGACAACTCTACATTTTATGCTATGCTCACTACAAGTGTAGCTACTGTCTTGTCACCATACAATGCTATTATAATACCACCGACTATATTCCCTATGCTGTACCTTTCATCCCTGGACTTATTCATTCCATAACTGGAAGCCTTTACCTACTATTGCCCTTCACCCATTTTGCCCATCCCCCCACCCCTTGTCCTCTGGCAACCACCAGTTTTTCTCTGTGTTTATGGGTCTGTTTCTGCTGTTTTGTTTTGTTTTTTAGATTCCACATATAAATGAAATCATATGGTATTTGTCTTTATTTGACTTATTTTACTTAGTGTAATGCCCTCTAGGTACATCTATGTTGTTGCAAATGGCAAGATCTTATTCTTTTTTATGGCTGAATAATATTCTGTTCATATACATATGTATATATACATCATTTCTTTATTCATCTATTGATGGACATTTGGGTTGCTTCCATATCTTTTTTTTTTTTAATTTTATTATGTTATGTTAGTCACCATACAATACATCATTAGTTTTTGATGTAGTGATCCATGATCCATTGTTTTCGTATAACACCCAGTGCTCCATGCAGTCCGTGCCCTCCTTAATACCCATCACCGGACTAACCAATCCCCCCTCCTCCCTCCCCTCAAAAACCCTGTTTGTTTCTCAGGTCCATAGTCTCTCATGGTTCATCTCTCCCTCCAATTCCCCCCCCCCATTTTCCCTTCCTTCTCCTAATGTCCTCCATGCTATTCCTTATGTTCCACAAATAAGTGAAATCATATGATAATTGACTTTCTCTGCTTAACTTATTTCACTTAGCATAATCTCCTCCAGTCCCATCCATGTTGATGTAAAAGTTCGGTATTCATCCTTTCTGATGGCTGAGTAATATTCCATTGTATATATAGACCACATCTTCTTTAGCCATTCATCTGTTGAAGGGCCTCTCGGCTCTTTCCACAGTTTGGCTATTGCGGACATTGCTGCTATGAACACTGGGGTGCGTGTGGCCCTTCTTTTCACTACATCTGTGCTTTGGGGTAAATACCCAGGAGTGCAATTCCTGGGTCATAGGGTAGCTCTATTTTTAAATTTTTGAGGAACCTCCACACTCTTTTCCAAAGTGGCTGTACCAACTTGCATTCCCACCAACAGTGTGAGAGGGTTCCCCTTTCTCCACAACCTCTCCAACATTTGTTGTTTCTTTCCCTGTCCATTTTTGCCATTCTAACTGGTGTAAGGTGGTATCTCAGTGTGGTTTTGATTTGGATTTCCCTGATGGGTAATGATGATGAACATTTTTTCATGTGTCTGTTAGCCGTTTGTATGTCTTCTTCAGAGAAGTGTCTTTTCATATCTTCTGCCCACTTTTTGACTTGATTATTTGTTTTTTGGGTGTTGAGTTTGAGAAGTTCTTTATAGATCTTAGATACCAGTGCTTTGTCTGTAGTGTCATTTGCAAATATCTTCTCCCATTCTGTGGGTTGCCTCTTCGTTTTGTTGACTGTTTCCTTTGCTGTGCAGAAGCTTTTTATCTTGATGAAGTCCCAAATGTTCATTTTTGCTTTTGTTTCACTAGGATTGGAGATGTATCTTGAAAGAAGTTGCTGTGGGCGATGTCAAAGAGGTTACTGCCTATGTTCTCCTCTAGGATTTTGATGGATTCCTGTCTCACATTGAGGTCTTTCATCCATTTTGAGTTTATCTTTGTGTATGGTGTTAGAGAATGGTCAAGTTTCATTCTTCTGTATATAGCTGTCCAATATTCCCAACACCATTTGTTGAAGAGACTGTCTTTTTTCCATTGCATATTTTTTCCTGCTTTGTCAAAGATTATTTGACCATAGAGTTGAGGGTCCATATATGGGCTGTCTATTCTGTTCCATTGGTGTATATGTCTGTTTTGTGCCAGTACCATGCTGTCTTGGTGATCACTGCTTTGTAATATAGCTTGAAATCAGGCAACGTGATGCCCTCAGCTTTGTTTTTCTTTTTCAACATTTCCTTATTTGGAGTCTTTTCTGATTCCATACAAATTTTAGGGTTGGTTGTTCCAGCACTTTGAAAAATGTCATTGGAATTTTGATGGGGATGGCGTTGAAGGTAGATTGCTCTGGGCAGCATAGATATTTTAACAATGTTTATTATTCTGAACCATGAGCATGGAATGTTGTTCCATCTTTTTGTGTCTTCTTCCATTTCTTTCATGAGTGTTCTGTAGTTCCTAGAGTATAGATCCTTTACCTACTTTGGTTTATTCTGAGGTATCTTATGGTTTTTGGTGCTACTGTAAATGGAATCATCTCTCTAATTTCTCTTTCTACAGTTGCATTGTTAGTGTATAAGAAAGCAATTGATTTCTGTGCATTGATTTTGTATCCTGCCACATTACTGAATTGCTGTATGAGTTCTAGTAACGTGGAGTTGGAGTCTTTTGGGTTTTCCACAAAAAGTATCATGTCATCTGTGAAGAGAGAGTTTGACTTCTTCTTTGCCAGTTTGAATATCTTTTATTTCTTTTTGTTGTTTGATTGCTGTTGCCAGGACTTCTAGTACTATGTTAAACAATACTGGTGAGAGTGGCACCCTTGATGTGTTCCTGATCTTAATGGAAAGGCTCTCAGCTTTTCCCCATTGAGCATGATATTCGCTGTGGGTTTTTCATAGATGGACTTTATGAACTCAAGGAATGCTCCCTCTATCTCTTATACTCTGAAGAGTTTTAATCAGGAAAGGATGCTGTATTTTGTCAAATGCTTTTTCAGCATCAATTGAGAGGACCATATGGTTTTTCTCTCTCCTCTTATGAATGTGTGCTATCACATTGATTTGTGAATGTTGAACCACCCTTGCATCCTGGGGATAAATCTCACTTGGTCATGGTGGATGATCCTTTTAATATATTGTTGGATCCTATTAGCTAGGATTTTATGGAGAATATTGGAATCCATATTCATCGTGGGACATCTGTCTGAAAGTTTCCTTTTTGATGGGGTCTTTGCCTGGTTTGGGGATTAAGGTAATGCTAGCCTCATAGAATGAGTCTGGAAGCTTTCCTTCTGTTTCTATTTTTTGAAACAGCTTCAGTAGAATAGGTATTATTTCTTCTTTGAATGTTTGGTAGAATTCCAGGGAATCCATCAGGCCCTGGACTCTTGTTTTTTGGGAGGTTTTTGATCACTGCTTCAATCTTGTTACGGGTTATTGGCCTATTTAGGTTGTCAATTTCTTCCTGTTTCAGTCTTGGGAGTTTATATGTTTCCAGGAAGGCATCCATTTCATCCAGGTTGCTCAATTTATTGGCATATAGTTGGTGATAATAATGTCTAATACGTGTTTCTATTTCCTTGGTGTTAGTCGTGATCTCTCCCCATTCATTCATAATTTTATTAATTTGGGTCCTTTCTCTTTTCTTTTGGATAAGTCTGGCCAGTGATTTATCGATCTTATTAATTCTTTCAAAGAACCAGCTTCTAGTTTCGTTGATCTGATCTACTGTGTTTCTGGTTTCCAATTCATTGATCTCTGCTCTAATCTTAACTATTTTTCTTTTAATGCGTGGCTTAGGCATCGTTTGTTGCTTTTTCTCTAGTTCTTTAAGGCATACAGTTAGTTGGTGAATTTGGGATTTTTCTGTTTTTTTGAGTGAGGCTTGGAATGGCTATGTATTTCCCCCTTAGGACCACCTTTGCAGTATCCCATAGGTTTTGGACTGATGTGTTTTTGTTCTCATTGCTTTCTATGAATTGTTTAAGTTCCTCTTTGATTTCCTGGTTGACCCAAACATTGTTGAACAGAGTGGTCTTTAGCTTCCAAGTGTTTGATTTTCTGCCAAATTTTTTCTTGTGATTGAGTTCCAGTTTTAGAGCATTGTGGTCTGAGAATATGCAGGGAACAATCTCAGTCTTTTGGTATTGGTTGAGACCTGATTTGTGACCCAGTATGTGGTCTATTCTGGAGAAAGTTCCATGTGCGCTCGAGAAGAATGAGTAATCTGTTGTGTTAGGGTGGAATGTTCTGTAAATATCTATGAGGTCCATCTGGTCCAATGTATCATTTAAAGCTCTTGTTTCCTTGTTGATTTTCTGCTTAGATGATCTGTCCATTGCTGAGAGTGGAGTATTGAGGTCTCCTACAATTAACGTATTGTTATCAATATGACTCTCTATTTTGGTTAACAGTTGGCTTATATAGATGGCTGCTCCCATGTTGGGGGCATAGATATTTACAATTGTTAGATCTTCTTGTTGGATAGACCGTGTAAGAATGATATAGTGTCCTTTTGTGTCTCTTATTACAGACTTTAGTTTAAAATCTAATTTGTCTGATATAAGAATTGCTACCCCAGCTTTCTTTTGATGTCCGTTGGCGTGGAAGATGGATCTCCATCCCTTCACTTTCAGTCTGGATGTATCTTTAAGTTCAGAATGAGTCTCTTGTAGATAGCATATGGATGGGTCCTGTCTTTTTATCCAATCTGCAACCCTGCGCCATTTTATGGGAGCATATAGGCCATTCACGTTGAGAGTGATTATTGAAAGATATGAATTAATTGTCATCGTGTTGCCTGTGAAGACATTGTTTTTATATATTGTCCCTGTAAATTTCTGTTGTACATCACTCTTGGGGTCTTTCTCCTTTTATAGAACCCCCCTTAATATTTCTTGGAGGGCCGGCTTGGTGGTCACATATTCTTTCTGCTTCTGCTGGTTGTGGAAGCTCTGCATCTCTCCATCCATTCTAAATGAAAGCCTTGCCAGATAAAGTATTCTTGGCTGCACGTTCTTCTCATTTAGTACCCTGAATATGTCTTGCCAGGCCTTTCTGGCATGCCAGGTCTCTGTGGATAGGTCTGACATTATTCTGATGTTCCTCCCTCTGTACGTAAGGAATCTCTTCCCCCTAACTGCCCTTAAGATGGTTTCCTTGGTTCTAAGATTTGTAAGTTTTACTATTACATGCCGGGGTGTTGGCCTGTTTTCCTTGATCTTAGGAGGGGTCCTCTCTGCCTCTAGGACTCGAATGTTTGTTTCTTTCCCCAGTTTAGGGAAGTTCTCAGCTACGATTTGCTCAAATACATCTTCTAGTCCTCTCTCTCTCTCCACTCCCTCCGGGATTCCAATTATTCTGACATTGGAACGCTTCGTGGTGTCACTTATTTCTCTGATTCTATTTTCATGGATTCTGAGTTGTTTTTCCCTGGCCTCCTCTTTTCCCTTTTTATCTATTATATTGTCTTCCAGGTCGCTTATTCTCTCTTCTGTCTCAGTTACCCTAGCTGTTAGATTATCTAGATTGGATTGGATCTCACTGATAGCATTTTTAAGTTCTGCCAATTCACCTTTCATTTCTGCCCTTAGAGACTATGTTGCCATTAATTGATTTCTCCATTCTAGCCATTGTCTTCACAATTGCTAGCCTGAATTCCATCTCTGACATCTTGGTTGTATCTGCATCCATTTGTAAATCTGCAGCATAAGTCATAATCTCTGAGTCTTTTCTGTTTTGGGGGCTCCTCCTCCCAGTCATTCTGTTGATGGGTGTTTGAGGGAATGTATAGAGTCCAAATTATTGACCAGAACCCAAGCAAGATGCACCTGTTTTCTTGGGATCTTAGGGTTGCTGGCCTCTTGTTTTCCCAGCCTGTCTTCTGCAGGAGGGGCCTGCTGCGCTGTTACTCAGGCAACCCTGTTTGGGTGGAGTTGCCCTGTGCCCCTGTGGTGGGAGATGGGCTCAGTGGAAATCAGTCTTTGGGGCTTTTGTTCTCTGGTGCCTTTCCCTGGCGGCTTTCCACGTCTCTTCCGCGAGTGAGAGCAGATGAGACCGTTGCCAACCCTCTCTGCCTCAGAGCAGAGAGACTGCAGTCTGTTCTTCAGTGAGCCCTCCAGGCCACACTGTCTCCGTTCCTGTCCATGCTGCTATAAACTGCAGCATCCTGGGTTGTGCGCCCCTCCGCAGCGCTCCCAATCCTGCTTCCAGGTCGGGGCCATCTCTGCCCTTTGTGCTTCTAAAACCGCCAGCTGCTCCCAGTTCGCCCGTGTGCGCCCAACTCCACCGCTCCAGGTTTCCATCCCGGGGACTGCAGTTCGTGTGCGTGCGACTCCGCTGCTCCAGGTTTCCACCCCAGGGGCTGCAGTTCACCAGCACAACTCCAGCACTCTGGATTTCCTACCTGGGGGCTGCCCTAAAGTCCTTGCCCCGACGCTACCAGTCTGCAAGTCTGTGCCCGTCTGCAGCGCGTGAGGCTGTCACTCAGTGGTGGTGTAGGATCCCCACAGCCAGGCACCCTCCTGCTGCCGTTTATCCTCCTATATCTGCCCGCAGAATCACGGCTCTCCACTTTGTACTTCAAAACCAACTGCCTGCGATACTCTGTTTGTAGAGATCCAGATCTTTTTACATCTCAGGCTGGTTTCGTGGGTGCTCAGAGTGGTCTGGTAGATATCCAGCTCAATTCAGGGGACCAGCTGAAATAGTGTCCCCTACTCCTCCACCATCTTTCCCCCCTCCGCCCGGGTTGCTTCCATATCTTGACTACTGTAAATAATGCTGCAATAAACATAGGAGTGCATATATCTTTTTGAATTAGTGTTTTTGTTTTCTTTGGTGGAATTACCAGGTAATATGGTATTTCTATTTTTAATTTTTTGAGGAACTTCCATAATGTTTCCCATAGTGGCTATACAAGTTTATATCCCCACCAATAGTGCATGAGGGTTCCTTTTACTCCACATCTTTGTCAACACTTGTTATTTCTTCTCTTCTTGATACTAGCCATTCTGACGGGCATCAGGTGATATTTCATTGTGTGTGTGTGTGTTTGAAAATCTTATTTTTAAGTAATCTCTACACCCAACATGGGGCTTGGATCTACAACCCCAAGCAAGAATCCCATGGTGCCCCTCATTGTGGTTTTACTTTGCATTTCCCTGATGATCAGTGATGTTGAGAATCTTTTCAAGTATTTGTTGGCTATCAATATGTCTTCTTTGGAAAAATGTCTATTAAGGTCCTCTGCCCATTTTTAATCAGATTGTTTTTTGGTGTTGAGTTGTATTATAAATTCTTTATATATTTTGGATTTTAGCCCCTCATTAGATCTATCATTTGCAAGTATCTTCTCCTATTCACTGTGTGGCTTTTTTGGTATGTTGATGGTTTCTTTTATTGTGAAAAAGCTTTTTGTTTTGGTGAGGTCCCAGTAGTTTATTTTTATGTTTGTTTCCTTTGCCTGGGGAGACATATCTAGAAAAAATGTTGCTAACAGCAATGTCAGAGAGATGACTGCCTTTTTTTTTTTTAAGGAATTTTATGGTTTTTGGGTCTCACATTTAGGTCTTTAGTCTTTTTTAGTTTATTTTTGTGTGGTGTAAGAAAGTGGTCAGGTTTCATTCTTTTGCATGTAGCTCTCCAGTTTTCTAACACCATTTATTGAAAAGACTGTCTTTTCCCTATGGCATATTCTTGCCTCCTTTCTTGTGGATATCAATCATATGGATGTGGGTTTATTTCTGGGCTCTCTATTCTGTTCCATTGATTTATGTGTCTATTTTTGTGTCAGTACCATACTGTTTTGATTACTTTAGCTCTGTAGTATATCTTGAAATCTGGAATTGAGATACTTCCAACTTTGTTCTTCTTTCTCAAGATTGCTTTGGCTATTTGAGATCTTTTATGGTTCCATACAAATTTTAGTATTATTCTAGTTCTGTGAAAAATGTTGTTGGTATTTTGATAGGGATTGCATTGAATCCATAGATTGCTTTTAGTAGCCTGGACATTTTAATGATATTAGTTCTTCCAATCCGTGAGCATGGAGTATCTTTCCATTTGTGTTTTCTTTCATTTCTTTGATCAGTGTTTTATAGTTTTCAGATTTTTGTATTTTATCTTGTATCTTGCAACTTAACTGAATTTATTCATCAATTCTAATAGTTTTTTTTTTATTGGAGACTAGGGTTTTCTAAATATAGTATCAAATAGTGACAGTTTTACTTCTTATTTACCAATTTAGATACCTTTTACTTATTTTTTCTTATCCGATTGCTGCAGCTAGGACTTTCAGCACTATGTTGAATAGAAGTGGTGAGGATGGGGTCCTTGTCTTATTCTTGATCTTGAGGAAAATCTTTCATTTTTCACCATTGATTATGATGTTAGCTGTGGGTTTGTCATCTATGGTCTTTGTTATGTTGAGATATGGTCCCTCTAAACCCACTTTATTGAGAGTTTTCTTTTTCTTAAAATATGAATGGATATTGTATTTTGTCAGGTGCTTTTTCTGCATCTATTGAGATGATCATATGGTTTTTATCCTCTTGTTAATGTGATGTATCACATTGATTTGTGAATATTGAACCACCCTTTTATCCCTGGAATAAATCCCACTTGATCGTGGCAAATAATTTTTTCAAATTTATTGTTGAATTTGGTTTCCTAATATTGTGTTGAGGATTTTTGCATCTATGTTCATCAGAGATACTGTCCTGTAATTTTGTTGTTGTTGTTTTTTGTAGTGCTTTTGCCTGGTTTTGGTATCAGGGTAATGGTGGTCTTATAGGACAAATTTGGAAGTTTTCCTTCTAGCTCTTGGAGGAGTTAGAGAAGAATAGATATTAACTCTTTAAATGTTTGGTGGAATTTGCCTGTGAAACCATCTGTGGTCTTGGACTTTTGTTTGTAGGGAGATTTTTGAATACTGATTGAATGTCATTACTAATAATTGGTCTCTTCAGATTTTCAATTTCTCCCTGATTTGGTTTTAGGAGATTATATACTTCTAGGAATTTATCCTTCTACATTGCCCAATTTGTTGGCATATAAGTTTTCATAATGTTGTCTTATAATCCTTTGTATTTCTGTGGTGTTGTTATTTCTCCATTTTTTATTTATTTGAGTCCCCTCTCACTTTCTCTGTGTGTTTTTATGATGAATCTGGCTAAAGGTTTATCAATTTTCCTTGCCTTTTTAAAGAACTAGCTTTTGGTTTCATTGATTCTTTTTTCTATTATTTTGTTTCTGTTTCATTTATTTCTGCTTTAATCTTTATTATTTCCTTCCTTCTACTACATTTGGCTTTGTTTATTCTTCTTTTTCTAGTTCCTAGAGGGGTAAGATTAGGTTGTTTATTTGAGATTTTTCTTGTTTCTTGAGGTAAGCTTGTACCACTATAAACTTTTCTCTCAGAACTGCTTTTACTTCATCCAAAAGATTTTGGACCATTATGTTTTCATTTTCATTTGTCTCCAAGTATTTTTTTTGTTTCCATTTTGATTTTGTGGTTGGCCCATTCATTGTTTAGTTGCATGTTGTTTAGCCTACATGTGTTTGTGTTTTTTCCAGATTTTTTCTTGTAGTTGATTTCCAGTTTCACACTCTTGTGGTCAGAATAGATGCTTGATAAAATTTTAGTCTTAAATTTATTGAGACTTGTTTTGTGGCCTAACATGTTATCTGTCCTGGAGAATGATCTGTGTATACTTGAAAAGAACGTGTATTCTGTTGATTTTGGATGGAATGTTCTGTATATATTTTTTAGGTCCATCTGGTTTAATGTGTCAGTCAAAGCCACTATTTGTTGAATTTCTGTCTTGATGATCTATTCATTGATGTAAGTGGGGTGTTAAAGTTCCCCACTATGATTGTATTATTGTCAGTTTCTCTTTTGATATCTGTTAATAATTGCTTTATGTATTTAGGTATTCTTGTGTTGGGTGCATAGATATTCACAACCGTTATATCTTCTTGTTTGATTGATTTCTTTATCATTATGTAGTGCCCTCTTTGTCTCTTGCTACAGCTTTTGTTTTAAGGTTTATTTTGTCTAATAAGCATTGCTCCCCCAGCTTCTTTTTTTTTTTTTTTTTGCTTCCATTTGCATGACATATGTTTTTCTATCTCATCACTTTCAGTCTGTATGTGTCTTTAGGTCTGAAGTGAATCTCTTGTAGGCAGCATATTGGTTTTTTATCCATTCAGTCACACTATGTCTTTTGATTTGAGCATTTAGTCCATTTATATTTAAAGTAATTATTGATGGGTATGTACTCATTTCCATTTTGTTAATTGTTTTCTGGTGATTTTCATAGTTCTTCTCCATTCCTTTGTTATTTCCTTGCTGTCTTCCCTGTGGTTTGATGGCTTTTTTGTGTTGTGCTTGGCTTTCTTTCTCTTTATTTTTTGTGTATCTATTATAGGTTTTGATTTGTGGTTACTACCTTTATTATATATTTGTTTTTACCTGTAAAATTTTTTCCTTTCATAATTTTCTAATTATGGCCTTTTCTTTCCATTGAAAGAATTCTCTTGAACATTTCTTGTAAGTCTGGTTTAATGGTGAGGACTCCTTTAACTTCTATTTGTTTAGGATCTTGCCTCTGATTCTGAATGGCAACCTTGCTGGGTAGAGTATTTCTGGTTATAGGTTTTTTCCTTTTAGCACTTTAAAATGACACTTTCTTCTGGCCTGCAAAGTTTCTGCTGAAAAATCAGCTGATAGCCCTATGGGGTTTCCCTTGTATGTAATGCTTTTCTTTTTTCATGCTGCTTTAAAAATTCTCTATCATTACTTTTTGCCATTTTAATTATTATGTATCTTGGTGTGCCTCTCCTTGGGTTCACCTTCTTCGGGGCTTTCTGTGCTTCCCGGACCTGGATGACTGTTTCATTCCCTAGATTAGGGAAGTTTTCAGCTATTATTTCTTCAAATAAAATTTCTGTCCCTTTGTTTCTTCTCCTTTTGGGATTCCTATAATGTGAATGTTATTATGCTTGATGATGTCACTGACCTCCCTTAACCCATTCTAATTTTTTATTATTTTTTCTTCTTGCTGTTCAGCTTGGTTGCTTTCTATCAGCCTGTCTTCCAGATTGCTAATTTATCTTTCTGCATCTGCTAATCTGCTGTTGGTTCCCTCTAGTGTATTTTTAAATTTTAGTTATTGAACTCTTCAGGTCTGACTAGTTCTTTTAAATGTTTTCTATCTCATTGTTGAGGTCCTCACTGAGATCATCCACTGTTTTCTCAAGTCCAATGAGTATTTTTATGACCATTACTTTGAATTTTTTATTGACCATATTGCTTATTTTTGTTCCATTAGCTCTTGCTGTGATTTTGTTTTGTTCTTTCATATGTGACATTTCTCTTTCCTCATTTTGTCTAACTCTCTGTTTCTATGTATTAAGTAGAATCTCCTGGTCTTGAGAGTATGACCTTGTATAGAAGAGGTCCTGAGGTGTCATGTAGCACAATCCATTTTGGTCTCTAGAATCAGGCACTCTAGGTATCCTGTGTGGGCTGCATATGTGCTATTGTGGTGGCTGAGCCACTATTGCTTTCAGCCTAGTCAGTTGCTTTGACCCACTTTGCTCACTGTAGGTGTGCTGAGTAGGGTTTGGTCCCTGTGCTATTCAGAGGCCTGTCTGAGGTCATTGTGAGCTCATTGGTGGATGGGGCTAGCAGTCAGACTAGCTCTCTGCAATCTGCCTTTCCACCTCAACTGCAGGTGCACCAAAGGACAGGGCTTTCTCCCTTGGCAGCCAGCTAGGAGTCTGGGCTATGAGAACTGCAGACTCACCGGTATCTGGGGTTATCTATTCCCTCCCCAAGGCAAGAGTCATTTTGCTGGTCCTGTTAGGGATTCTTGCAGTGTGGCTGGGCAGGAGCTGCTTTGAACAGATGCCTGCTGAGGCAGGTAGGTTGAATGGAGCAGGTTCACAGGAGAACGCTGGGTTATGGCATGGAGTGCTAGCAAAGTAGATGGAGAGTGTTAGCACTGGCTCCCACAAACATCTGGCTATCTAGACTGGGGGAGGGAAAGAGAAATTGCATCTGGTAGTACTTTCGTTCCTGGAGAAGTCTCCTGAAGATCCCTACCCCTCCAGCACACATTCTAAGATTAGTCAATAAATCTTCACATATACCCCAGGTGATTTTCAAACTGCTGCTTCTTTGCTGTGTCTCAGGCTGAGTTATTTATTATGCTGGCTCTTTAAGAGTGGGGACTCAGTTTCTTATTGCCCTCCAGCTCTTCTGGCATTAAGCTCACTAATTTTTAGCATTACCAGAGTTAAGCCCTGCTGATTTTTAAAGCTCCCGAAATTAAGCCCCACTGGTTTTCATAGCCAGATGTTATGGGGACTCATCTTCCCAGTGTAGGTCCCCAGTGTATGGGATGCCTAGTATGGGGTCTGATCCTTTTGCTTCTCTGTTCTTGGGGTGTCCCTCCTATTTGTGGATAGCCCTGCCAGGGGTTTAGTTCCTAACTGTGTCTTTGCCCCTCCTACCTTTTTTGATATGGCCTTCTCTATACAATTAATTGTAGGTCTGTTCTGCCAGTCTTCAGGTCATTTTCAGTTAGTTGTATAGATATAGCTGTTATCTCAGTTTGTCCATGCAACAAAGTGAGCTCATGATCCTAATTTTTTATTTTTCACAACTTTCTCATTTTATATATTTTTAAAAAAGCCATTAGTGTTGGGGCACCTGGGTGGTTCAGTCAGTTGGGTGTCTGCCTTCGGCTCAGGTCATGATCCCAGAGTCCTGGGATCAAGCCCTGTGTCGGGCTTTCTGCTCGGCAGGTAGCCTGCTTCTCCCTCTCCCTCTGCCTGCTGTTCTCCCTGCTTGTGCTTCCTCTCTCTCTCTCTGTCTGTCAAATAAATAAATAAAGCCATTAGTGTTAATGACTTTTAAAAATATGCTTTTAAAAATTTGGTGTTTTTATCAAGCAGCTGAGTGGACCCTGGCTGTTGGCATGCACTACTCTGGCTGCTGGGTCTCACCATAGATGTACAGCAGTGGAGGCCTGGCCCATGTCATGAGTCAGGCTGAGAGCATGCAGATACACAGCTGGAGTGGCTTGCTGTGAGCCCAGTGGTGTGGGCCAGTGACAGAAAATTGGGTTGGAATTAGGCCCACAATCATCAGTGGGGTCTGTCTGTTGGTGTGCACCCTTGTGGCCACAGGGTCTCCCCATAGGCATGCACATGGCATGGAGGCCAGTGATGAGCACCAACATTCAGGGGCATAGCTGGCTGGGCTAGCTAGAGGTGAGCCCAATGGTGCAGGCCAGTGACTAGAAATAGGGCTGAATCTGTGCCTATAGGTAGCTGTGGAGGCCTTGGCAGTCAATTTGTACTGCCATGGCCCCAAGATCTTGCCATGGGCATACAAATGGCAGTAGACACTGGTGATGAGAGTTGGGCTGTTGGAGTACAAGTACACAGCTAGAGGTGCTGGTCTTGAGCATGCACAGTGGTAGAGGTCAGCTACAGATATCTAGGCTAGCATCTTGCACTTGCAGAGCTTAAGAGGCCTGTGCATTAGCTGCTGGTGTGGATCCCGGTCTTCAGAAGGGTGGGTGGGAGGGAGAAGGAAGGGAATCAGGTGGCTGATATCTTTAAACACAAATACCTGAAGGGCAAAACTGGTGAAATCTGTAGGGGGCCTGTGGTGGCTGTGCTGGCCATTAATCTTTTCAGTAGTGAAAGCTGCTAACGTCCTCTGCAGATCAGGTCAATTAGAACCATGGTCATTCCTGCTATGAGGCTTATACTAGGAACCTCTTCTCTTATTCCTTGTTCCTTGCCATCTCTATACATCTCAGCCTTGCCAGTCTCCAGGTAGGGTGAAACGAAGTGGGTCTTTTATGTGGTGCCCCAAAAGGCTGGGGAAGTTGTTTGTTTGTCCCGCTCTCCCTTTCCTAGTGAGGGAAATTCTTTGTAGCTGTGGTGTTTCCTCTTGGTGCTGAGCTGTGCTGTGCTGGGTGATGAGATGATATAGGCCAAAGGAAGCTGTATTTTCCCTTTTGTGTGGTTATTTTCACGTGGTTTTTTAAAATTTTCCACTCTGTCGCTAAAGTTTCTTAAGTGGATTTCTGAGCTCTCCCAGAGCTGTTTTTGTTCTTGGATAGCTGTCTAATTGTTGACCTTCATGGGGGGATGGAGACTGAGTTTCTCCTACTCCACCATCTTGGTGTTGTCTGTCCTGTAAGAGTAATATTGATAAATAGCTGGAATCTGTCCTATGTTTCATAGAACTTACACTCCCTGTTTTACCCTTTCAGAAAGTATGGTATAGTATAGCACTATATGGATTCAGGCTGGTATTTCTTCAAAAGGTTATTGTTGGGGTCAGCCTGATGATGCATCCTGTTTGGCAGTCCATCAAGTATAATTATAATATAAACCTTGACCTGGGCTAAATTGGGTTAACATAAAGTGCCTAATTGATATGAAGTATGTGGAGTGATAAGGAACATCTTCATCGGGCTGGCTTAACCCTTGAGGGTCTTGAATGAGATAGGAATGGGATCCTTGGTGACTGCCTAATTGGCAGATATCTGCAGACAGTCCACTAGTTTCTGTAGGGCATTAAGAGCTAGAACCAGACAGTGGGCCTGCTCTGGCAGGTTATCCAGTTCAGAGGTTCTACTTTGGATGGTGAATCCTTCCCCTTGTATTTTGATTTTTTATTAAAGTTATACATGTATAACTAGTTTTGAAAAATTAGGTAAAAATACAATGTTCTAAATAAAAAACAGTAAATCAGTTTCTGACCCTTTACATAACTAATTCTCACTCCACAGAGGCATTCACCTTTAAAACTTTTAGCTCTTCCTTCTATTTATTTCTTTATTTCTAAAAATATATTCTTAAAGATTTTATTTATTTATTTATTTGACAGAGAGAGAGAGAGAAAGAGAACACAAGCAGGAGGAGCAGCAGAGGGAGAGGGAGAAACAGGCTCTCTGCTGAGCAGGGAGCCTAGTATGGGGCTTGATCCCAGAACCCTGGGATCATGACCTAAGCTGAAGGCAGACACTTAACTGACTGAGCCACTAGGCGTCCCTCTAAAAATATTGATATATATTTTTTCAATTTCAGATTTTGTTTATTGATCTTCTCCACCTCCTACCTTCTACTTCCTATCCCTGCACTCTCTATTTCATTGATCTTCTTCCAATAAGATTATAATTTTTAAAAATCACTATTGAGAGGTTTTATTTTAATTACCATGTAAATATTCCTAAATTGAGCTGCTTTGTGTTTTTAGTACATTTCCTTTCTTGATGACTTTTTGTGTTCCCTGAAGTTAAAAACTGATTATCACTCATTCATTACTAAACCATTCCCCATGGCTGTAAATCTCTATCAGCATAGATATGTATATCAGTTCTTCTATTGGACCAATTTTTTCCCTTGGGGATATTAATTGTCTTGGAGGCATTCTTCATAAAGTTCTTTGTTACTCTACCCCACCCCTTTCCATTCAAAATGGAATGTTTGCTCTCCAGGCTTTGCTGCACTTCTGTCATCCTGGAGCTTTTCTTCAGCAACATCCTGGGAATCTTTCTCTATCTATATTGAATGTCCTATTTCTTGAAACCCACATCCTACCACTTAGGTCTTAGTTTTGATAGAACAAATTCTCTGGTAGGTTATAAGGAAGAATGCATGGAAGGTAAATTTCTGGGGATCTTAAATATATGAAACTACCTTTTTTCTATTCTCATACTTAACTGACAAAAGTGATACAGCATTGTAGGTTGGAAATACGATTTTTGAAAGCTTTCTTCATTTGTCTTTATCTTCCAACCCAATGGGGCTAAGCCATTCTCATTTCTGCTTCTATATATGACTCCCTTTTGCAAAAGCTTTTAGGACCTTCTGTTTATTCTGATATTCTGAAACTTCACAAAAATGCACATTGGTGTAAGTATATTTTTCATTTGTTATATTAAGCATTCAGTACCCATATTCTTCAGTTAGGGAAATTTGTTTTATATATGTTTCTTTTTTCTTTCATTTCATTTTTCTTTCCACTATGAATATAATCTGAAGATGATGAACCTCTGAATTAAACCCTTAGTCTTCTTTTCTATTTTCCTTGTTTCTCTCTTTTCTAAGAAAAACCTTATTCAGATTTAATTTACTTAATAAAACCCCCAATTTCAAGTGTATATTTTAATGTTTTTGACAAATATATAGTCCTATAACTGTCATTACAATCTAGATATAGAACATGTCTATCACCCTAGAAAGTTTTCTCATGCCCCTTTGAAGTCAATCTCCTCCCCCCTTTGCCAATCCCTTGGAACCACTGATATATTTTCTGTAACCATAGTATTTTTTCCCTAGACTTTCATGTTAATAGTACATGGAATGTAATCTTTGATCTCTGTTTCTATCACCTAGCAAAATGCTTTTGAGATTCATTAATGTTGTTATCTGAACCAGCAGTTTGTTTTTCTCCATAGTTGAGTGGCATGCCATTGTATGGATATACCACAGTTTGTTTACCCATTCACCAGTTAAAGGACATTTGTATTATTTCTAGTTTTTAACTATTATGAACATAAGTTATATAAACATTCATATAGGAGTCCTTTTATAGGTTATTTTAAAAATTTCTCCTAGGTAAATACCTAGAAGTGAAATTGCTAGATTGTATGTTTATCAGAAATTACCAACTCTTTTCAGAAATGGCTGTCCCTTTTCACATTCTCATCAACAATGTATAATTCCAGTTGCCTCTGTATTCTTGTTTGTACTTGGTAGTATCAGTCCTTTAAATTTTAGTCATTTTAGTATGTGTTTAGTGATGTCTCTTTGTGTTTTGTGTTTTTTTAATTAATTTTTTTTTGATGTAGCGTTCCATGATTCATTGTTTGTGTATAACACCCAGTGCTCCATTCAATACATGCCCTCTTTAATGCCCATTACCAGGCTAACCAATTTTCCCACCCCCCTCCCCTCTAGAATCCTCGGTTTCTCAGAGTCCACAGTCTCTCATGGTTCGTCCCCACTTCCAATTTCACCCCCCTTCATTTTTCCCTTCCTACTGTCTTTTTTTTTTTTTTTAACATATAACGTATTATTTATTTCAGAGTAGAGTTCTGTGATTCATCAGTCTTACACAATTCACAGTGCTTACCATAGAACATACCCTCCCCAGTGTCTATCACTCAGCCACCCCATCCTTCACACCCCCCACCACTCCAGCAACCTTCAGTTTGTTTCCTGAGATTAAGAATTCCTCATATCAGTGAGATCATATGATACTTGTCTTTCTCTGATTGACTTATTTCGCTTAGCGGACCTTCTAGTTCCATCCACATTGTTGCAAATGGCAAGATTTCGTTGTTTTTTTTTTTTTTAATGACTGCATAATATTCCATTGTGTATATATACCACTACTTTATCCATTCATCTGTTGATGGACATCTTGGCTCTTTCCATAGTTTGCCTATTGTGGACATTGCTGTTATAAACACTGGGGTGCACATACCCCTTCGGATCACTACATTTTATCTTTGGGGTAAATACCCAGTAGTGTAATTGCTGGGTCATAGGGTAGCTCTATTTTCAAATTTTTGAGGAACCTCCATACTGTTTTCCAGAGTGGCTGCACCAGCTTGCATTCCCACCAACAGTGTAGGAGGGTTCCCCTTTCTCCGCATCCTCGCCAACATCCCTCGTTTCCTGACTTGTTAATTTTAGCCATTCTGACTGGTGTGAGGTGATATCTCATTGACGTTTTGAATTGGATTTCCCTGATACCAAATGATGTTGAGCACTGTTTCATGTGTCTGTTGGCCATTTGGAGGTCTTCTTAGGAAAAGTGTCTGTTCAGGACTTGTGCCCATTTCTTGATTGGATTATTTGTTCTTTTGGTGTTGAGTTTGATAAGTTCTTTACAGATTTTGGATACTAGCCCTTTATCTGATATGTCATTTGCAAATATCTTCTCCCATTCTGTCAGTTGTCTTTTGGTTTTGTTGACTGTTTCCTTTGCTGTGCAAAAGCTTTTTATCTTGATGAAGTCCCAATAGTTCATTTTGCCCTTGCTTCCCTTGCCTTTGGTGATGTTTCTAGGAAGAAGTTGCTTTGGCTGAGGTCGAAGAGGTTGCTACCTGTGTTCTCCTTTAGGATTTTGATGGACTCCTGTCTCACATTTAGGTCTTTCATCCATTTTGATTCCATTTTTGTGTGTGGTGTAAGAAAATGGTCCAGTTTTATTCTTCTGCATGTGGCTGTCCAATTTTCCCAAGATGATTTGTTGAAGAAACTGTCTGTGTTCCATTGGACATTCTTTCCTGCTTTGTCAAAGATGAGTTGACCATAGAGTTGAGGGTCCATTTCTGAGCTCTCTATTCTGTTCCATTGATATATGTGTCTGTTTTGGTGCCAGTCCCATACTGTCTTGATGATGACAGCTTTGTAATAGAGCTGGAAGTCCGGAATTGTGATGCCACCAGCTTTGATTTTCTTTTTCAACATTCCTCTGGCTATCCCGGGCCTTTTCTGGTTCCATACACATTTTAGGATTATTTGTTCCATTTCTGTGAAAAAAGTTGATGGTATTTTGATAGGGATTGCATTAAATGTGTAGATTGCTCTGGGTAGCATTGACATCTTCACAATATTTGTTCTTCAATACATGAGCATGGAACATTTTTCCATTTCTTTGTGTCTTCCTCAATATCTTTCATGAGTGTTCTGTAGTTTTCTGAGTACAAATCCTTTGTCTCTTTGGTTAGATTTATTCCTAGGTATCTTATGGTTTTGGGTGCAATTGTAAATGGGATCGACTCCTTAATTTCTCTTTCTTTTGTCTTGTTGTTGGTGTATAGAAATGTCACTGATTTCTGTGCATTGATTTTATATCCTACCACTTTACTGAATTCCTGTATGAGTTCTAGCAGTTTTGGGTTGGAGTCTTTGGGATTTTCCACATAAAGTATCATATCATCTGCAAAGAGTGAGAGTTTGACTTCTTCTTTGCCGATTTGGATGCCTTTTATTTCTTTTTGTTTGCTGTGGCTAGGACTTCTAGTACTATATTGAATAGCAGTGGTGATAGTGGACATCCCTGCCATGTTCCTGACCTTAAGGGAAAGCTCTCAGTTTTTCCCCATTGAGAATGATATTTGCTGTGGGTTTTTCATAGATGGCTTTTATGATATTAAGGTATGTACCCTCTATGCCTATACTCTGAAGAGTTTTGATCAAGAAAGGTTGCTGTACTTTGTCAAATGCTTTTTCTGCATCTATGAGAGGATCACATGGTTCTTGTTCTTTCTTTTATTAATGTGTTGTATCACATTGATTGATTTGTGAATGTTGAACCAACCTTGCAGCCCAGGAATAAATCCCACTTGGTCATGGTGAATAATCCTTTTAAAGTACTGTTGGATCCTATTGGCTAGTATTTTGGTGAGAATTTTTACATCCATGTTCTTTAGGGATATTGGTCTGTACTTCTTTTTGATGGGGTCTTTGTCTGATTTTGGGATCAAGGTAATGCTGGCCTCCTAAAATGGGTTGGGACATTTTCCTTCCATTTCTACCTTTTGGAACAGTTTCAGAAGAATAGATATTAATTCTTCTTTAAATGTTTGGTAGAATTCCCCTGGGAAGCCATTTGGCCCTGGGCTCTTGTTTGTTGGGAGATTTTTGATTACAGCTTCAATTTCCTTAGTGTTATGGGTCTGTTCAGGTTTCCTGTTTCTTCCTGGTTCAGTTTTGGTAGTTGATAATCTCTAGGAATGCATCCATTTCTTTCAGCTTATTTAATTTGCTGGCATAATTGCTCATAATATGTTCTTATAAGTGCTTGTATTTCTTTGGTGTTGGTTGTGATCTCTCCTCTTTCATTCATGATTTTGTTGATTTGGGTCCTTTCTCTTTTCTTTTTGATAAGTCTGGCCAGGGGTTTATCAATCTTGTTAATTCTTTCAAAGAACCAGCTCCTAGTTTCGTTGATCTGTTCTACTGTTCTTTTGGTTTCTATTTCATTGATTTCTGCTCTGATCTTTATTATTTCTCTTCTCCTGCTGGGTTTAGGCTTTATTTGCTGTTCTTTCTCCAGCTCCTTTATGTGTAGGGTTAGGTTGTGTATTTGAGATCTTTCTTGTTTCTTGAGAAAGGCTTGTTTTGTTCTGTACTTTCCTCTTAGAACTGCCTTTGCTGCATCCCAAAGATTTTGAACAGTAGTGTTATCATTTTCATTGGTTTCCATGAATTTTTTAAATTCTTCTTTAATTTCCTGGTTGATGCATTCATTCTTTAGTAGGATGCTCTTTAGCCTCTATGTATTTGAGTTCTTTCCAACTTTCCTCTTGAGATTGAGTTCTAGTTTCAAAGCATTGTGGTCCAAAGATATGCAGGGAATGATCCCAATATTTTGGTACTGGTTGAGACCTGATTTGTGACCTAGGATGTGATCTATTCTGGAGAATGTTCCATGAGCACTAGAGAAGAATGTGTCTTCTCTTGCTTTGGGATGGGATGTTCTGAATATATATGTGAAGTCCATTTGGTCCAGTGTGTCATTTAAAGTCTTTATTTCCTTGTTGATCTTTTGCTTAGATGATCTTTCCATTTCAGTGACTGACAGGGGTGTTAAAGTCCCCTACTATTATTATATCGTTGTTGATGTGTTTCTTTGATTTTGTTATTAATTGGCTTATATAATTGGCTGCTCCCATGTTAGGGGCATAGATATTTATAATTGTTAGATCTTCTAGTTGGATAGATCCTTTAAATAGGATATAGTGTCCTTCCTCATCTCTCATTATAGTCTTTGGTTTAAAATCTAATTTGTCTGATATAAGGATTGCCACCCCAGCTTTCTTTTGGTGTCCATTAGCATGGTAAATGGTTTTTCACTCCCTCACTTTCAATCTGGAGGTGCTTTGTGTCTAAAATGAGTCTCTTGCAGACAGCATATCGATGGGTCTTGTTTTTTAATCCAGTCTGATAGCCTGTGTCTTTTGATTGGGGCATTTAGCCCATTTACATTCAGGGTAACTATTGAAAGATATGAATTTAGTGCCATTGTATTGCCTGTCAGGTATTGTTACTGTATATTGTCTCTGTTCCTTTCTGCTCTATGTTCTTTTAGGCTCTTTCTTTGCTTAGAGGACCCCTTTCAATATTTCTTGTGGGGCTGGTTTCGTGTTTGCAAATTCTTTTAGTTTTTGTTTGTCCTGGAAGCTTTTTATCTCTCCTTCTATTTTTAATGACAGCCTAGCTGGATATAGTATTCTTGGCTGCATATTTTTTCATTTAGTGCTCTGAATATATCATGCCAGTCCTTTCTGGCCTGCCAGGTCTCTGTGGATAGGTCAATTGCCAGTCTAATGTTTCTACTATTGTAGGTTACAGACCTTTTGTCCCGAGCTGCTTTCAGGATTTTCTCTTTGTCTCTGAGACTTGTAAGTTTTACTATTAGATGTCGGGGTGTTGACCTATTTTTATTGATTTTGAGAGGGGTTCTCTGTGCTTCCTGGATTTTGATGCCTGTTTCCTTCCCCAAATTAGGGAAGTTCTCTGCTATAATTTGCTCCAAGATACCTTCTGCCCCTCTTCTCTATCTTCTTCTTCTGGGATCCCAATTATTCTAATATTGTTTCATCTTATCACTTATCTCTCGAATTCTGTCCTGGTGATCCAGTAGTTGTTTATCTCTTTTTCTCAGCTTCTTTATTCTCCATCATTTGGTCTTCTCTTTCGCTAATTCCCTCTTCTGCCTAATTTATCCTAGCAGTTAGAGCGTCCATTTTTGATTGCACTTCATTAATAGTCTTTTGATTTTGACTTGGTTAGATTTTAGTTCTTTTATTTCTCCAGAAAGGGTTTCTCTAATATCTTCCATGCTTTTTTCAAGCCCAGCTAGTATCTTTATAATCGTCATTCTGAACTCTAGTTCCGACAGCTTAGTAATGTCCATATTGATTAGGTCCCTGGGAGTTGGTACTGCCTCTTGTTCCTTTTTTTGAGGTGAGTTTTTCCGTCTTGTCATTTTGTCCAGAGGAGAATAGATGAATGAGAGACAAAATGCTAACAGTGTAACAGCGACCCCAGAAAAATATACACTAAGCAAATCAGAAGAGACCCAAAACCAGGGGAAAGGAAAGGGAAAGAAAGAAAAAAGAGAAAAAAAAGGAAAAGAAAAAAAAAGGATATGATCAAATGTGATCAGGCTGGTGAATACATCCATGCCACACACTAGATTTTGGGCGTATTTTGGTCTGTTAGAAGAAAGTACTTCCCAAAATTTTAAAGAAAGAAAAACTTATATATATACAAAAATAAGGGTAAGTACAATGAAGGGATGGAATATGAATGTAAAGATGAAAATTATGAAAGATTTTATAAAAGGAATTGATAAGAATTTGGTTAAAAAAAGAGAAATTTAAAAAAAAATGAAAGGGAGAAAATGTGATCAGGCAGGAGACTAGAACAAAGACATACACTAGAGATTTAGGATATATTTTGGTCTGTTAGAAGAAACTGTATCCCAAAATTTTAAAACAAGAACAACTTATACCAAAAATAAGGTTAACTACAATGAAGGGATAGAATATGACTCTAAAAATGAAAAATAAAAAGGATTTTAAAAAAAGGGATTGATAAGATGTTGGTTGAAAAAGTGAAAAAAAAATTAAAAAAAAAGAAAAAAAACAAAATAAAAAATATTAACTTTGAAAGACTAAAGAATCATGGGAAAACAGCCATGAATTCCATATGTTGTATTCCCCTACTGCTGGAGTTCTCATTGATAGGTAAACTTGGTATTGGTTGGATGTTGTTGCTGATCTTCTGTGGGAGGGGCCTTTGCAATGGATCTCAAATATCTCTGCCCGAGGCAGAATTGCCCCGCCCTTGCCGGGGGCTAGGCTAAATAATCTGCTCGGGCTCGGTAGCTTTTGTTCCCTGATAGCTTTCTGTACAGCTTTGGAGGATGAGAGTGAAAATGGCAGGCTCCCAATCTCCGCCCCAGATGAGCTGAGAACCTGGGGCCCCATTCCTCAGTGAACCCCGACAGAAAAGCAGTCAATCACTCCTTGCTCCTCCTCCTCTCTTTGTTGTTTTAATTTGCATTTCTGTAATGACTATTGACGTTTGCCATTTATCTGTCTTTTGTGGTATGGTTTCTTTTCAAATCTTACTTTCTTTTGGGTGTTTTTAGTCCTGGGTGGTAAGAGTTCTTCATGTATTCTGGGCACAACATATTCAGATACGTGTTTTATATATATTTTCTCCCAGTCTATAGCTTGCCTTTTCTTCTTCCTCTCTTTTTTTGAAGTGGTCAGACTTTAAATGAGCAAAAGTTATAAATTTTGGTAAAGTTCAATTTATGTTTTTTGTGGTTTATGTCTTTCAAATTCTATCTAAGAAATCCTGCCTAGCCCCATCACAAGATTTTCTCCTACATTTTCTTTTAGGAGTTTTGTAGTTTTAATTCTTATGTTGGGTCTATTTGACCCACTTAAAGTTAAAGTTTTTTTTTTTTTAATATGGTAGAAGGTAAGGGAAGGGGCTTGTTTGTTTCATATGGATATCCAGTTAGTCCATCACCCTTTGTTTAAAAGGGTATCCTTTTCCCATTGAAATACTTTGAATTGAAAAGGATAGTCTTTTGTTGAAAATCAGTCAACCATATATATGTGGGAGTATTTCTGCACTCTCTATTTCATTGATCTATGTGTCTGTTTATGTGCCCAAACACACTGTCTTGATTACTTATAGCTTCATAGTAGGTCTTGGAACCAGATAGTGTAAATTTTTCCAGCTTTGTTATCTTTTAAAATGGCTTTGGGGGCACCTGGGTGCCTCAGTTGTTAAGTGTCTGCCTTTGGCTCAGGTCATGATCCCAAGGTCATGATCCCAAGGCTTGAACCCTGGGATCAAGCCCCACATTGGGCTCCCTGCTCAACAGCAAGCCTGCTTCTCCCTCTCCCACTCCCTCTGCTTGTTTCCCTCTCTCACTGTGTCACTCTCTGTCAAATAAATAAATAAAATCTTAAAAAAAAAATTGCTTTGGTTAGTCAACATTCTTTTGTCTCCCTCTTCTTCAAACACTGTTCAACTGACACCTGGAGACCACAGCCCTTTGTGCCTAGGTTGGAATTTTCCCTCACTGCTGAGTATATAGCCATTGAAGTAGTCTTGGCCCTTGTAGTTCTTGGTGAAAATAGAGACCAGGAAAAATGCAGGAGTTGAGTCAGCTTAGTGCATAGAGGCAGAGTGCAGAAGAGTGCAACAGAGAACCATACTCATTGACACTGCCCATTTGTAAGGCAGTCCATTATTGTCTTGGACTTTCAAATTGGTATTTTGCCTACTTTAAGAGGGACAAAGCAAGAAGAAAGGCTTTTCTGGCAAGAAAAGAAAAAGTTCTTTTCTTTTAGTTCTATATCTCTTACTACTCAGAAGTTATTTATTTTATGGCTACTTCTAATTTCACACAATCAATCTTCTTCAAACAATTGTAGCTAAGATTAAATCCTTTTTGCTTGTTGCCTTGCTTGGAATAAGATTTCCAGTGGTTTAATTCCAAGTATTTGTGATTTATATTTGGCTAACACCCACCAAAATAAATTTCCTTATAGACACTGCTGTCATCCAGTGGCTATATAACTATGTCCTAAAGGCTGATCCCCTTTCTTTTATGTTTCTTTTTATTGCTGCATATATGAATTGCAATCATCCAGGTGGGTAGACAGGAACAGGCACTATTTCTCTAATTTGTACTTCAGGATATTAATTTTCATTTACATAAACATTATAGTCTTTGAAATTTATAAAGCTGGTAACAGTATTTGTATATAATTATTAAGTGAGAATTCATGCTTTCTTAAGTTTCTTTTCATTATTACCTTTTTTTTTCAAAGATTTTATTTTTAACTAATCTCTACACCCAATGTGGGGCCCAAACTCACAACCCTGAAATCAGAAGTTGTATGCTCCATCAACTGCCTCAACTGAACCAGCAAGGCACCCCTCATTATTGCCTTTTGCTTTATTTTTTTTCATTATTGGCTTTTAAGGAGATAAATTAAATACAAAGGAATAGTATTTTTTTGGGTAGAATTGATTTTAGAAGAGCCACAATCTATTATAATATTTAAGCTTTTTGTGCTCTAAGAACGAATGTTCCTCCTTTGAGAGTAATATTGCCCCATTGAAAATGCATAGTCTACTTGAAAGAAAAGGTAATTCAATGACAATTACAATGATAATAACTTTCCTTTATTAAGTGACTCTTATGTACCAGACACTGTACCATGTGCTTAACAAATGTTATCTGATATAGTTCTCATAAAAATCGTATGAGTGTATAATTTCTATTTTTTGAATAAAGAAACTGAGACAGAGTTGTTACCTTTTCTGAAACTGGGTTTCAAAGTGTAGATCGCAAGATAGTTCTGTGACCTCAAAAATCTCCTACTACTTTCCATTCCTCATAATGATGCTATTCAAATTAATTGAAAAGTCATGCTATTCTGTGGCCAGAGATACATAATTTATTGTGACACTTAAATTTCCAACATATTTACTTCTAGGAATAGTTCTGTCCTTCCTGTTTGGCATTGCTTGTAGGTCATCAAATAATTTTTGGTCTGTGAGTTGCTTATAGTTTACTGGGAAGAACACTTAGTAAGTGATTATAAGGAACTCTGGAAGTAAAAAAGAATAATTCTAGAGAGGATTTTTATATCCACAGAAAACATTATTTCTGAAAAATTTAGGTACATTTTCCCTGTATTTTGATTCTCCTAAAGAGCTCCTCATGTATAGTATGCAATTCATTTAAAATTCTATTTTTTTCTTTTCACATATTTGCCCATTTAAAAAGGTGAAAATAATATGGTACATGATAAAAATTAAATAGTATAGTCAAATATAAAATGAAGAGTTAGCCTTTCTCCAGATCCAGCTTCTAAACTCTACTCAAAGAGGTCTTCAATTTTCCCCCTAAATTTTAAATGCATATGTCACTATATATATATATATATGTGTGTATATATGTATGTATGTATACCTACGGCTATCCTTTTTATAAAATTGAGATTACAGTATTCAAATTGTGCCATATTTTGCTTTAGTTATTCCTTTAAAATCATTGCATTGTGTAACATTTCATTGTGGCTATTTTGTGATTTGTCTCATTCTGTATTAAAAGATACATAGTTATGTCCAAATATTCACTATTCCAGGAATCTTAAAGAATGTCCTTAGTACACATAGTTTGGCATCTTTGTGAGTATATTTGTACAGTAAATTTTAGCAGTAAAACTCAGATGAAAGGGTATGTGTTGTAAATTTTCATGGATATTGCCAAATTGCCCTTCAAAAAGGGTTTAAGGAAGTACACTGATGCCAGACAGTATGGGAAGGCCCACTCTCACGGCACTAGATATTCTAAAACTAATGATTTTTGCCAATCTGATAGGTGCAAACTAATGTCTTGTTTTGATTTGCCTATCTTTAATTACAGGGAGGGTGAGCATATTTTCTGTTTCTTTGCTACTTTTGTGTGTGTGTTTTAATGAATTGCTTATTCATATTGTCCATTTTTCTATTGTGAAATTCATATTTAGCTTTGTTTTATTGATTGTATGAGCTATTTGCAAATGAAAGAACTTAGTTCTTTTTCATCTGTGTGGCTTTTTCCCCCCCAACTTAATCAGTTTTAGTATGGCTTTTACAAGTTTTTATTTGATGTTTAAAACAATTAAATGTATTGAGGCATTTATATAAACAAAATGCATGCATTTTAAGTCTACAGTGTGATTATTTTGGCATTTGAGCTTACCCTATAACTACTACTTTAATAAAAATATAGAATAATTACATCATTCCAAATAGTTTCTTCATACTCTTTGCAGATAATTCCACCACTCCTGCCTTAGGAAAGAATTTATTTGCTTTTTGTTACTGCAACTAAGTTTTTCTTTCTTAGAAGTTCTTACGTGGAATCATATAGTGTATACTCTCTTGCAACTAGGATTTTGATCAGCATGAAGCTCAATATTAACTCAAATTTTTGAACCTGTAGTTTATGCCTTTTAATTGCTGAGTTGTATTTATTTATGTAACACAATATGCTTATGTAGTCACTTTTTGCATTAATTTCCTAGGGCTACTGTAACAAATTATGATAGACAGATGGCTTGAAAAAAAGGGAATTTATTCTTTCACAGTTCTGAAGGCTGGAAGTCTGAACTCAAGATATTGGCAGTGTCATGCTCTCTCTGACAGCTCCAGGGAGAGTTTTCCTTGCCTATTCTTAGTTTTTGGTGGCTGAAGGCAGTCCTTGGCATTCTTTTATTTGTAACTAGACATTTCTTATCTTTGCCTGGCATTCCTCACTCTGTCTCTGTCTTTTTATCTCCTTTCCTCTTTTTATAAAAACACCAGTCATAATTAACTAAATCTACCATACTCAAGTGTGACTTCATCTTAGTTATATCTGCAATGACTATTTCCAAATAAGGTTGCATTCATAGATACCAGGAATAAAGACTGCAACGTATCTTTTTGGGAACACAGTTCAACCCACAACAGTTCTCCTCTGGTCCTGGAAAATTCATATCCTTCACATATGAGAAATGCATTTACCACACTCCAAAATTCCCTAAAGTATTAACCATTCCAGCATCAACTTTAAGTACAAAATATAACCTAAATGTAATCATCTCAAAAAGTTTGAAATTTCATCTTTGATTTCATTTAAGTCAGGTATGGGTGAGACACTGGGTATAATCCATCCTGGGACAAAATTATTCTCCATCCACAGACCTGTGAAACTAGAAAGGAAGTTATCTGCTTCTAAAATACAATGGGACAGGCATAGATAGACACTCCCATTCCAAAAGGGAGAAATTTGAAGGAAAAAAGAGGTCATATGTCCCAAGCAAGTCTAAAATCCAACAGGGCAATTTCCATTAGATTTCAAGGCCTGAGAATAATACTCTATGGCTTACTGCTTTGTTCTCTGGGCCCTAGTAGGAAAGTAGCCCCATCTTCTTGACCCCCAGAATCGTGGCCTTGCCCCAGGGCAGTTATTCCATCCACTTTGGCCCTCAGAGTCATTCTTTGTTTATTTCATTCCATCTCTGTCCTTTTCATCTGCTGGGATAAAATTCATGAAAACCTTGTTGATCTTCTGTGGATGTCATGGGAATTCACATCATTAGGCGCAAGAGTACTCTATAGAGTCTTCCCGGATAACTAATTTTTACTCCTGGCTTCTGCTTAGATAGTTGACTGGATCCATAAATCACATACCTGATCTCTTTAGCAAACAATCTTCCTGCCACATCCTAGGCTCTGTTTATAGAACATAATATCTATATAGGTTGAGAATTTTCCAAATAATTAAGTGCAGGATCCATTTAGCTTAATAATTCCTGCCTCAATTTATCTCTTTCCTCTTGAATTTGACCATAAGCAGCAAGGAGAAACCAGGCCAGACCTTCTACATTTTGACTGGAAATCTCAGCTAAATTTCCAAGTTCATTGTTACAAGTTCTAATTGCACTACTGAATAATAGAGCATAATTCAGCCAAGTTCTCTGCCACTTTCAAAATAAGAATACCCTTTACTCCAGTTTTCAATAACAAGTTACTCATTTCTGTCCCTTTCAATAATAAGTTTCCATCATGAATGGGTATTTAAATTTTCCCAAATGCTTTTTTTGGTTTATTGAGGTGGACAGATACATGTTCTCCTATTCTGTTAATATGATGAATTACATTGATTGATTTCTAAATGTTAAAAAGCTTTGAGTTCCTGGGATACATTTGCAGGTTGTGGTTGACTTGATTTCCTAATATTTTGTTGAGAATATTTTCATTTACATTCATGAGGGTTATTGCTTTGTAGTTTCCTTATTATGCCTTTGTTTTTGGTATCAAAGTAATGCTTATCTTACATCATGAGTTGGCAACTATTTCAAAGGGTTTGTATAGGATCGTTTTTTTTTTTAAGTTTTGGTAGAAAATTCACATCTGGGCCTGCAGTTCTTTGTGAAAAGCAATTAACTATAAGTTTATTCTTTTTTGGAATATATAGGGCTATTCAAACTGTATAGTTGTTTTGTATCTGATACAGTATTTGAGTCTTTCATCAAGCTATATGTACATTCCCTGTATCCTGTTTTTCTCCAGTCTATTTACTCACCCCTTCAACCTACTCTTTTTCAAACTGGGGTATAATGGGATATGAAGATTAAGAAGGTTTTTAGAATTTTATCTCCTCACCTTTTTTCTCCCATAATGTTGCTAAGCAAGCTGGGTTAGGTGCCCTAAAATTCCTAAAATCTGTGTCATTCTTCTCTTGGCTTCTACTTTACAGAGATTACAGCATGAGTTTTTGTACCTTCTTTGTTTAATTTCTGCTATTTTTTGCCAGTTTTTTAAATTAAAAAGTTATTTTTCATATTTGTTTTGTTAGTTTTTCTGTGATCTGGTCTCTCTTTTCCAAAATCTTACAATAAGAATGTTTCGATTTTTTCCCTTTTTGTATGTTGGCCTTAGTACCTCATATAGATTATAAACTGACAGGACAAAGACATCATTTTATGTTTTCCATCTACTCCTCCCCGTGACACTAGACACCTAGTGATGACTCAATGACTTGGTAGCTATTGATTGATTGAAGTGTAAATTATAAACTTAAAGATGAATCTTGGTTCATGATCTTTACATTCTACTCCAGCTTTTACAAGAGCCCCTTCCAAGATTAAGGTTTTAATGATTTAAAGAGGTATAAAGCCCTATGGTAAACTGATATCATATTTCATTATCTTCTTTTTTATTTCTATTCCTATACTTTTTATCCTTTTCCATCTTAGTTGTTGGAAAATGGACTTTCTTTCCCTATTGATTTGGTCCTTGTACATTTAGCAAGTATTGATTCTCCCCTGAACTCTTTTGCTGCATTTGTAAGAGAGTAGAAGCTGAAGAGCTTTATTTCATTTTATACAAACAAGCACTAACATACTAGGTAGTCTACAGAAAACAGAATTTTCCCAGTTCTGTAGTTTGTAATTGCAATTTAACTATTTTTTCCATTGTTAAAGATAGCCTATTATCCTCCCTCAGTTTTTAAAAATGAGGTTTTTATTTACTAACTGATTGTCTACCAGGATGATTTGGTAGCCTAACTTGGCTTTTTGCCATGTGTTGGAAAAATAAAGTAGAATTTCCTGTTTCAAAGTAGATTTTTAAACACATGCATTAATTTAACATATATTCATTTTACCATATAAATAAAACTTAAACTTAGAATTTGATTACTATTTGAGTGATCAAAATGAGAAACTTTAGTTAAACATGGGAGAGAGAAAACCACAGTCTAAAGAACAGAATGTAATTTAAATCCATAGTTCTGAATTTTATTGCCTCATATTCTTTTTTCTTTTATACAATATTGAGTGTATTCCCTAATTTCTCATTATTTCAATATTCTTATTGATCAACTCTTGATGTTTTTTCCAAAGAAACCTAAGAAAATTAAATTGAAATCCTAGGAAGTAACATCATACCACTATCAGAGTGCTATAATGTTTAGTTAATCTCAGTTATATTCACTATGAGCCATATATTTTCTAGCACTGTGTTTATTTGTTGCTGGGATACAAAATTTGTTTAATATTTGTGGAACTCAGTTACTTCATCTATTAATTAGGGATACTTAAAACAATAAGTGTAGAAATTGTCAGATGACTTCTCAAATTCCTTCTAATTTATCTGATTCCAATTTTTATGATTACATAAATTATTACATAATTTTTTACTTTGGAAAATAAATATCTAAATTCAGAAGATCTTAAAATGTATAAATCTGAATGCACGTATTACATATCAGAGCTAACAATATTGGAAATATTTTGTCAAAATGCAGGGAACTTTAGAGAAGTTATATAACAACTCTCTTGGAGTCCAAGCATGACCAAGTATAACAGAATAATTGTATCTTTCTAACTTTATTATTAAAGATCTAGAAAATATTCTCACAGTTACATTGTAGGACATAGTAATTTTATTGAATATCTTAAAAACCAAGTCTAAATCTTGTGTTATAGTACTTTTCCAAAGGATATGGAGAAGAGTAAGTTATGTCTTTCTGTACTCTCCTGGCTATATGATGACCAGCTCTTCTGAGTCTTCTGTTTTTATAAATTGCTTTAATGCTGTGTGTTATTTGTGCTTCTATAGGTGGTAACTGGAAAGTTTCCATAATCACGAGCGACTTGCCAAATTCAGGGACCAGCTCACAGATTTATATTATATTGTATGGACAACATAGAAGTTCAGCTCCTATATATCTTTATGGAACAGATGGATCTCAATTTCAGGATGGGCATGAAGACATATTTATTGTAAGTAATAAGACTGAGTAAAACCTGTTAATATAAGTGATACAGGTAGTTGTACTTTGGAATGAATGCAATCTATCAAATTGGTGCTTTCTGTTATAACACATGTGTCTGTAGAAGATCAATCCAAAGTAATTCATGGCAATTTTTGTTCGTGCAGATTATACAAAAGGAAAACTGTAATACAATAAGAGACAATAGCTGGAGAGAAATACTAGATGGCCAACTTTTATTGTTTCTATACTTGTGGCTGTGGGGAGCAAGGGCTTAAGCCTTTCTGGCTGCGGCTTTGCAATCAAAGTTGCAAAGGAAAAAATACAATTATCAAATAAAGGAGAGCAAAGAAGTTATAATCAGATTATTAATTCACTACTAGACACATTGAGATCAAGATTGGGGGAAACAGAGGTAGCAGGGGAGACCAGTATCAGACCAGTTGTTAAACTAAAGTCAGAAAGATTAGCAACCAAAGGAGAGATTTGAAATGAGTCAAGCACTTTGCACTTTATAGGTATTTAATAATACCTGTTGAATGAATGATTGGATGCATACAAGGATTATTTTGGACTGGGTAGAAATAGAGAATAAAATCACAATCAGGAAGGATATCATTAAGTATCTCAAATCATTACAGGATACTCACTTCCATGTGATCCTGGGTGTTTGGTTTACTACAGTCTGTGTAACCAGCTGACATAGGTCACAAAAGAGGCTGAATCACTTGGAACCAAACTAATAGTTTAGTTTGAACCATCCTTTCCATAGTTTCTATATGACTCAATATTTAAAGAAACTTTCTTGTTTGATGGGCACTACAAGTAAAAAATGAAGACTTTATCATTATTTTGCATGTGTAAGAAATAGTTTTAGAAGTAACAAAACATAATAAAAAAAAAGAAGTGACTGTACCAAAAGAGTCTAAGTTGTTTTTGTTGTTGTTCTGCTACTATATTATTTCATGTGTATTTTTTTCATTTTAAAAATGTTTTTTATTAACTTCTTTTTTTAAAGTTTATTTTATTATGTTAGTCACCATACAGTACATCATTAGTTTTTGGTGTAGTGTTCCATGATTCATTGTTTTCATATAGCACCCAGTGCTCCATGCAATATGTGCCCTCCTTAATACCCATCACTGGGCTAACCCATTTCCCCATCCCCGCCCCTCTAAAACCCTCAGTTTGTTTCCTGGAGTCCATAGTCGCTCATGGTTTGTCTCCCCCTCCAATTTTCCCCCTTCATTTTTCCCTTCCTTCTCCTAATGTCCTCCATGTTATTCCTTATGTTCCACAAATAAGTGAAACTATATGATAATTGACTTCCTCTGCTTGACTTATTTCACTTAGCATAATCTCCTCCAGTCCCATCCATGTTGATTTAAAAGTTGGGTATTCATCCTTTCTGATGGCTGAGTAATATTCCATTGTGTATATGGACCACATCTTCTTTATCCATTCGTCCGTTGAGGGGCATCTCAGCTCTTTCCACAGTTTGGCTATTGTGGACATTGCTGCTATGAACATTGGGGTGCATGTGGCCCTTCTTTTCACTACATCTGTGTCTTTGGGGTAAATACCCAGGAGTGCAATTGCTGGGTCAGAGGGGAGATCTATTTTTAATTTTTTGAGGCACCTCCACACTGTTTTCCAAAGTGGCTGTACCAACTTGCATTCCCACCAACAGTGTAAGAGGGTTCCCCTTTCTCCACACCTCTCCAACATTCATTGTTTCTTGCCTTGTCAATTTTTGCCATTCTAACTGGTGTAAGGTGGTATCTCAGTGTGGTTTTGATTTGAATTTCCCTGATGGCTAATGATGATAAACGTTTTTTCATGTGTCTCTTAGCCATTTGTATGTCTTCTTTGCAGAAGTGTCGATTCATGTCTTCTGCTCATTTTTTGACTTGATTATTTGTTTTTTGGGTGTTGAGTCTGAGAAGTTCTTTAAAGATCTTGGATACCAGTGCTTTGTCTGTAGTGTCATTTGCAAATATCTTCTCCCATTCTGTGGGTTGCCTCTTCGTTTTGTTGACTGTTTCCTTTGCTGTGCAGAAGCTTTTTATCTTGATGAAGTCCCAAATGTTCATTTTTGCTTATGTTTTACTAGGCTTTGGAGATGTATCTTGAAAGAAGTTGCTGTGGCCGATGTCAAAGAGGTTACTGCCTATGTTCTCCTCTAGGATTTTGATGGATTCCTGTCTCACATTGAGGTCTTTCATCCATTTTGAGTTTATCTTTGAGTATGGTGTTAGAGAATGGTCAAGTTTCATTCTTCTGTATATAGCTGTCCAATATTCCCAACACCATTTGTTGAAGAGACTGTCTTTTTTCCATTGCATATTTTTTCCTGCTTTGTCAAAGATTATTTGACCATAGAGTTGAGGGTCCATATATGGGCTGTCTATTCTGTTCCATTGGTGTATATGTCTGTTTTGTGCCAGTACCATGCTGTCTTGGTGATCACTGCTTTGTAATATAGCTTGAAATCAGGCAACGTGATGCCCTCAGCTTTGTTTTTCTTTTTCAACATTTCCTTATTTGGAGTCTTTTCTGATTCCATACAAATTTTAGGGTTGGTTGTTCCAGCACTTTGAAAAATGTCATTGGAATTTTGATGGGGATGGCGTTGAAGGTATAGATTGCTCTGGGCAGCGTAGATATTTTAACAATGTTTATTATTCTGAACCATGAGCATGGAATGTTGTTCCATCTTTTTGTGTCTTCTTCCAATTCTTTCATGAGTGTTCTGTAGTTCCTAGAGTATAGATCCTTTACCTACTTTGGTTTATTCTGAGGTATCTTAAGGTTTTTGGTGCTACTGTAAATGGAATCATCTCTCTAATTTATCTTTCTACAGTTGCACTGTTAGTGTGTAAGAAAGCAACTGATTTCTGTGCATTGATTTTGTATCCTGCCACATTACTGAATTGCTGTATGAGTTCTAGTAACTTGGAGGTGGAGTCTTTTGGGTTTTCCACATAAAGTATCATGTCATCTGTGAAGAGAGAATTTGACTTCTTCTTTACCAGTTTGAATACCTTTTATTTCTCTTTGTTGTTTGATTGCTGTTACCAGAACTTCTAATACTATGTTAAACAATAGTGGTGAGAGTGGCACCCTTGATGTGTCCCTGAACTTTTTTTTTTTTAATTTTATTTATTTATTTATTTAATTTATTTTTTGCCTTTTTAAAAATTATTATGTTAATCCCCATACATTACATCATTAGTTTTAGATGAAGTGTTCCATGATTCATTGTTTGTGCATAACGCTCAGTGCTCCATGCAGAATGTGCCCTCCTCAATACCCACCACCAGGCTAACGCATCCTCCCACCCCCGTCCCCTCTAGAACCCTCAGTTTGCTTTTCAGAGTCCATGGTCTCTCATGGTTCGTCTACCCCTCTGATTTCCCCCGCTTCATTCTTCCCCTCCCACTACCTTCTTCTTTTTTTTTTTTTCTTAACATATATTGCATTATTTGTTTCAGAGGTACAGGTCTGAGATTCAACAGTCTTGCACAATTCACAGCGCTTACCAGAGCACATACCCTCTCCACTGTCTATCACCCAGTCACCCCATCCCTCCCACCCCACCCCCCACTCCAGCAACCCTCAGTTTGTTTCCTGCAATTAAGAATTCCTCATATCAGTGAGATCATATGATACATGTCTTTCTCTGTTTGACTTATTTCACTCAACATAATACCCTCCAGTTCCATCCACGTCGTTGCAAATGGCAAGATCTCATTCCTTTTGATGGCTGCATAATATTCCATTATATATATATGCCACATCTTCTGTCCATCTGTCGATGGACATCCTGGCTCTTTCCACAGTTTGGCTATTGTGGACATAGCTGCTATAAACATCGGGGTGCACGTACCCTTTCGGATCCCTACTTTTGTATCTTTGGGGTAAATACCCAGTAGTGCAATTGCTGGATTATATGGTAGCTCTATTTTCAACTTTTTGAGGAAACTCCATACTGTTTTCCAGAGTGGCTGCACCAGCTTGCATTCCCACCAACAGTGTAGGAGGGTTCCCGTTTCTCCGTATCCCCGTCAACATCTGTTGTTTCCTGACTTGTTAATTTTAGCCATTCTGACTGGTGTGAGGTGATATCTCATTGAGGTTTTGATTTGGATATCCCTGATGCCGAGCGATGTTGAGCACTTTTTCACGTGTCTGTTGGCCATTTGGATGTCTTCTTTGGAAAAATGTCTGTTCATGTCTTCTGCCCATTTCTTGATTGGATTCTTTGTTCTTTGGGTGTTGAGTTTGATGAGTTCTTTATAGATTTTGGATAGTAGCCCTTTATCTGATATGTCATTTGCAAATATCTTCTCCCATTCTGTCGGTTGTCTTTTGGTTTTGTTGACTGTTTCCTTTGCTTTGCAAAAGCTTTTTATCTTGATGAAGTCCCAATAGTTCATTTTTGCCCTTGCTTCCCTTGCCTTTGGCGATGTTTCTAGGAAGAAGTTGCTTTGGCTGAGGTCGAAGAGGTTGCTGCCTGTGTTCTCCTTTAGGATTTTGATGGACTCCTGTCTCACATTGAGGTCTTTCAACCATTTGGAATCTATTTTTGTGTGTGCTGTAAGGAAATGGTCCAGTTTCATTCTTCTGCATGTGGCTGTCCAATTTTCCCAACACCATTTGTTGAAGAGACTGTCTTTGTTCCATTGAACATTCTTTCCTGCTTTGTCAAAGATGAGTTAACCATACAGTTGAGGGTCCATTTCTGGACTCTCTATTCTGTTCCATTGATCTATGTGTCTGTTTTGTTGTCAGTATCATGCTGTCTTGATGATGACAGCTTTGTAATAGAGCTGGAAGTCCGGAATTGTGATGCTGCCAGCTTTGCTTTTCTTTTTCAACATTCCTCTGGCTATGCGGGGTCTTTTCTGGTTCCATACAAATTTTAGGATTATTTGTTCCATTTCTGTGAAAAAAGTGGATAGTATTTTGATGGGGATTGCATGGAATGTGTAGATTGCTCTAGGTAGCATTGACATCTTCACAATATTTGTTCTTCCAATCCATGGGCATGGAACGTTTTTCCATTTCTTTGTGTCTTCCTCAATTTCTTTCATGAGTATTTTATAGTTTTCTGAGTACAGATCCTTTGTCTCTTTGGTTAGATTTATTCCTAGGTATCTTATGGTTTTGGGTGCAATTGTAAATGGGATCGACTCCTTAATTTCTCTTTCTTCTGTCTTGTTGGTGTATAGGAATGCCACTGACTTCTGTGCATTGATTTTATATCCTGCCACTTTACTGAATTCCTGTATGAGTTCTAGCAGTTTTGGGATGGAGTCTTTGGGGTTTTCCACATAAAGTATCATATCATCTGCAAAGAGTGAGAGTTTGACTTCTTCTTTGCTGATTTGGATGCCTTTGATTTCTTTTTGTTGTCTGATTGCTGTGGCTAGGACTTCCAATACTATGTTGGATAGCAGTGGTGATTGTGGACATCCCTGTCGTGTTCCTGACCTTACGGGGAAAGCTCTCAGTTTTTCCCCATTGAGAACGATATTCGCTGTAGGTTTTTTATAGATGGCTTTTATGATATTGAGGTATGTACCCTCTATGCCTATACTCTGAAGAGTTTTGATCAAGAAAGGATGCTGTACTTTGTCAAAGGCTTTTTCTGCATCTATTGAGAGGATCATATGATTCTTGTTCTTTCTTTTGTTAATGTATTGAATCACATTGATTGATTTGTGAATGTTGAACCAACCTTGCAGCCCAGGGATAAATCCCACTTGGTCATGGTGAATAACCCTTTTAATGTACTGTTGGATGCTATTGGCTAATATTTTGGTGAGAATTTTTGCATCCATGTTCATCAGGGATATTGGTCTATAATTCTCCTTTTTGATGGGGTCTTTGTCTGGTTTGGGGATCGAGGTAATGCTGGCCTCATAAAATGAGTTTGGAAGTTTTCCTTCCATTTCTATTTTTTGGAACAGTTTCAGAAGAATAGGTATTAATTCTTCTTGAAATGTTTGGTAGAATTCCCCTGGGAAGCCATCTGGCCCTGGGCTTTTGTTTTTTGGGAGATTTTTGATGACTGCTTCAATTTCCTTAGTGGTTATAGGTCTGTTCAGGTTTTCTATTTCTTCCTGGTTCAGTTTTGGTAGTTGATACATCTCTAGGAATGCATCAGTTTCTTCCAGCTTATCTAATTTGCTGGCATAGAGTTGCTCATATGTTCTTATAATTGTTCGTATTTCTTTGGTGTTGGTTGTGATCTCTCCTCTTTCATTCATGATTTTGTTGATTTGGGTCATTTCTCTTTTCTTTTTGATAAGTCTGGCCAGGGGTTTATCAATCTTGTTAATCCTTTTAAAGAACCAGCTCCTAGTTTCATTGATCTGTTCTATTGTTCTTTTGGTTTCTATTTCATTGATTTCTGCTCTGATCTTTATTATTTCTCTTCTCCTGCTGGGTTTAGGCTTTATTTGCTGTTCTTTCTCCAGCTCCTTTAGGTGTAGGGTTAGGCTGTGTACTTGAGAACTTTCTTGTTTCTTAAAGGCTTGTATTGCTATATACTTTCCTCTTAGGACTGCCTTTGCTGCATCCCAAAGATTTTGAAGAGTTGTGTTTTCATTTTCATTGGTTTCCATGTATTTTTTTAATTCTTCTTTAATTTCCTGGTTGACCCATTCATTCTTCAGTAGGATGCTCTTTAGCCTCCATGTATTTGAGTTCTTTCTGACTTTCCTCTTGTGATTGAGTTCTAGTTTCAAAGCATTGTGGTCTGAAAATATGCAGGGAATGATCCCAATCTTTTGGTACCGGTTGAGACCTGATTTATGACCTAGGATGTGATCTATTCTGGAGAATGTTCCATGGGCACTAGAGAAGAATGTGTATTCCATTGCTTTGGGATGGAATGTTCTGAATATGTCTGTGAAGTCAATTTGGTCCAGTGTGTCATTTAAAGTCTTTATTTCTTTGTTGATCTTTTGCTTAGATGATCTGTCCATTTCAGTGAGGGGATGTTAAAGTCCCCCACTATTATTGTATTGTTGTCGATGTGTTTCTTTGCTTTTGTTATTAATTGCCTTATATAATTGGCTGCTCCCATGTTAGGGGCATAGATATTTACAATTGTTAGATCTTCTTGTTGGATAGATCCTTTAAGTAGGATATAATGTCCTTCCTCATCTCTTATTACAGTCTTTGGTTTAAAATCTAATTTGTCTGATATAAGGATTGCCACCCCAGCTTTCTTTTGGTGTCCATTAGTATGGTAAATGGTTTTCCACCCCCTCACTTTCAATCGGGGGTGTCTTTGGTTATAAAATGAGTCTCTTGCAGACAGCATATCGATGGGTCTTGTTTTTTAATCCAGTCTGATAGCCTGTGTCTTTTGATTGGGGCATTGAGCCCATTTACTTTCACGGTAACTATTGAAAGAAAGAATTTAGTGCCATTGTATTCCCTGTAAGGTGACTGTTACCGTATATTTTCTGTGTTCCTTTCTGGTCTATGTTGCTTTTAGGCTCTCTCTTTGCTTAGAGGACCCCTTTCAAGATTTCCTGTAGGGCTGGTTTTGTGTTTGCAAATTCCTTTAATTTTTGTTTGTCCTGGAAGCTTTTTATCTCTTCTTCAATTTTCATTGACAGCCTAGCTGGATATAGTATTCTTGGCTGCATATTTTTCTCATTTAGTGCTCTGAATATATCCTGCCAGTCCTTTCTGGCCTGCCAGGTCTCTGTGGATAGGTCTGTTGCCAATCTAATGTTTCTACTCTTGTAGGTTACATATCTCTTCTCCCGAGCTGCTTTCAGGATTTTCTCTTTGGTTATAAGACTCGTAAGTTTTACTATTAGATGTCGGGGTGTTGACCTATTTTTTTTGATTTTGAGAGGGGTTCTCTGTGCTTCCTGGATTTTGATGCCTGTTTCCTTCCCCAAATTAGGGAAGTTCTCTGCTATAATTTGCTCCATTATACCTTCTGCCCCTCTCTCTCTCTTTCTTCTTCTGGGATCCCAATTATTCTAATGTTGTTTCGTCTTATGGTATCGCTTATCTCTCGAATTCTGCCCTTGTGATCCAGTAGTTGTTTATCTCTCCTTTTCTCAGCTTCTTTATTTTCCATCATTTCATCTTCTATATTACTGATTCTCTCTTCTGCCTCATATATCCTAGCAGTTAGCGCCCCCATTTTTGATTGCACCTCATTAATAGCCTTTTTGATTTCAATGTGGTTAGATTTTAGTTCTTTTACTTCTCCAGAAAGGGTTTCTCTAATAACGTCCATATTTTTTTCAAGCCCAGCTAGTATCTTTAAAGTGATGATTCTGAACTCTAGATCTGACATAGTACTAATGTCCGTATTGAGTAGGTCCCTGGCATTCGGTACTACCTCTTGTTCTTTTTGTTGAGGTGATTTTTTCCGTCTTGTCATTTTGTGCAGAGGAGAATAGATTAATGAGAGAACAAAATGCTAGCAGAGTAACAACGTCCCCAGAAAATATACTCTAAACAAATCAGAAAAGACCTGAAGCAGTTGTAAAAGAAATGGAAAGAGAGAAAAAAGAAAAAGAAAAAGATAAAGATAAAAACAAACAAAACAAAACAACAACAACAAAAAAGCAGAATGTGATCAAATATGATGAGGCTGGTATATAGATCAGTGCCACACACGAGATTTGGGGTGTATTTTGGTCTTTTAGAAGAAAGTCCCTCCCAAAATTTTAAAGAAAGAAAAACTTATATATGTACAAAAATAAGGGTTGATATGATGAAGGGATGGCATATGACTGTAAAGATGGAAATTATAAAAATTTTTATAAAAGGAATTGATAAGAACTTGTTTGAAAAAAGAAAAAAGAGGATTTAAAAAAAGAAAAAAGAAAAAAAAAAAAGGGAGAGAATGTGATCAGGCAGGGGAATAGAAAACACCATATATTAGAGATTTAGGGTATATTTTAATCTGTTAGAAGAAACTATCTCAAAATTTTAAAGAGAGAACAACTTATATATATAAGCCAAAAATATGCAAGGGATAGAATATGACTCTAAAAATGAAAAATAAAAATGTTTTTTTAAAAAAGTGATTGATAAGATTTTGGTTGAAAAAGGGAAAAAGAAAAATTCAAAAAAAAGAAAAGACAGTTAAAAAAAAATTAACTTTGAAATACTAAAGAATCATGGGGAAAAGCCATGAATTCTATGTGCATTATTCCCCTAGCGCTGGAGTCCTGCCGTTCTCATTGATCAGTAAACTTGGTCTTGGCTGGCTGTTCTCGCTGATCTTCTGGGGAGGGGCCTGTTGCCGTGGTTTCCAAATCTCTTTTCTGGAGGCGGAATTGGCCCACCCTTGCCCCCTCCCGGCTAAGTAATCTGCTCAGGTTTGCTCTCCGGAGCTTTTGTTCCTTGCGAGCTTTCCGTACAGCTTTGGAGGCGGAGAGTGAAAATGGCAGCCTCCCAATCTCTGCCCCGGAGGTGCCAAGAACTCGTGGCCCTGCTCCTCAGTGAGCCCGCAGAGAAAAGCCGTCAGTCATTCCCGTCTCCCTGGTCTCCGGCCACACTCCGTGCTCACCTGGCCTGTGACCGCGCGTTTCTATCTGTGGCACCCGATCCCGGGTGGAGTCTCCAAACCCAGCAGATCCCTGCAGTGCACTCCTGTGCAGCTCCTCCCTGGGGAGGAAGGTGAGTCTCCCCGGATCTGCTGCTTGTTGGGTCCCTGCTGGAGGAGCAATGACCCGACTGTGCCGCGGATCACTGTTTATGACAACCTCGAGCAGAGAGCCCTTGCCTGGGCTCGCGTCTGCAGCCAGCTTCCCTGCTCCATTACCTTGGAGCTCTGCCACACTCAGGCACCCCTGGTCTTTCTGTGACCCCGAGGGTCCTGAGACCACACCGTCCCGGAGGGTTCCACCCCTCGCTTAGCCACCAGAGTGACGTCCCTCAGCGAAGCAGACTTTTAAAAGTTCCGATTTTGTGCTCTGCGGCTCTATCACTTGCCAGAAGCGGCCGACGGAGGCCCCTCCCCCGCCGTCTATCCTCCCGAATATCGCCTCGGATTCACTTCTCCGCACGTCCTACCTTCCAGAAAGTGGTTGGTTTTTCTGATGAGAGAGTTGTTGCTCTTCTTTTCTTCGATCTCCTGTTGAGTTTGTAGGTGTTCAGAATGGTTTGATCCCTATCCAGCTGAATTCCTGAGAGGAGATGAAATCCAGGTCTCCTACTCCTCCGCCATCTTGTTCCGCCCCCCCCACCATGTGTTCCTGATTTTAATGGAAAGGCTCTCAGCTTTTCCCCATTGTGCATGATATTCGCTGTGGGTTTTTCATAGATGGACTTTATGAACTCGAGGAATGCTCCCTCTATCTCTTATACTCTGAAGAGTTTCAATCAGGAAAGGATGCTGTATTTTGTCAAATGCTTTTTCAGCATCAATTGAGAGGACCATATGGTTTTTCTCCCTCCTCTTATGAATGTGTGCTATCACATTGATTGATTTGTGAATGTTGAACCACGCTTGCATCCTGGGGATAAATCCCACTTTGTCATGGTGGATGATCCTTTTAATATATTGTTGGATCCTATTAGCTAGGATTTTATGGAGAATATTGGAATCCATATTCATCGTGGGACATCTGTCTGAAAGTTTCCTTTTTGATGGGGTCTTTGCCTGGTTTGGGGATTAAGGTAATGCTAGCCTCATAGAATGAGTCTGGAAGCTTTCCTTCTGTTTCTATTTTTTGAAACAGCTTCAGTAGAATAGGTATTATTTCTTCTTTGAATGTTTGGTAGAATTCCAGGGAATCCATCAGGCCCTGGACTCTTGTTTTTTGGGAGGTTTTTGATCACTGCTTCAATCTTGTTACGGGTTATTGGCCTATTTAGGTTGTCAATTTCTTCCTGTTTCAGTCTTGGGAGTTTATATGTTTCCAGGAAGGCATCCATTTCATCCAGGTTGCTTAATTTATTGGCATATAGTTGGTGATAATAATGTCTAATACGTGTTTCTATTTCCTTGGTGTTAGTCGTGATCTCTCCCCATTCATTCATAATTTTATTAATTTGGGTCCTTTCTCTTTTCTTTTGGATAAGTCTGGCCAGTGATTTATCGATCTTATTAATTCTTTCAAAGAACCAGCTTCTAGTTTCGTTGATCTGATCTACTGTGTTTCTGGTTTCCAATTCATTGATCTCTGCTCTAATCTTATCTATTTTTCTTTTAATGCGTGGCTTAGGCATCGTTTGTTGCTTTTTCTCTAGTTCTTTAAGGCATACAGTTAGTTGGTGAATTTGGGATTTTTCTGTTTTTTTGAGTGAGGCTTGGAATGGCTATGTATTTCCCCCTTAGGACCACCTTTGCAGTATCCCATAGGTTTTGGACTGATGTGTTTTTGTTCTCATTGCTTTCTATGAATTGTTTAAGTTCTTCTTTGATTTCCTGGTTGACCCAAACATTGTTGAACAGAGTGGTCTTTAGCTTCCAAGTGTTTGAATTTCTGCCAAATTTTTTCTTGTGATTGAGTTCCAGTTTTAGAGTATTATGGTCTGAGAATATGCAGGGAATAATCTCAGTCTTTTGGTATTGGTTGAGATCTGATTTGTGACCCAGTATGTGGTCTGTTCTGGAAAAAGTCCTATGTGCGCTTGAGCAGAATGAGTATTCTCTTGTTTTAGGGTGGAATGTTCTGTATATATCTATGAGGTCCATCTGGTCCAGTGTGTCATTCAAAGCTCTTGTTTCTTTGTTGATTTTCTGCTTAGATGATCTGTCTGTTGCTGAGAGTGGAGTATTGAGGTCTTCTACAATTAACGTATTATTATCAATATGACTCTCTATTTTGGTTAACAGTTGGCTTATGTAGATGACTGCTCCCATATTGGGCGCATAGATATTTACGATTGTTAGATTTTGTTGTTGGATAGATCCTTTAAGAATGATAAAGTTTCCTTCTGTGTCTCTAACTACAGTCTTTAGTTTAAAAACTAATTTGTCTGATATAAGAATTGCTACCCCAGCTTTCTTTTGATGTCCGTTGGCATGGAAGATTGATCTCCATCCCTTCCCTTTCAGTTTGGATGTATCTTTAGGTTCAAAATGAGTCTCTTGTAGACAGCATATGGATAGGTCCTGTCTTTTTATCCAATCTGCAACCCTGTGCCATTCTATGGGAGCATATAGACCATTCATGTTGAGAGTGATTATTGAAAGATATGAATTTATTGTCATCATGTTGCCTTTGAAGACGTTGTTTTTATAGATTGTCCCTGTAAATTTCTGTTGTATATCACTCTTGGGGTCTTTCTCCTTTTATGGAACCCCCCTTAATATTTCTTGCAGGGCTAGCTTAGTGGTCACATATTGTTTCAGTTTCTGCCAATCTTGGAAGCTCTGCATCTCTTCATCCATTCTAAATGACAGCCTTGCTGATAAAGTATTCTTGGCTGCACGTTCTTCTCATTTAGTACCCTGAATATGTCTTGCCAGGCCTTTCTGGCATGCCAGGTCTCTGGATAGGTCTGACATTATTCTGATGTTCCTTTCTGTGTACATAAGGAATCTCTTCCCCCTAACTGCCCTTAAGTTGGTTTCCTTGGTTCTAAGATTTGCGAGTTTTACTATTACATGCCGGGGTTTTGGCCTGTTTTCCTTGATCTTAGGAGGGGTCCTCTCTGCCTCTAGGACACTAATGTTTGTTTCATTCTCCAGTTTAGGGAAGTTCTCAGCTACGATTTGCTCAAATATATCTTCTAGTCCTCTCTTTCTCTCTCCACGCCCTCACGGATCCCAATAATTCTGACATTGGAACATTTCATGGTGTTACTTACTTCTCTGATTCTATTTTCTTGTATTTTGAGTTGTTTTTTCTTGGCCTCCTCTTTTTCCTTCTTGCCTTTTAATTGGTCTTCTAGATCACTAATGCCTTCTTCTGCCTTGCTTACCCTAGCTGTTAGATTATCTAGATTAGATTGGATCTCATTGGTAGCATTTTTAAATTCTGCCAGTTCAGCTTTCATTTCTGCCCTTAGAGACTCTATGTTGCCAATAATTGATTTCTCCATTCTAGCTATTGTCTTTTTAATTTCTACCCTGAATTCCATCTCTGACATCTTGGTCATAATTGTGTCCATTTGTAAATCTGTGGCATAAGTCATAGTCTCTGAGTCTTTCCTATTTTGGGGGTTCCTCCTCCTAGTCATTCTGTTGAGGGGTGGTTCAGGGAATGTACAGAGTCCAAATTATTGACCACAACCCAAGCAAGATGCTTGCTGTTTTATTGGGATCTTAGGGTTGATGGCCTCTTCTTCTCTCAGCCTGTCTTCTTGGGGATGGACCTGCCACAGTGTTATTCTGCCCTGTTTGGGCAGAGTTGCCCTGCCCCTTGTGGCGGGTGATGGGCTTAGTGAGGTCCGGTTTTTTGGGGCTTTTTTTTTCTGGTGGCTTTCTCTGGTGGCTTTCTGTGTCTCTTTCAAGAGTCAGAGCAGAAGAGATTGTTTCCAACCCTCTGCCTCAGAGTGGAGAGATCACAGTCTGTTCTTCAGTGAGCTCTCCAGGCCACACTATCTCCGTTTCTGTCTGTGCTGCTATAAACTGCAGCATCTTGGGTTGTGCCCCCCTCAGCTGTACTCCCAGTCTTTGCCTCCAGGTTGAGGCATGTCTCTGCCCTTTGTGCTTCTAAAACTGCCACCCACCCCCAGTTCACACATGTCGCCCCACTGGTCCAGTTTCAGTCCGGGGGGGTGGGTGGCTGCCCTAAAGTCCTTTCCCCATCACTACCAGTCTGCGAGTCTGTCTCCGGTCCCCAGCGTGGGAGGCTATAGCTCACCAGCGGTGTAGGATCCCAACGGCTTGGCTCCCTCACCCTTCTGTTTATCCTCCGATATCTGCCCACAGAATCATGGCTCCCTGTTTCACACCTAAAAATCAACCGCCTGCGATATTTTGTTTGTTGAGAACCAGATCTATCTTCTTACATCTCAGGTGGATTTCGTGGATGTTCAGAGTGGTCTGGTAGATACCCAGCTCAATTCCAGGGACCGGTTGGAATAGGGTCTCCTACTCCTCCGCCATCTTTTCCAGGTCTCCAATGTTTAGATATTTTAGACAGAAAATCAATAAGGAAATATTGGCCTTAAATGACATGGTAGACCAGATGGACTTAATAGATAGATACAGAATATTTCATCCTAATGCAGCAGAATGCACATTCTTCTTAAGTGCACATGGAATATTCTGCAGGATAGAATATTCTGCAGAATAGGGCACCTACGTGGCTCAGTTTGTTAAGCATCTGCCTTCAGCTCAGGGCATGATCCTGGAGTCCCTGGATCAAGACCTGCATTGAGCTCCCTGCTCAGCAGGGGTTTGCTTCTTCCTCTGCCCCTCACCCTGCTCTTGGGCTCTCTCTCTCTCAAATAAATAAATTAAATCTCTAAAAAATGAATATTCTGCAGGATTGAATATTCTGTAGGATAGGGATATTTTGCAAGCCACCAAACAGGTCTCAGTGAATCTAAGTAGATTGTAATCATATCAAGCATCTTCACTTACCACAATAATATGAAACTAGAAATCAACTGGAAGATAAAAATCTGGAAAAATCACAAATATGTGGAGATTAAATAACAAGCTACTGAATAAGCAATGGCTCAGTGAAAGGAGAAATTAAAAAAAAAAATCTTAGGACAAATGAAAATGGATATACAACATACCAAAATCCATGGTGAGTAGCAGTAGTAGTTCTAATAGGTAAGTTTTTAGCACTACAGGTCTGTCTTGAGAAACAAGAAAAATCTCAAATAAACAATTTAACTTTACACCTAAAGAAACTAGAAAAAGAAGAATAAATTCCAAATTTAGTAGAGGGAAGGAAATAATAAAGACCAGAAGCAAAATATATGAAATAGAGATGAAAAATACAATAGAAAAGATCAGTGAAACCAAGAGCTCGTTCTTTGAAAAGATAAAATTGGCAAAGATAGGTGAGACATACTGGGAAAAAGAGACGTCTCAAATAAAATCAGAAATGAGAGAGGAAAAGTTACAACGGACACACAAAAAAAAAGAAAAGAAAAAGGATCACCAATCATTAGTCTGAACAATTATACACCAACAAATTGGACAACCTATAAGAAATGGATAAATTTCTAGAAATATACAACCTTCTAATCATGAAGAAATAGATAATCTGAATAGACTGATTATTAGTAGGGTGCAGGGAATGGCCAGCAATTCCTGTACTGATGGATGAAAGATTATTCCAAACTTTGCCCTGGAAGAAAGGAGAAGGCAAGGGGGTCAATGCTCAGTGATGAAGACCCTTTGCTCTTCTTGGCTCCTGCTTTATTGGTCCTTCAGGACATCCTTATCACTGTTTCTCAAGCACTTGATGTGTGACAATGGGTCTTACTGAAACTGAGAGGATTTATGGGAAAGATAAAATATGCTAATCTGCAGGTTCTACTAAACATAGCCTGGGAACAATGCATACATCTCTTAGATCACAGGGCGGCTGTTTGGGCTAAGAAGGCTTAGGGAAGGCAACTCCTCATGGCATTCCAGCAGCAGAGTGGTCTCGTGGGCCCAGGCATTCCAAAGGCCCACGCCCTTCTCTGAAACCTTCCCTCACCCCCAGCAGCCTCTCTGTTACATTTTAGCAAGCCAGGTATTATGGCTGATTTCATGCTCTACATTAACCCCAACAGTAGGAGAGTGAATCAGCAATCAAAAAACTCCCAGCAAACAGAAGTCCAGTAATAGATGACTTCATAGGTGGATTCTACCAAACACTTAAAGGAGAATTAACGCATGTCCTTCTCAAAATATTCCAAAAAATTGAAGAAGAAGGGATGCTTCCAAACTCACTGGTGGATGAACTGATAAAGATGTGCCATAAATACACAATGGAATACTACTCAGTCATACAAAAGAATGAAATCTTGACACTTGTGGCTACATAAGTGTACCTTGAGGGTATTATACTAAGTGAAGTAAGTCAGAGAAAGACAAATACCATATGATTTCACTTATATGCAAAATCTAAATAAAACACAAGGAAACAAAACAAAATTAATAGATACCCAGAACAGATTGGTAGTTGCCAGATGGGAGGGGGGTTGAGGGTATAAATAAGTTATAGGGATGTAATATTACAGCATTGCTATAATTAGTAATGTTGTATTGCACACTTGAAAGTTGCTAAGAGAATAAATCTTAAAAGTTCTCATCACAGGAAAAAAAATTGCACAACTTTGCATGGTGACAGATGGTAACTAGACTTACTGTGGTGACCAGTTCATAGGTTACACAAATATCACATCTTATACATGAATCTAATATAATGTTATATGTCAATTATAGTTCAATAAAAAGAACATTATATATTAATGATAAAAAAAGTATTTGGTAGAATTTACCAGTGAAGCCATCTGTTCTAGGACTTTTTTTTATTGGGAGGTTTTTGATTACTGCTTCAATCTCTTTACTTTCTATAGGCCTATTCAGAATTTCTGTTTTTTCCTGAGTCATTTAATAATTTGTGTGTTTCTAAGATTCATCCATTTCATATAGATTATCTAATTTTTTGGCCTACAATTATTCATGATATTCTTTTTTTATAATCCGTTTTCTTTCTGTAAGGTTAGTGGTAATGTCTCTATTTTCATTTCTAATTTTAGCAGTTGGAGTATTCTTTCTTTTTTCTTTAGGGTAGCTAAATATTTGTCAATTTTGTTCTTTTTGAAGAATCAACTTTTGGTTTCATTGATTTTATTTTCTATTTTATCTCCATTCTAATATTATTTCCTTTCTTCGGCTAGCTTTGCATTTAGTTTGCGCTTCTTTTTCTAGTTCCTAACATTGTATAGTTGTATTATTTATTTGAGGTCTTCTTTATTCTTCTTCCTCTTCTTTCTTTTCTCCCCATCTGTTTTCTCTTCCCACCTCCTTTTTCCTTCCCTCTCTCCCCTTTCTTCTCTCCCCCGCTTACCATTTTTCCTTCTTTTTGCTTAGAGTCTCTGTATTTATTAGGTCAGAATCTCCAAAGAAGTTTTTTCCTCACAGTTAGCTTGCCAGCTTAGCTTATGGGTACCCATCTGAAATGATTTCCTTCTTTAAGTACATTCAAACTTTAAGGGATTACAGCTAAAATTTCCCTTTGAGCTCTGCTTTCACTTTATTCCCTATATTTTTATATGTAATTATTATTTTTCATTCATCTCAAGTTCTTTTTTAATTTCCCTTGCAATTTCTTTGACTCATTGGTTGCTTAAGAGTATGTTGTTTAATTTACACATAGGTGTGGATTTTCCATTTTTCCTTCTTGTAGTAATTTCTAGTTTTATTCCATTGTAGCTAGAAACTATTCTCTTATGATTTTAGTCTTCCTTAATTTTCAAAACTTTTTGTGGTATAACATACAGTCTGCCCTGGAGAATGAATATTCCATGTGTACTTGAGAGAACTATATTCTGCTGTTGTTGAGTGGAATGTTCTATAAATATGTTAGATCTAGTTGGTCTATAATGTTGTTCAAGTCCTTAATTTCCTTATTGATCTTCTGTCTAGTTATTCTACACATCATGCAGAGTGAGCTATTGAAATTTCCAACCATTATTGTAGACTGCTCCTGTGTTCAGTTTTGTCAATTTTTGTTTCATATGTTTTGGCACTTTGTCATTAGGTATATACATGTTTATAATTATTATATTTCTTGATGGATTAACCCCTTTATTGATATACAATGTCCTAATATGAGATATTTTTAAATGGATTTTGTGAAATTACATTGAAAGGTATTTTATTGGTTCTTTCCTAGATCATGGTTGGAGATATTGGAACACTCTTTAAGATTCGTATTGGTCATACTAACTCTGGACCTTCCCCTTCCTGGCACTGTAAAGAGGTAAAGACATATCAACACTCCCATCCTTTGCAAAACCCTCTGCAAATTCTGTTCGGGAATTAAACCTCAAAGAGGCATTTCACACCTGTTATAAATTGATGGAATCAAACCTAGATCTTTTTAGTCAGTATATTTCTCAAAACAACAGTATCATATCCCCTTATTAATTAATTTCTAATTTATTGAGGGAAGCACCTCAAGTAAATAATCCTTTTACCTCTTTGCAAAGGGAAGAAAGTACTTGGGACTCTGTATAAACTCCCATTACTTCTTCTTCTTTTTATTTTAGTTTTAACTATTTTATTATTATTTTTTTTATTAAGTATAGCTGAAACAGTGTTACATTAGTTTCAGGTGTATAACATCGTGTTTTGACAATTACAATGCTTCTTGATATGGTTGCACTATTGATGAAAAGGTGACTAGGTAAATGTCATCTGTTTCAGAAGGATTGTAAAAGTAGACCATTTGCGTTGGTGAAATAATAATCTGCTAAATTTGAATGCCAGCTCTCAAATTTGATCTATTCATGCTAAGCAAATAATGCCACTTGAATACTTTTAGTAGCAAAAAAAAGGCTTACATATCCTAAATTATTTAAATTAAAAATTTTACTTATTACCATAATTGCCAACAAACAATCTTCAACACTGAATATGAAAAATCTTGTTATCCATTTTTGTGTATGGTGTAGTTCCATCTTTTGTCATTTCAAAATAAATGAACTTATGTAAGCAAGTTCTCAAAGTGCAAAGAACATTTAGTCAAACTCCTGATATTCTTGGCAGACTTGTTCTACAGTTTGGTAATATGTGAGAAAATTAATGAAGAATTTGTGGAAGATAAGTAATCCCTTAAAAATACTTTTATTCTATTAGCATATATGTATACACACACACACACACACACACAGTTGTTAATAATGCCATCTTCTTTGGGATGCCTGGGTGGCTCAGTTGGTGGTTAAGTGTCTTCCTTTGGCTGGGGTCATGATCTCAGGGCCCTGGGATCGAGTGGGTGTCAGGCTCCTTGCTCAGCGGGGAGCCTGCTTCTCCCTCCTTCCCCCTGCTCTTCCCCCTGCTCATGCTCTCTCTCTCTCTCTCTCACAATCTTTCTCTCAAATCAATAAATAAAATCTTAGAAAAAAAAAGCCATCTTCTTTGCATTAAAGTCACAAAAGATCCTGAAGGAAATTGAAAAATGAAACTCTATAAAAATATGAATGTAGAAGTTAGTTTCAGACTTAAAATTACTGCCTGGCTTGTATATGAAATAATTTTCTCTTGTATGCTATACAGAGTTTTTGAAGTATGATATTCAAATTGATACTTAAATGATCAGATATAATAACATCTTTTACTTTTTCTTTCATAGTAAGTTAAGCTAATTTATGAAAATTATCGTTAATACTCCTGCCATCTCATTTGATTGAAAACCAATAAGCAATATTATATTCATTATACATATATATTCAGCTGTGATATTGAGACAGTGGTTAAGTGATCTGAAAAGATTTTATAATATTGCAGAGGAAAGACAAAAAATTGGCTGAACAATCCTGTTGTCTCTCTTTGCCTGACAATTACTCTCATTGCAAGGCAACTTATTTGCCTGAGTTTTACCTCACCTGTCTTTGAGTACCAATAAAGAAGAGAGATGTTCTTGATTCAAAGTTTTATTCTAGGTTGATAAAGCACTTATATAATTTACTAATTTTGCCAAGTTAAGTTGCTAGGTAATGTGTTGGGTATTTTCTGTTCAATTCTTATAGTATAGTTTAGAAGTTTAAAATTTAAAGTAAGCCAATTTGTGCCTATAACTTGAAGGGATTTGAATTAAAACATTTAGTCCATTATAGCAATAATGATACAACATTTCCCCAGCCCATAAAATAATCACATTACTTTTAGGACTTTAATCTTGGTTCTTTCAAGTTTAGTTAAGAAGATTACAAAATAAAAAGTTTCAAAGGGTGGTTTATTTTGTATTTCTTAAGTAATTTGCCTTGGGCTTTACTTAAAATAACCAAATCAAATAGCGAAGCCAGCAGCCTTGCAAACCAATGGTAATTCTGTGTGGTTTTCAGGAAGCCTTTCTAAAACTGTGATTGTACCAAAGTCACACATGGGGTGAATTTATGAATGCAAATTTCCGGGCCTTACCAAGATCTATGAATTAGTAAGTTTAGGGATCAAAAATCTATTTGTATAACAACTTCATTTCTTAAACACATTAAAATAGAAATCTCTAAGGCATTTTAAAGACTATAAGATTAATTTATCAGATAAAATAACACTCACTGAAGCTTTTAAAACAATAATAGTACCCTACTCATGAAAGGCTAGATTTTAGAATCAGGAATCAGAGTTTCTACTTTCTGATGATTTTTGATATTCATCTGATCCTAACAGAATTTATTAACATCTTTGTTTAACTCTAGGATAATGTAATATGGCATAATAGGTATACCCAGATAAATAATTATTGCTCAAGTTTCATTCATTGCTGAGGACCCACAGAGAAAAAACTGTATCAGTTTGAATCTGTAGTGCATGAAATCTAAGTTCATGCTAACATTTTATAATACCATTTTGAAATAAAAAATGTATTTACTAAGGGATTGGAACAGGGAAGTAATAGATTTTTGAAAATTGTAAATCTCTTTCTAAATAGGAAAATATCGACACTTAAAAAATTGGGGAGGAAATTGGTATTTTTAGCATTTCAATATAGAGAAATTAGAAATAGAAAATTTCAAAATAAAAGAAATGCCATTGTACTTGAGATAGCAATAAAAAAAGAAATTAACACTTTTCTTGTCAAGTATTCAACAACTTATTGTATTTAAAAATAAGTAACATGATCTACCATGAGCTAAGTGTCAGGCTTGGATGAAAACTTTTATTTGACTCTTTGATAAAGTATTCTTACATTTCTTACAAGAAATACTGTTGCTCTGTAGATACAATTGTGGAACATGAATTCTGGAAAAAAGTTTTATATACCTGTTCAACGATGGTTAGCACGAAATCAAGAGGATGGGGAAATCTGTCGAGAATTTCCTGTTTTAAACAAAGGACAACCCATGCTTCCAGGTAGGGAAGATCCAACTCCAGGAAGCATAAATAAAACTTGTTTGCCTAAATGCTTAAGGACAGGGAACTTGATAAATACATATTGAGTAAATGAATAAATGAACAAATAATGATTAAACAATTGTTCATTTCTTACCAATTACCTCTTCTGATGTGAGAGCTGCATCTAAATATTTTGTAGTTTTTTCATGTACTGGCATTCAGGAGTATGTTTTTGTCTACAGTTAACCTTGCAGGGAGGTCAAATGAAATTCCTCTTTTTTTGTTTTAAGATTTTTTGTATTTATTTGAGAGAGAGACAGAGTACAAGCAGGGGGAGGGATAGAGGGAGAGGGACAAGCAGACTTCCCGCTGAGTGGGGAGCCCCATGTGGGGCTGGATCCTGGGACCCTGGGATCATGACCTGAACCGAAGTCAGACACTTAACCAACTGAGCCACCCAGGCACCCCTGAAATGCCTCTTAATTTAAACAAGAAAATTAATTTTTAGAAGGTCATGAGACAATTGAGTGCCCAATGAAGAAGTTATTCCACGGCTAAGAAATGCAAGTCAGTGTACACTTTCCCCACCAGGTTCTACCTTAGTTTTGAAAAATTTACTACTTGATCAGGAAGTGAAAACCGAACTGCTCAATGACTTTTTAAGCATTGACCAAAAGCAGAGGTGTGTTCAATCCTTATGTAAATATGGCTGAGGAATAGGCTCTGCTTGGGGTTAGAGAGTCACCGTGTACTGCATAGTTCAGGGTGACTCTGTAAGAGCTGTTTGCTCTTGTGTCTGCTGGCCTCTGTTTTGGAAGAGAATAGGAGAATAGGAGAAAGGTATATAAGAATTATTAAATGGGTAATTTACAAAAATAAATTTTTCTTCTATCCAGAATATTTCCTACCCAAAATGGGATATCTTAGTTTTCTAAAGCAATAAATGATAATAAATATTATGTGAAGATTAAGAAGAGTTCCACAGTGTCATACAATGTTAGGCTTAGGTACATAATAACTTGTATAACTTTTTAAGGGAATGTAGGTAAGTAAAACATTTGCAGAGGCTGATGATTCCATTATGGTTTTTAACTAAGGTGTAATAAACTGTTAATTTTCTGAAGTTAAAATATTTTTGAAAACATATGAATAGTTCCATTTGCTGAAAAGTGAAGGCTTGTATGAGCATTGTTCTCACCCTTCATAAGCATTTTTATCACCCTTTATAAGTATTCTCAACATTCTTCCTCATTAGCCTATTTTCTTTACCCAGAATGAGAAATTGGCCAGGTGCCCTGTTCCTACCCATTGCTAGCCAGGATGCAGAGGTTACTTTTTGCTTTTTTGTCTCTTATTTTAACTGTAAAATTCTGTTCAAAGGATGCATATTATTCAAATACATACTGATTTTCCTTGCTTTGTTTGTAGTACTTGGTACTTAAGGTTTATTAATAAACATTTTCCCCCAGTTTCTTCACCCAGTTGAAGAAACCTCTTATATGTTTTCTCTGTGATATCTGTACTCTCTCATGTGCTGTTAATAAACTAGGTAAGCCCTTAGTTATCTAAATCTCATTAGTAGATATAACAAATGATAGCTGATCTTAGCCATACTTTTGTTTAATATTCTAGCAAAGATTGGTGCTATGTATGAAATGATGTTATTATAGACAAGTGGCAGCTTTCTCTGGAGATAGAGACATCAGTTCTAGGTGGTATAAACAAGGAAAGTCTCAATTAGTGTCTTTTTTGCTATATTGGTACCTTTGAGTCCATAAAGAATTAGGGCAGTATTTGTCTTTTTTTTTTTTTTAAGAGAGGAAGAGAGAGTGAGAAGGGTCAGGGAGAGGCAGAGAGAGAGAGGCTCTTAAGCAGGCTCTGTGCCCAGCATGGAGTCTGACTCGGGGCTCGATCTCACAACTTTGAGATCATGACCTGAGTCGAAATCAGGAGTTGGACACTGAACTGACTGAGACACCCGGGCACCTCAGGGCAGTATTTGTCATTTAAGGTAAAAGGAAGTCTAAAAGTGTTTGCCTGATTAACCAGTATGCTATCATATGTACCTGAAAAAATATGTTTTATGATTATGGAATTATTTTTCTGCTGTGGATAAAGGTTACTAAGATAACCAGAGCAAAAAATGGAGTTTTTCAGGCTGGTGAGGTATTTCTTTTTAATTTTAATTTTTAATTGTGATAACAAACACATAACAAAATTGACTGTCTTAACATTTGTAAGTGTACATTTCAGGAGTGTTAAGTATATTCACATTGTACTACAACAGATCTCTAGGACTTTTTTCATCTTCCCAAACTGAAATTTTATTTCTTCTTTTGTGAATTTTGGCAGATTGTCTGTTTCAGGGAATTGGTCCACTTTACCTAGGTTATCAAATTTGTGAACAGAGTTGTTCATAGCATTCTTTTAGTATCATTTTAAGTTTCCATGGGATCTGTAGTTACATTCCCTCTTTAATTTCTGATATTACTAATTTGTGTCCTCTTTTTTTTTCTCAACTAGCCTGGCTAGAGGCTTATTGATTGTATCAATTTTTTGGGATTACTTTTAGTTTCATTGATTTTCCTCTCTTGATTTTTTATTTTCGATTTCATTGATTTCTGCTCTAAGTCTTATTTCTTTACTTCTTGTCTACTTTGGATTTAATTTGCGCTTCTTTTTCTAGTTTCCCAGGGTGGAAACTTAGGTGATTGATTTTAGACTTTTCTTCTTTTCTAATGTATGCATTCAATGTTATAAATCCCTCAGCATTGCTTTTGCTCCATCCCACAATTTTTGATAAATTGTGTTTTTATTTTAATTAAGTTCAAAATATTTTAAAATTTTGCTTCAGATTACTTCTTTGCCCCATGTGTTATTTAGAAGTGTGTTATTTGATCCCCACATATAATGGAATTTTTCAGTTATCTTTCTGTTACTGATGTCTAGTTTAATTCCACTGTGGTCTGTGAGAAAACATTGTATGATTTCTGTTCTTTTAAATCTGTTAAGGTTTGTTTTATGGCCCAGTCTGTGGTCTGGGTGAATGTGCCATGTGAGTGTGGGAAGAATATGTGTTCTGCTGTTGTTGGATGAAGTAATCTATAGATGTGGATTATAAACAGTTGATCAACAGTGTTATTGAGTTCACTTATGTCCTTATTGATTTTCTGCTTGCTTGATCTGTCCATTTCTGAGAGAGGGGTGTTGAAACCTTCAACAATGATAGTGGATTCATCTATTTTTCCTTGCAATTCTATCACCTATTCTATATGAGTTTTTTCTCATGTAGTTTGATGCTCTGTTGCTAGGCATATACACATGAAGTATTATCGTGTCTTCTTGGAGGACTGACCTTTTTATCATTATGTAATGTCTTTCTTTATCCTAGATATATTTCCTTGCTTTAATACCTGCTGTGGCTGAAATTAATATAGCTATTCTTGCTTTTTTTGATTAGTTTACCATGGTATATTTTTCTCTATCCATTTACTTTTAATCTATGTGTATCTTTATATTAAAAGTAGGTTTCTTATAGATAAAATACAGTTGAGTCTTATTTTTTAATCCACTGTGACAATTTTTAATTGGTTCATTTGGACCACTGATGTTCAAAGTGATTATTGATATAATTGGATTAATATATACCATATTTGCTACTGTTTTCTATTTGCTTCTTTTATTCTTTGTTCCTGTTTTTGTCTTTCACTCTTGCTCTGTTTTTGTGATTTTATTTTATTTTTTAAATATTTATTTATTTGACAGAGAGAGAGCACAAGCAGGGGGGATGGCAGGCAGAGGGACAGGGAGAAGCAGGCTCCCTGCTGAGCAAGGAGCTCAATGCGGGGCTCCATCCCAGGACTCTGGGATCATGATCTGAGCTGAAGCAGACCTTTGTCTAACTGAGCCACCCAGGCACCCCTGTTTTTGTGATTTTAATAGAGCATTCAATTGAGAAAATCCATTTTCTTTCCTTTCTCAGCTTATCAGTTATACTTAAAAAAAAACCAAACTTATATTTAGTGGCTGCTCTACAGTTTCAAGTATACATTTACAACTAATCCAAGTCCACTTTCAAATAACACTATACCTCTTCATGGGTAGTGTGAGTACCTTATAATAACAAAATAATTCTTTTCTTCTATCTCTTGTATCATTGCTTTATTTTTTTATATATAAGAACACATAAGCATATATTATGTATACATTCATAAACATACATAATTAAATGCATTGATGCTATTATTATTTTAAATAGATTTATATGTTAAATGAATTAAGAATAAGAAAAATAAAAGTTTTTGTTTAATCTTCACTTATTGCTTCTTTGATGCTCTTCCTTTCTTTATATAGATCTGAATTTCTGACCTATATTATTTTCCTTCTCTTTTAAAAACTTCTTTTAACAATTCCTGCAAGGCAGGTCTACTGGCAACAAATTTTCTCAGTTTTTGTTTGTCTGAGAAAGTTTGTATTTCTCCTTCACTTTTGGTAGATAATTTCACAGGGTACAGAATTCTACTTGGTGTTTTTTTTTTTCTTTCAATACTTTTAATATTTTACTCTACTCTTTTCTTGCTTGCATGGTTGCTGAGAAGTCAGATGTAAGTCTTATCTTTGTTTCTTTATAAATAAGGTTTTTTTCCTCTTTATTTTCAGGATTTTTTCCTTTATCTTTGATTTCTTATAGTTTGAAAATGATATGCCTAAAGTAGTTAAAAAATTTTTTATTTTGGCACTTATCCTTCTTGATGTTCTCTGAACTTCCTGGATCTTTGGTTTGATGTCTGACATTAATTTGGGGGAATTTTTAGTCATTATTGTTTCAAATATTTCTTTTGTTCCTTTCTTTTTTCTCCTGGTATTCCCTTTATGTGTATGTTACACCTTTTGTAGTCCCAGAGTCCTTGTTTTTCAGTCTTCATTCTCTTTGCTTTTCAGTTTTGGAGGGTTCTATTGATATATCTTTGATAGCTCAGAGATTCTTTACACATCAGTGTAGTATCTACTAATAAGCCCATCAAAGGCATTCTTTGCTTTTGTTATAATTTTTTTTAATTTTTTAATTTATTTTTAATTAAAAAATTATTTATTGGCAGAGAGAGAGAGAGCACAAGCAGGGGGAGATGCATGCAGAGGGAGAGGGAGAAGCAGGCTCCCCACGAAGCACGGGGCTCCATCTCAGGACCCTGGGATCATGACCTGAGCCAAAGGCAGTTGCTTAACCAACTGAGCCACTCAGGCACCCCAGATAATTTTTTTAAAGGTATTTTTTAAAAAATGTATTTTTTTTATTCATTTTATTTTTTTAAAGATTTTATTCATTTATTTGACAGAGACACAGAGAGAGAGGGAACACAAGCAGGGGGAGTGGGAGAGGGAGAAGTAGGCCCCCCTTCTCCCCACCCCCCCTGCTGAGCGGGGAGCCCGATGTGGGGCTCCATCCCAGGATCCTGGGACCATGACCTGAGCCAAAGGTAGACGCTTAACGACTGAGCCACCCAGGCGCCCTTAAAATGTATTTTTAAAGAGAGAGAGAGCATGTGCATGCACAAGTGGGGGGAGGGGCAGAGGGAGAGAATCTTCAAGCAGACTCCCCACTGAGTGCACAACCCGATCTGGGCCTTGATCCCATGACCCATGAGATCATGACCTAGGCCAAAACCAAGAGTTAGAGGCTTAACTGACTGAGCCACTCAGGTTCCCCTGTTACAATGTTTCTTATTTCTAGCCTTTCTTTTTGATTCTTTCTTAGGAATCCCATCTTTCTGCTTACATTGTCCATTTGTTCTTGCATGTTATCTGTGTAATCTATTAGAGTCTTTAGCATATTAATCATAGTTATTTTAAATTTCCAGTCTGATAATTTCAACTGCCCTGCCATGTCTGCTTCTGATGCTTGCTCTTTGTCTTCAAATTGTGTTTTTTGCCTTTTAATATGCCTTATAATTTTTTCTTGATAGTTGGACATGATGTACCAGACAAAAGGAAATATACTCAATAGGCCTTTAGTAATACAATGATGAGGCATGGGGGGAGGGAACGGTTTTATAGTCCTATAATTAGATTAGAAATCTATAATTAGATTTCAGTCTTTAGTGATTCTATGCCTCTGTACTGTGAACTTCATAAGTATTTCTGTTTTTTTCCATCCCTCTTAGGTGGGACAGGATGGCTAGAGCTGGCTAGAGTTGGGTATTTGCCTTCCCTGTGGTCATTGAGGCTCCATTAATACCCTAGCAGGTTAGGATCTGGTTAATTTGTTTCCCCTGAGGGCCGGTCTTATTAAGAAGAACATAGTGCTCTGGTGTATTTTAAAATGCTTCCCTTTGCCCTTTCTCTGCCAGAAGTAGGAAGAAAATTTTCTCCCATATTTACTGTGAGAACCTAGGTGAACTCCTGAAGGCAAAACTCACAAAAGTGCAGGGGGCTCCTATGATTGAGAACTCCCATGATTAAGAACTCCCCCTGGAGTTTTTAACTCTCAGACTGCAATGAACCTCCAGCAATTTGTTAATTATAGTTCAGAATTTCCTGTGCCAGCAGTGGTTCCCATGGTAGTTTCTTTTCTTTCTTTCTTTTTAAAAAAGATTTTATTTATTTGAGAGAGAGAGACAGAGACAGAGATAGCGAGAGAGAGAATGAACAGGGAGGAGAAGGAGAAGCAGACTCCCACTGAGCAGGGAGCCTGATGCGTTGCTCGATCCTGGAATCATGACCTGAGCCGGAAGGCAGACGCTTAACCAACTGAGTCCCCCAGGCGCCCCTCTTTTTTTTTTTTTTTTTTAAAGATTTTGTTTATTTTAGAGAGAGCATGAGTGGGGAGGGGCAGAGTGGTAGGGAGAAAAAATCTGAAGTGGACTCTGTACTGAGCATGGAGCCCAATGCAGGCTCGATCCCAACCGGGAGATCATGACCTGAGCTGAAACCAAAAGTGAGACGTTTAACCGACTGAGCCACCCAGGCATCCTTCCATGGCAGTTTCTATTCATGAGTCTCTCTACCATCTAAGCTGTGACTCCTTGTTTGCTCATCTGTCTCTCCAATCTTGGGGGCTGTAGTTTGCCCTGTGTCCTTTTCTCTTTTTTGGATACAAGAAGAGTTGTTGGTTTTTCAGTGTGTTCAGCTTTTTGCTTGTTAGGATGCAGGGGTACCTTTGAAGCTTCTTACATATGGAACTGGTACCAGAGCTGAAACTCTATACCCATTAAACAGTAATTCCCTCTCCTTCATTTTCTACTTTTTATTTTCTATGATTTTGAATACTTTAGAATCATGAGTGGAATCCTATAATATGTACCCTTTTGTAATTGGCTTATTTCACTTAGCATAATATTCTTGTGACTTATCCATGTTGTACTGTGTAACAGGATTTCCTTCTTTTTTAAGGCCACAACATGTTCCTTTTTGATCCTCGGACTAGATAATTTCAAATCACCTGCTTGTTTTCAAGTTCACTGATTCTTTTGCTGGTCAAGTTTACTTGTTAAATCTGCTTAATGAATTTTTCAATTTGGTTAATGTATTCTTCAGTTCCAAAATTTATGTTTGGTTCTTCATAGTTTCTACCTCTTTTTTGATATTCTCATTTTGTGCAGTTTTCCTGATGTTATTTAGTTGTAATTCTGTGTTCTCTTTTAGCTCATTTTTTTATCTTTAAGATGAGTATTTGAACTCATTGTCAGGTTATTCATAGATTTACATTTCTTTCTTTCTTTTTTTTTTTTTTGAGATTTAATTTGTTCCTTTTATTGGCCAAATATTTTTTTTTTGGCTTCATACTCTTTCTCCTCTCCTTCAGCTACCGTGTGACACGTGTGACATGAGTATCAGATTTTTTGTTATTGTTCCACAGGTCCCTGAAGCTCTGTTTATTTTTTTCTCTTTTGTTAAGTTGGATAATTTCTATTTACTCTCTCTTCAAGTTCACTAATGTTGTCTTCTGTCCTCCTCATTCTCTTGACCCTATTCAGTAAGTTTTAAAATTTGCTTATGGTGTTTGTTGAGGTCTAAGATTTCCATTTGTTTCTTTTTAAAATTTTGTTTTGTTGATACTTTCTATATTTCCATTGTTTTTGAGAGTGCTCATGATTGTTTACAGTAGCATTTTTATCATAGTTGCTGTCAAGATTTTGTCAGATAATTCCAATACGTGTTACCATTTTGAAGTTGTTATCTCTTCTTCATTGTCTTTTCCCATTTGATTTGAAATTTTCCTGGTTCTTCATATGCTGAATAATTTTGGTTTATATCTTGGATATTTTACATATTATTATTTGAGGCACTGGATGTTATTTAAATCCTATGGAGAATGTTTATATTTTTGTTTTAACAGGCCGTTGATCACTGGTTAGTTTCAGGCCACAAATTCCAACTGTCATCTGTGGGCTGTGGTTTCAATGTCAGTTTAGTTTTAAAAGATTTGGCCGTGCTATTCAGATCTGTCCTACCTGTATACTACTCATTGGTGAATCTGGGGCCTACATGGAGGTTTATCTGTTGGTTTAGATCTCAAAGTATTTGATATTGGTATTCATGCATCTTTAGCTTAGGGATGAGCCCAGGAGTTAATAAAGAGCTTTCTGTGTTTGCCTTTCTTCCCTCTGTGAACCTCTTTGGTACTTTCCAGTTCCCTGGCTCCTGTTTTTGGTCTAAAGCTGATGCTTTAGTGTACCTTTTTGCTGTATATTTCTGTAGTCTTCCTATGTCCAGGGCTAAGCAGTGGTAGAACAGAGAGAGCAAAGAAAGCAATTGAGATTGGCCCCACCCTACTGAAGCTCAGATCCTATGAACAGAGGCAAAAGTTCTCCCTCAGAATGTTGGTTCCTGTTTGCTTCTGTGCCTAGGCACTGGGATGTGAGAGAATGGAGAAATGAAAGACTAAAAAAAAAAAAAAAATCGTAGAATATCTGTACTATGTGTTAGGAATTTTCTTTCCTGCTTCTTAAGCCTGAGCAAGAGGGCTCTCCTGAGCTCCCTGTGTCTGAGCTTCAGTGCCTATTTCCAGGTTTCTGGTGAACTGAGTTCAGGGGGGAAGATACCAGGGGACAAAAAAAGAGGACACTGCCACTTGTTGGTACCTCAAAATCTGTTCTTCTTTCTCAGTCCCCCGGTACAGTTTACCCTTCAGCATTTTCCTATAGCTGGTCAATGCATTTTATCAAAATTTTATAGCTGTATTCTGTGGGAGAAACTGGGTAGAGTGTGTTACTGCATTTTAACTGGAACTGGAACTCTTGATTAGCTATAAGTAATTTTTCTATCATATGAATAATTCTTGGCATATAAAGCTTATTTTTCTTTTGTTGTCAGTGACAGTATATGAAGTGCTTGTGGCAACAGGTGAATGTTGGAATGCTGGAACAGTGGCAAGTGTGTACATTTCTGTCTATGGGGAAAAGGGAGATTCAGGATCCAGACAACTATTTCGATCGAAGAGCTCCTTCAGTTTTTTAAGAGGACAAGTAAGTGACAAAATCCCTTGATTTTTAAAAAAAAATTGTGGTAAAAAAATAAAATAAAAATTTACTAAAGTCATAACTATGTTTAAGTGTTTCTAAGTTCACTAGTGTTAAATATATTCATAGTAATCTAGAAATTTCTCATCTTGCGAAACTGAAATTCTGTACTCATTAAAGAACTGCATATTTCCCTCTCCCTTCAGCCCTTGTCAATCACCATTCTACTTTCTGTTTCTATAAATTTGACTACTTCAGATATCTCATATAATTGGAATCATACAATAATTGTCTTTTTGTGCTTGGCTTATTCCACTTAGCATAATGTCCTCAATATTCATCCATGCTGTACAGTGTGATAGGATTTCCTTCCTTTTTAAGGCTGGATAATATTTTATTGTACATATGTACCACATTTTTTAACCCATTCATCCATTGATGGAAATTTTGGTTGTTTCAAACTCTTGCTTATTGTGAATAATGTAATAGGTGTGCAAATATCTCTTCAGTACCCTTCATTCAATTCTTTTGAATATATGCTTAGAAGCAGGACTGCTGGATCATATGAAACTTCTATTTTTAATTTTTTGAGGAATTGGCATAGTGTTTTCATAGCAAATGCACCATTTTACAGTCTCATCAACAATGCACAAGGGTTCCAGTTTCTTCACATCCTTGCCAACACTTATTTTCTGTTTTTAAATCTTAAAAATTTTTTTACAGTAACCATCCTAATGGTTGTGAGGTAATGTCTCATTGTGGTTTTGATTTGCATCTCTCTATTGTTAAAGTTATTTTCACATCTTTTCATATGCTTATCAGCCATTTGTATCATCTTTGGAGAAATGTTTATTCAAGTCCTTTGCTGTTTTAAAATTAAGACATTTGTTTATTTCTTGTTGACTTGTAGGAGTTCTTTATATACTCTGGATATATCTCTTATCACAAATATGATTTGTAAATATTTTCTTCCATTCTGGAAGTTGCCTTTTCATTCTTTTAATTGTATCATTTGATGCTCAGAAGTTTTTAATTGATGTAGTCTCCTTTGTCTATTTTTCTTTTTTCTTTTTCTATGATTTTGGTGTCATATCCAAGAAATCATTGCCAAATCCAGTGTTCCCAAGTTTTCTCCCTATGTTTTTTTTCTAGGACTTTTTAGTTTTGATTATTTTGTTTAGAATTTTAATCCATTTTGAGTTAATTTTTGTATATGCTATAAAGTAAGGGTCCAACTTCATTCTTTTGCATGTGGGTATCTAGATTCATCAATAGTATATTGAAGAGATTTTCTTTTCCCCATTAAGTGGTCTTGACACCTGTGCCAGAGATGATTTGACCATATATATATGGGTTTATTTCTGGGCTCCCTGTTCTATGCTATTTGTCTATATCTCTGTCTTTATGTTAGTACCATAACATTTTAATTACTATAGCTTTGTAATATGTATTGAGATTGGGAAGTGTGAAATCTCTTAAGTTTGTTCTTCTTTTTTAAAGATTGTTTTACTATTCAATATCCCTCGAGATTCCATGTGAATTATAGGTTGCATTTTTCTACTTATGCAAAAAATGCCATTGGGATTTTGAAAAAATAAATGTTTTTTTAAAATTGAAGAATAGTTGAAATACAACGTTATAATAGCTTCAGGTTACAACATAGTGATTTGACAAATCTATGCATTGCCATTGGGATTTTGATAGGAATTGTGCTGAATCTGTAGATTGCTTTGGTAGTATTGACAACTTAACCATATTAAGTCTTTCCATTTATTTTAGTCTGCTTTTATTTATTTCAGCAATAAAATAAATAAACTTCTATTTTTAATTTTTTAAGGAATTGGCATAGTGTTTTCATAGCAAATGCACCATTTTACAGTCCCACCAACAATGCACCAGGGTTCCAGTTTCTTCACATCCTTGCCAAGGATTTTTAATTGATATAAAATATCCTATTTTTTAATTGATATACAGTATCCTATTAAGTTCAGATGTACATAATGAGACTCATTTTTTTTATACAATATGAGATAATCCCCATGTTAAATCTAGCTGTCACCATACAAAGTTATTATATTATTGATTATATTCCCTATGTTGTATATTATATTCTAATGACTTACTTATTTCATAACTGGAAATTTGTACCTCTTAATCCCCTTCACATATTTCACCTCTCCATCCCAATCTCTCACCCTTCTGGTAACTACCAGTTTGTTTCCAGTATCCATGAATCTGTTTTGTTTTGTATGTTCATTTGTTTTGTTCTTTAGGTTCTACAAATAAGTGAAATCATATAGTATTTGTCTTTCTCTGTCTGACTTATTTCATTTTGCATAATATGCTCTAGTTGTATTCATGTTGTTGCAAATGGCAACATTTTATTCTTTTTTTTATGGCTCAGTATTCCATTGTGTGTGTGTGTATATATACCCCACATCTTCTTTATCCACTTATCTATCAGTGGGCACTTAGGTTGCTTTCATATCTTGGCTATTGTAAGTAATCCTGTAATTAACATAGAGATACATGTATCTTTTTGAATTGGTGTTTTCATTTTTTTCAGATAAATACCCAGAAGTGGAATTGTTGGATCATGTGGTAATCCTGTTTCAAATTTTTTGAGAATCCTTTGTACTGTTTTCCACAGTGGTTGCACCAATACATTTCCACCAATAGTGTACGAGGGTAACCTTTTCTACAGATCTTCACCAACACTTGTTATTTCTTGTCTTTGGGTAATAGCCAGTCTGACAGCCATGAGGTGATACATCATTGTGGTTTTGAATTGGATTTTCCTGATGGCTAGTGGTCTTGAGCATCTTTTCATGTGTTTGTTGGCCATGTGTATGTCTTCTTTGAAATAATGTCTATTCAAGTCCTCTACCCATTTTTTAATCAAGTTACTTGTTTTTGATATTGAGTTGTATAAGTTCTTTATATCTTTTGGATATTAACCTCTCTTTGGTTGTATTATTTGCAAATATCTTTTGCAAATAGGTTGCTTTTTTGTTTTGTTGAGGGTTTTACTCATTGTGTAAAAGCTTTTTATTTTGATTTAGTTCCAATAGTTTAATTTTGGTTTTGTTTCCTTTGCCTTAGGAGACATATCTAGAAAAATGTTGCTGTGGCTGATATCAGAAACTACTGCCTGTGTTTTATTCTAGTTTTTTTTTTTTTTTTTAGTTTCAGGTCTCACATTTAAGTCTTTAGTCCATTTTGAGTTTATTTTTATGTATGGTGTTAGAAAGTGGTCCAGTTTCATTCTTTTGCATGTAGCTATCAGGTATTAACTCTTCTTTAAATAGTGTAATTCACCTGTGAAGCCATCTGGTCTTGGATTTTTTTTTTTTTTTTTTTGGTGGGGAGAGGGTACTTTTTAAAATTACTGATTCAATTCAATTACTTGTAATTGGTATATTCAGATTTTCTGCCTTTTGTGATACACTCTTAAAAGGTTGTGTTTCTAGGAATTTATCTATTTGTTCTAGCTTTTCCAGTTTGTTGACATTATATATATGGTATCCATATAAGTCACAAATTATATCTTTATATATTGCAAGCCCATTAACACAGATTTATAGTTTTTTTTTTATATTTTTGTCTTTTGGTTCTATATAGTAAAGTGGACCTATGCACCAAAATTATAATAATAGAAGTTGCTGTACTTTGTCTATGTATTTACCTTCACTGGCAGAATATGTTTTTGTATGGCTTTGTATTGCTATCTGGTGTTCTTTTTTCCAACTTGAAGGAGTCCCTTTAGCATTTCTTGTAGGACAACCTGCTGGTAATGAATGTCCTCAGTTTTTGTTTTACCAGGGAAAATCTTAATTTCTTTTTTGTTTTTGAAAGAGAGTTACATCTGATATAAAATTCTTGGTTAGCAGATTTTTCTTTCAGCAGTTCCAATACATTATACATTGTCATCTAGCTTGCATGATTTCTGCTCAGGAATCCACTCATGAACGTATAAATGCTTGCTAGTACACCATGAGTCATTTTTCTTTTTCGCTTTCAAGATTTTCTCTTTGTCTTTAACTTTTGACAATTTGATTTTAATGGGTCTTGGTTTGGGTTGATTTTCTGTGTTATTTTTTAGCTTACTGAACATATTTAAGACAGTTTTAACTTATTTCTCAGAAATTTCAGAGATCTTCATTTCTTTAGGATTGTTTTCTGTAGTTTATTTTGTTCCTTTGATTGGGCTATGTTTCCCTCTATATGTCTTGTGATCTTTTGTTGAGATTTGGCATTTGAAAAAACAAATATCTTGCCCAGTCTTAAAGGACTGCATTGTGAGGGGAAGACCCTCACCAATTAACCTGGTTAGAGTTTCCAGGGCCTCTCATACTTTTTTGGCTGTATCCTCTCTGGGCTTGTATATGTGCTTTTAACTGTCTTAATTTCCCTAAGCTGCTTGCTCCTGTTTCTTCTCCTGTGCTCATATTCTCTTGCACTCCACCCCATGTCTGCCTGCTATATACTTTACAATCTCTGTAGCTCTGACTTGCCACAGGCCTCTCCTCTGTTTTTATTGGCTTCCAATCTCTGCTGCCATTAGTACTTGAGTTAAGTGAGAGAGAAATCAGTTCTTTGGGCAGCCCCCAGAGAAGCCAGAATTTTGTATACATTGTCTACTCTTTTGTTTTCATCCCAAAAGAAGATCCAGGGTATGGAACATTTCCTCACAATTACAACACACTATGCCCAGTAGGACATGCAAAAAGTTACAAGCTTCCCTACCTCTTTTGATGGAGTTCCCTTTCTGTTATTCATTTTAGTAGGTACTGCAGCTTCTCATCTGGTATCCAGAATTTGCACAGAAGTATTCTAGTTTGTATATTATTGTTAAAATGGTATCTCCACTGGGGAGTGAGGGCTTGGTTTTCCCTAGCCCACCATCTTGCTGAAGTCATTCTCTATTGTCGGATTTTTAAATCTACCTTTATATTGTTAAATGACATTTATTGTATATAATAACTTTCATTGTCAAATGTGGAAACTGAATATATAACATTATTTTTACTATTACTAATATTAATTATATTTAACTGAGTAAAGCATAAAAGGCTCATTATATTTTAATTATCTCAGCTTTTTTTGATGACCCAAATAATTTCTAAGTGAGTATGTCATGATATTTTATTACATGTTTCCTTTCTTTTACTTGGCATTCTCTGTATCAATGATCTATAAATATTATAACTCATAGTTTTCTCTATTATTTTGTTTGCACAGAAAGTCCTCTTTTTCTGGCATATGTGTTTCATAGATTAAGGGAGGACAATATTACCCATTAATCTGTACCAGGAACAGACAATATATTTTTTTTGATAAATGAATATAAATGGCTTTATCTGTTATTTATATTCTATATAGTCCACTTATGTAGAGGCAGAGTGGTTGCAAAGGAAAGTAGTAGTATGATTTTTTAGAGGACCTGATCTCTAATCCTGGTTCTGTGCCTCACTCTTCTTTTTGTGGAATGAATTTTTTTCTCACTGAGTGACTTCTAAGTATAAAATAAAATGTTTCTGAAAATATTTCAAAATGCATAAGTCACTATATAAATGAAAATGTTATTTTTTGTTTCTGGATGATTTTTCAACTGATATGCTACATTGTATATTTTTCTTTCATTTTAACCTATATCATTATTTTAGCTTTTATCAAAAGAAATTTATGCTCCTTACTTTTACCCATATCCTGAACACATAAACCTTTGGAACACAAACATGAATAATTTTTATTGTAGCAGCACATTGGGACTTCAGATACATGTTATAAATTTCCAATAATTTTTGCGTCAATATCCTAAAATTACCTTAGAAGCATTATATTTGTCAATGGCCCATAAACATTGCTTAAAAAATTTCACCCTAGGGCAGGTAAGAGTTGGTTGTGTTCAGAGGAATGAAAAATTTTAATCTATTTTATAATTATTACATTTAAGTTATTATTATTTGAGACATATATTTGTAGAGTCCCCAAATTTATGTTTTCATAATGACATATGGCCAATAAAAATGAGTGGAGTATATTAGAAATCTTATTATGTTCTACAAATTAACATTGTTTTACCTTTACATCCTTAATTTAGATTTATTGAATGACCTTAATTCTTTTCGCAATCATTTGTTAATGTATCTTAATATATAATCTTATTAAAAATCAGACTCATAGTCCAGATCTAACTATACTCTTTTCATTTGTTACAGACTGACACCTTCTCCTTAGAAGCTGTGCACCTTGGGGATTTGTATAAGATTGTCATAGGCCATGATGGGCTTGGCCCAGGTAAGAGTCTTATGTAAGTAGATAGTCAAGGTTTGATTCCACTCTATTCATGTAAAACCCTGTACAAATTTAGTTAATAATTATAGGAAACTTATAAGAAGTTCATCTTTAAATATTGACTGTCTGAAATTAAAATATTGAACACAAATATTTTTAAAATTTTAAGTAGATGTGTATTATTATTATTTTTTTGATGTAGGCTTGTCCAAGTAGATGCTCTGCCTAGTTAGAATGAGTGATGCATAAAAATCGGGGGACTGTGGGATTTATATGCTGTGGCATGTGGTAGCATTCTAACATTCTACTTGTGGATATAGCAGCAGGGTCTGCTGGCAGTGACATTCCCTGTCCCATGAAGTGCTAGCAGTAGAGCCAATAGGGGCATGTTAAGGAGACTGTCTTGGCAGCAAGTTCTCAGCTGTGTTTTATGCTGCTATTTTGTTTATGCTTCTCTCTCAATTTTCCCATCAGTTCAGTGAGATAACCTACATCTTCCCATTAAGTTCATTTTCGGCTACTGTGTAAAACAAACATAAGATAAGCAAAATTCTTCAACAAAAGATAAGAGTACTAAAGTGTGCATACCATAAAAAAGATAAAAAACTAAGAAGCATCGAACAAGAGGATAAACTCTTTCATGAAAAAGTATCATTGCATTATTGTCAAAGTGTTAAAGTTTTCTTACCAATATATACTACAAATGTGTTTAAATAATTAATGAGAAAATTAGCAGGGGAGAAAACTGGTTCAAAGGAAGTTACGTAAAACTGAAAAATATATTCTTATAATCAGTGAAAACAAAAAGAATGATGAATGAGATTGATAAATTAAATTAAAAATATGGCTAGTGTCCTAGGATAGTAAAAACATACCTGTGATGTTGTCTTCTCTCTTGGATGTAATTTGTTTATATTTTGAGCAGACTTGAATCTTTTGCAGTTTATTTTCTATCAGTTGATGGCTAATTTTATAGTCTGGGCCTTAATCCATAGTAAATACTGTGTTAAATAGCATTATGCTTCTGCAGGGAGTCAGATGACTCTCAGGCATGTTTGTTAGACTATGCTCTAGTAGAACATTAATAGGATATGTTAATGTGCGCAAGCGAACACATAAATATTTTTGGTGGATCTACTATGTACAAAGTGCTGTACTGGGTACTTTCTATAGTAAATACAAAGATGACTAAGGTGGAATGCCTGTGCTTAGTCTACCAAGAGCTACCAAGATGATTTTAAATCCTAAAAGTTCGGGACATTTTGATTTCTGATTCTAGTTGAAAGTCCTGTCTTTTTTCCTCCAAATTCTGATTTTCCTAATTTATCTAAATAGAATCTAAGTAAATGAGACAACATTGCTATGACATAATGAAGAGAATACTAGAATCTTAGTCAGCAACACAAATTTGAATTCAGACCCTGTCAGTTGTCCACTTTTTGATCTTGAGCAAATCACTTAACCTCTCTGAGTTTCAGTTCATATTCTGTAAAATTAGATGAATACTTTGTATAGTTATTGTGAAGATTATGTGAGGTTGTTTATGAATGGCAAAGCAGGGGGCACCTGGCTGCCTCTGTTGGTAGAGCATGTGACTCTTGATCTTGGGGCTATGAGTTTGAGCCCCACGTTGGGTATAGAGTACTTAAAAATAAAATCTTTAAAAAAAAAAAGAATGGCAAAGCAGTGTACATTTGACAGTGAATTATCAATAGTCATTAGAACTTTTTAAATTTAATTTTAAATGCCTATTCAATATGTTGTTTTGTAAAATTAATCTATTTTCTTCCATTTCTACATTTTCCCTACATACATTTTAAGAAGGAAACGAAAAATTCCTCTTATAATCTTGCCTCCTTCAACTCCTCTCCACCTCTTTATTTTTAAAATCAGCAGATATTTATCTAAGAACACTTTTAGGAGTTGGTGATGATGGAAATGGCCAGGGCAAGCAGGTTGTGTTTACCACTGGTTAAAAAGGAAAAGGGTAAGCTGAAAGGGAAAAACGAAGGGGGGCGGAAATCGGTGGGGGAGATGAACCATGAGAGATTATGGACTCTGAGAAGCAAACTGAGGGTTCTAGGGGGGGGATGGGTTAGCCTGGTGATGGGTATTAAGGAGGGCATGTACTGAATGGAGCACTGGGTGTTATACGCAAACAATGAATCATGGAACACTACATCAAAAAGTAATGATGTAGGGCGCCTGGGTGGCTCAGTTGGTTAAGCAACTGCCTTCGGCTCAGGTCATGATCCCAGGGTCCTGGGATTGAGTCCCACATCGGGCTCCCAGCTCAGCAGGGAGCCTGCTTCTCCCTCTGACCCTCTCCTCTCTCATGCTCTTTCTCGCTCGCTCTCTAATAAATAAATAAAATCTTTAAAAAAAAAAAAAAGTAATGATGTAATGTATGGTGATTAACATAACATAATAAAATAAAATAAATAAATAAAAAGGGAAAGGGTAGGCATAGCCAGCATTTACTTCTTTACCTCATTGTGCTACTTCTCTTGGGTTCAGTCAGCCAACCAACATTCATTGAATCTTTGCCACATGCGATGTACAATCCTTGTTTTAGGAGTGGAAAAGTGTCTCCTCCATATGTCCACTTCTCTTCCGCCACCCTGGATATTTGGCTTTATATAGTGTGGTGCTAATTCTGTAGGGAAATAGAACTTCAGTATCTACCAAGTCCCTGACCAAAGGTGGTTAAGCTGTAGGTCATTGTTCAGTTGTTTTTTTAACTTAAAAAAATGCTGTTATTTTTAACTTATGTCCATTTTATAATTCAAGAAGTAATAACATGCTAAGAATACTTTCTGAAATAGTTTCAAACTACTTCACTATTGCTATTACAAATTTTCTCTCAGAAAGTCTTATTCAGAATCTCTTCAAAGAGTGATTATTTGTTTTTAAGAGGTGAAGAACATTAAAGTTACTGAAGAAATTCTAGTAGACCTGTGTTGCAGAGAAGTTTGGCAACACTTGTTGGGTAACTGAGTAAATTACTGTTTCTTTTAGCAACAGAGGGTGAGGATCTTAGTGGTTAAAATTTACTAGTAATCAAATGGTCTCAATTTCTCTTAACTCTCAGTCCTTTTGATAACATCTCAGAGGGAGACTCTACAGGATAAAAAAGGACATTATTTGATTAAAAATAAATTTAAAAATGTGGTAGCATTTTGTAGCAGAGAGAAATTTAAACACAGGAAAAAATATTGGAGGGGTAATGCACAAAAACAAAGACATATTTGTTTAAGTACCCTACATTCTGTGAATATAATTCCCCCTTCTGTTAAGACTATACACTGTATAAATATGTGTATTGCATGTTTACAAACTGCTGTGCTTCTTTATATGTGAGACTTAACTTACCACAAAGCATTTTGAAATCATATTACATTGTTTTGGGTATGTGGTAGTAGATTTGCTTTTCTAAGTAATAATCTCTGTTTAATGTAGACAATACAATGTTTCTGAGGAAGTTGCTGAATAAAGTATCTAAAAATATATCTGTGGATTTTTTTGGAGGAAGTACAGGCATGTTTTGGAGATACTGCAATCTCTAGACCACTTCAATAAAGTGAATATCATAGTAAAGTGAATCAAATGAATTTTCTGGTTTCCCAGTGCTTATAAAAATTATATTTACACCAAACTGTAGTCTTTTAAGTGCATGATAGCATTATGTCTGAAAAATGTATTTCCTTAATTAAAAAATACTTTATTGCTAAAAGAAACTAGGCATCATCTGAACTTTCAGTAAGTTGTAATCTTTTTGCTGGTGGAGGGTCTTACCTCAATGTTGATGGCTGCTGACTTATCAGGGTAGGGGTTGCTGAAGGCTGGGGCAGCTATGGCAATTAAAAAAAATAAGACAATGAAGTTTACCACATCAATTGACTCTTTCACAACTGATTTCTCTGTAGGATACAGTGCTGTGAGATAGTGTTTTTCCCACAGTAGAACTTCTTTCAAAATTGAAGCCAATCCTTTCAAATCCTGTTGCTGCTTAATCAACTAATTTTATGTAATATTTTCAATCCTTTATTGTCATTTCAACAGTCTTCAAAGTATCCTCACCGGGAGTAGATTCCATTTTAGGAAACCACTTGCTTTGTTCATCCCGAAGCAGCAGCTCCTCATCTGTAAACGTTTTGTTATGAGATTGCAGTGACTCAGTCACATCTTCAGGTTCCATTTTTTATTCTAGTTCTCTTAGAGTTTCCATCCCATCTGCAGTTACTTCCTCCACTGAAGTCTTAAACCCCTCAAAGTCATCCATGAGGATTGTAATCAACTTCTTCCAAACTCCTTTAATGTTGATATTTTGACCTCTTCCCATGAATTGCAAATGTTCTTAATGGTATCCAGAATGGTGAATCCTTTCCAGATTTCCAATTTACTTTATCCAGATTTTCAGATGAATCACTATCTATGGCAGCTATAGCCTTATGACATGTATTTTTAAAATAATAACACATAGAAGTTGAAATTACTCCTTGAACCATGGCCTGAAGAATGGTTGTTGTGTTAGCCAGCATGAAAACAACATTAATCTCATTGTACATCTCCATCAGGGCTCTTGGGTAATCAGGTACATTGTATTGTACATTGTACATTACTGTAATATATTGCAGTAATATTTTGAAAGGAATCTTTTCTTTTTCTGAGCAGTAGGTCTCAACAATGACCTACAAACTAATTTGTAAAAAAAAGTATCTGTGAAACATAATAAAGTGAAGCACCATAAAATGAGGTATGCCTATAATGCTTAATATTAGAAAGTATTTTCTTTTTTCTTTTTTTAAAAAAGATTTTATTTATTTATTTGACAGAGAGAGACACAGCGAGAGAGGGAACACAAGCAGGGGGAGCAGGGGAGGGAGAAGCAGGCTTCCTGCTGAGCAGGGAGCCCGATGCGGGGCTCTATCCCAGGACCCTGGGATCACAACCTGAGCCGAAGGCAGACACTGAACAACTGAGCGACCCAGGCACCCCTAGAAAGCATTTTCAGTTAATGTGGAGATATACCAGTTAATAGTTAATACTTTATTAAATTAGTAGAGATACCCTAAAAAAAAGCCCACTTTCACCACTTTTATTCAAGTATTGGAAGTCCTAGCCAGATCAGTTAGTCAAGAAAATAAATAAAAGGCATCCAAATTGGAAAGGAAGAAATAAAACTGTCATTATTTGCAGATGACATAATACTATAGATAGAAAGCCCTACAGACTCCACCAAAAAATTGTTAGAATTAATAAACAATTTCAGTAAGTTGCAGGATATAAAATCCATATGCAAAATTCTGTTGCATTTCTATATACTAATAAGAAAGTGTCAGAAAAAGAAATTAAGAAAACAATCCCATTTACATTTGCATCAAAAAGAATAAAATACCTAGGAATTAATTTAACTAAAGAGGTGAAAGACCTGTACACTGAAAATTGTTAAGACATTGATGAAAGAAATTGAAGAATACACAAATAAATGGGGAGATATTCTATGCTCATGGATTAGAAGAATTGATATTGTTAAAATGTTCATACTATTCAAAACAATCTACAGATTCAGTGCAATCTCTATGAAAATTCCAATGGCATTTTTTATGGAAATAGAACAAAGAATCCTAAAATTTGTATGGATCCATGAAAGACCCTGAATAGCCAAAGTAATCTTGAGAGAGGACAAAGAACCAAGTGAGCATCACACTTCCTGATTTTAAACTATAATTCAAAGCTATAGTAATTAAAACATTATGGTGTTGACTTAAATGAAGCAGAATAAAGAGCCCAGCAATAAACCCACACTTATATGGTCAACTAATTTACAACAAAGGAGCCAAGAATATACAATGTGGAAAGGATAGTCTCTTCAATAAATCGTGTTGGTAAAAGCGGACAGCCACGGGCGCCTGGGTGGCTCAGTCGTTAAGCGTCTGCCTTCGGCTCAGATCATGATCCCAGGGTCCTGGGGTCGAGTCCCACATCGGGCTCCCTGCTCAGCGGGAAGCCTGCTTCTCCCTCTCCCACTCCCCCTGCTTGTGTTCTCTCTCTCACTGTCTGTCTCTCTGTTAAAAAATAAATAAAATCTTAAAAAAAAAAACAAAAACGGACAGCCACATGCAAAAACAAAACAAAACAAAACTACACCACTATGTTACACCCCACATAAAAATTAACTCAAAATGGATTAAAGACTTAAATATGTAAGACCTGAAACTATAAAACTTCTAGCAGAAAACATAGGTGGTGAGCTTCTTAACATCATTCTGGCAAAGATTTTTTGGATTTGGCACTAAAAACAAAGGCATCCAAAACAAAAATAACAAGTAGTATTACATCAAACCAAAAAGCTGCACAACAAAGGAAATTATCAACAAAATGAAAAGGTAACCTACAGTGTGGAAAAAATATTTGTAAATCATATATCTGATAAGTGGTTAATATCCAAAATATATAAAGAACTTGTACAACTTAATAGCAAAACAAAAACCAAAAAACAAAAATCCTATACAATACAGTTAAAAAATGGGCAGATGATCTGAAAAGACATTTTTCCAAATAATTCATCCAGATGGCCAACAGGTACATGAAAAGATGCTCAAGATCAGTAATCATCAGGGAAATGCAAATCAAAACCACATTGAGTATTACCTTACACCTGTTAGAATGGCTATCATCAAAAAGGCAAGAGATAACAAATGCTGGAAAGGATGGATAGGGAACCTTTATGCACTGTTGTGAGAATGTAAATTGGTACAGGTACAGTGGAAAGCAGTATAGAATTTCCTCACAAAATGAAAATAGAACTACCATATGATCCAGCAATCCCACTTCTGTGTATATGTCTAAAGGAAATGAATTCACTATCTCATAAATATAGATGTACTCCCATCTTCATTGCAGCATTGTTCACAGTAGCCAATACATGGAAACCACCTAGGTTTCCATCAGCAGATGAATAGGTAAAGAATTATGGTCTATATATAGAATGAATATTATTCTCTAAAAAAGAAAATTCTGCCATTTGTGACAATGTGAATGACTTTAAGGACATTATACTGAGCAAAAAAAAAAAAAAAAGACATACTGTATGATCTAACTTATATGTGGAATATAAAACTGACCTCATAGAAACAGTAGATTGGTGGTCGCTGGGGGCTGGGTGAAGGGGGACAGGCTTCCAGTTATAAGAGGAATAAATTCTGGGGACCTACTGTATAGCATGGTAACTCAAGTTAATAATACTATATTAATAATTGAAATTTTCTATGAGACTAGATTTTATTATTTTAAGATTTTATTTATTTGACAGAGAGAGAGAGACAGTGAGAGAGGGAACACAAGCAGGGGGAGTGGGAGAGGGAGAAGCAGGCCTCCCACTGAGCAGGGAGCCTGACGCAGGGTTCGATCCCAGGACCCCCGGATCATGATCTGAGCCAAAGGCAGCCGCTTAACAACTGAACCACCCAGGCACCCCTGAGACTAGATTTTAAATGTTCCCACCATAACAACAACAACAAAAAATGTAATTATGTGATGTGAAGGATATGTTAACCAACCTTATTTTGGTATTTATATAGCAATATATACATTTTTCAAATCAGTAAGTTGTATACCTTAAATTTACACAATATTATATGTCAATTATATCTCAGTAAAGTTGGGAAAAACAAGTAATGTAAGAAATAAAGAAAAATTGGGGAAAATGAGGGAAAGAAAATAATGAAGGCAAAAACAGAAATCAAAGACTGAAAATAGAAAAAGAGAATTGATGTCACTTATAGGAATGTATTCCTAAGGAAAAAAAGTACAAACCCTCACATAGTAAACCAACACTGAAAAGTCCAATAAAAACGAGAAGAAAATAAATGCCAAAATAAGGTATAGTGAATATAATACAAATACTTATCAGATAAAAGTTTTGAGAGTATTATATAGGGTTTTGGATAAATAAATTTAAAGCTCTGCATGAACTGGATGATTATTTAAGACAAATTGACCGAAGAAATTTAGCCTAAGAAATTATGAATGACCCAAGAAGGCAAATTTGACTCAATATTTCTCAAAGAAAAAGTAGAAAATGACAGTAATCAATAGTAATAAACATTTTTAGAAGGCTAATCTCTTTCCAAAACTTCTGTTTCTATTTGGATTTATCAGCACTTTCTCTAAAGTGTCCACGAAGCAGACATTTTCAGTGCTATATAAAATGTTCCAGATTATGGAATTGGAAACTTCTAAATAGACTTAATGATACTGAAACTTGAAAATGTACGAAATATAGAACTATGATTTAGTGCTTCTTACATTGTTCTCTATTATATTCCCAGTATGAATAAGAATGCCTACAGGCCTCAAAGGACCTATTCTAAAGGAGTTATCTTTTTATTTACATATTCATGTTTTATAATGAAAATGCAAGCTACTATTTTTATTTGATAATTTTTCCACATTTGTTTAAAAGTATTTGCTATGGTCTGAATGTTTGTGGCCCCCCTAAATCAGTAGGTCAAAATCTTAAGGCCCTATGCAATATTGTTAGTAGTTGGGGCCTGTGGGAGGTGGAGCCTTGAGGAATGCTCTTAAAAAGTGGTTCCAGAGAGAGAACCCTAGTGCCTTTCACCTTGTGAGGATACAGTGAGAAGGTGTGGGCTATAAACCAGGAAGAGAGTTCTCACCAGGTGGCTATGCTGGTGCCTTGATCTTGGACTACCCAGTCTCCAGAACTGAGAAATGAATTTCTGTTGTTTATAAGCTAGCCAGTTTGTGGTATTTTGTTATAGCAGCCCAGTCAGATGAAGACAATATTTTAATTTGACGGTTAAATTTCTCATTTCCCTTTCCTCCAAATATTCTAATAAAATTGACCATCCTGAGGATTTTCACAGTTGCACAATGTCCTGTGTCCCATAGTGTTTGTATTGTCCAGAAGAACAGTTGTAGATCAGCCTTACTGATAAATGCATGTGCATATATCCTAAGTTAAATGTGTACAAAATGAATCAAGAAGTATAATAAAGGAATAATACATAACAACTAAGTAGGGTTCATGCCAAGAAATTGAAGGGTAGTTCAGTATTAAAAAATCTGTTAATAAAATACATCACCTCAAAGGTTAAAGTAGAAAAATTGTTAAAAGTCCAATAATACTATTATTAAAAGTTCTTTGAACATTTGGAACAGAAAAAATATTTTAAAATAATGTAACTCAAAACAACCACTTAATAAACAATGAAATTCATTAAAGTTTAAAATACAATAAGGATTTCCTCATTATGAGTATAGTCATTCTTTGGAAAGCATTATAATATATTTCCTAACACAATTATAATTTTGGAAAGAAGACAGAATTATTGCTTACAGGTGACAGAAATGTCTATTAAAATGCAAAGAGCATAAATTAAAAAAATAAAAGAAATAGAATTTATAGAGTGACTAGAAATTTATATCAATATACAATAACTTGAATCTGGTTTTCTTATATAGAAAATAGATATAAAAGATCTTACTCAGAGTGGCAGCAAAAATATATTTATATATAATATTTATAATATATGTAATAATTAGCATCAACAATAAAAAGCACATGCACAGCTGACTTATTAGACTGGCCTTTTCTGAAAGCCATACTGAAATAGGAAGTTCTAGGCAAGAAAGTTTGAATTATAAGTCCTGTCCCTGTTTCAGATTAAGTGAACCTATTTATTCCTTAACAAATTATTTACCAATGATCTCAGCTAGCTGTGTAATCCGTTTTTTGGTGGTGGTACTCCAACAGCATTGTGCTTGGGGTGTTTTTGTTTTGTTTGTTTGTTTTGGGTTTTTTTTTTTTGGTGAGAGGTGAAGGTTTTGTGTTTCCACATATTTACTTCAGGTCTTAACTGTCTGTGTTTGTGGTGTACTGGCAGTAAAAGGACTTTAGAATTTTGATGAACCAAAGTGCACCAGGTCTGTCCGTTTGGTTAGGCAAAAACAATCTGCAGTGAGATTCATTTTACATAAGATCTCAGACTACAATGGAGAGAATCTGCTGCAATGGTTTCTTACAGAAAGACTACTGTTTACTCCCAAATCAAGTGGAGCATCATAAGTGAGGAAATAAAAGGGTTGGGGAAAGAGGGAGATAATAATACAGATATACCTACTAATTTGATCAAGAGTTATCATAGGCTCAGAGTAGATAAAATCTGAAATGCAGGGTAGGACAATTGACCTAAAGTAAGTCCTGAAACAGATAGCTGACTTCCTTTTTCTCCCCGTCACTGATTAAGCTAGTCACACAATACCACATATTATATGATTCCATTTGTGTGAAATCTGCACAATAGGCAAATCTATCAAAATGAGAAAGTAGATTAGTGGTTGCCTAAGTCTGGGAGAGAGGAGGGGGTGATGGTTGGCAGTCACAGTGAATAAGTATGAAGTTTCCTTTGGGGATGATGAAATTGTACTGATTTGGGGTTATGATGATGGTTGCACAAATATAGATATATTACAAACCACTGAGCCCATTTAAACAGGTGAACTTTATGTATGTAAATTACTTCTCAATAAATCTGTTAAAATTATAATGTTTTTAATCTGGAAAACTTAAAAGGATATAATAGACTAGCATTTTGGAAAAGATTAACAAGGAAGACTCATATGAAAATGCATTAAAAATGACAATTTTAAAATATAGTTTAGTGAATGTCACAATAATAGGCAGACAGATAAATAAGTGACAGAATAAGGCCTGAACTAGATTTTAAGTGTATTTAATAGAAAAATGATCTGGGGATACTAAAAAAGCAATTCAAAATGGCCCAAAATAAGTTTTTATGGTTCATAACTAAAAATTAAAAAATTTAATTATAAGCTATATTTTTAATTAAACTTTTTTTTTGAGTATAGTTGACACAAAATGTTACATTAATTTCAGGTGTACAACATAGTGATTTGACAAGTTTATACATTATGCTATGTTCACCAGAAGTGTAGCTACCATCTGTCCCATTACATCGTTTTAAAATATCATTGACTGTATTCCTTATGTTGTGCCCTTTATTCTGTGATGTATTCATTCCATAACTGGAAACCTGTACCTCTCTCTTCTCTTCACCTATTTTGCCCAACCCCCTGTTTCCCTCCCTCTGGCAACCACCAATTTGTTCTCTGTATGTGTAAGTCTGATTCTGCTTTTTGTTTACTCATTTTTTTTATTCCACTTATGAGTGGAATCATATTGTATTTGTTTTTCTTAGTCTCACCCATTTCACTTAGCATAATACCCTCTAGGTCTATCCATGTTGTCTCAAATGGCACAATCTCATCCTTTTTATGGCTGTGTAATATTCATCTTTGTGTGTGTGTGTTTACACAAACCATACCACATCTTCCTTATCCATTTGTCTGTTGATGTGTACTTAGGTTGCTTCTATATCTTGGGTATTGTAAATAATGCTGCAATAAACATAGGGGTGCATATATCTTTTAGAATTAGTGTTTTCATTTTCTCTGGGTAAATACCCCAAAGTGGAATTACTGGATCATATGGTATTTCTATTTTTAATTTTTTGAGGAACCTCCATACTATTTTCCACAGTGGCTGCACAAATTTACATCCCTACCAACAGTGCACAAGGATTCCTTTTTCTCCATATCCTCACCAACATTTGTTATTTCTTGTCATTTTGATTTTAGCCATTCTAACTGGTGTAAGGTGATATATCATTGTGGTTAAACTTTTTATTTTCAGGTAATTATAGATTGGTATGCAGTTATACAAAATAACACAGAGAGATTCTCTATATCCTTTACCCAGTTCCCCCCAATGGTAACATCTTGCATTATCAGGATATTGATATTTACACAGTCAGGACAGAGAAGAGTACCATTGCTACAATGATCTGTCATGTCTCCTTTTTATAGCCATATCTACTTCTCTTCCTCTATTTCTTCCTTCAAATTCCCAATTCTTAAACCCTAGCAACCACTAATCTGTACTACATACCTATAAGTTCTCATTTCAATACTCATTTCAATACTGTTATATCAATGAAATCATACATTATACACTCAGTTGGGATTGGCTTTTTTATTCTGTATTTCCTAGTGATTCATTCAAGTTGTATGTGTCAGCAGTTTGTTTCTTTTTATTCCTGAGCAGTATTCCATGGAATGGATTTCCCTCATTCACCCACTGAAGAACATCTGGATTGTTTCCAGTTTGGGGCCATGATGAATAAAACTGCCATGTACATATGTGTACAGATTTTTATGTGAACATAAGTTTTCAATTTTCTGTGATCAGTACCCAAGAATGCAATTGGTTGGGTAATATGGAATTGTATGTTTAGTTTTGTAAGGAATTGCCAAGCTTTTCCACAGTGTCAATACCATTCTATATTCACACCAGCAATATATGTGTGATCCATTTTCTCAGCATCCTTGTCTGTATTTGGTGTTTTGCGGCCTTCCCCCCCATTCTGATGGGTGTGTAGTGACTTATCATTTTTATTTTAATTTTAATTTTTATAAAAATAATGATGTTGAACATATTTTTATGTGTTTATGTCCTCTTTGGCAAAATTGTCTCTATGTTCTTTGCCTCTTTTGTAATGGATTTTTTTTAGTGTTAAAATTTAAGAGTTTTCTTATATATTGTAGATACTAGTCCTTTGTTGGATACATGGTTTGCAAATATTTTCTCTTAGTTTGTAGCTTGTCATTCCATCCTCTTACTAAGGTCATTTGCGGAACAAATTTTTAGTCTTGATGAGATCCAGTTTATTCATTTTTCTTTTTTTATGGATTGTAGTTTTGGGGTGAAGTTGAAGAACTCTGCCTAATCCTAGATCACAGACTTTTTTCTTATTTTTTCTAGAAGTTTAATAGTTTTACATTTCACATTTAATTCTATGATTTGAGATTTTATATAAAGTGTGAGATGTAGGTTGAAGTTAATTTATTTTTACCTATGAATGTCTAATCACTCCAACACCAATTATTGAAAAGCCTATCCTGCCTCCACTGAATTGTTTTTATACTTTTGTCACAAAGCAGTTGGGCATATTGATGTGGTATTATTTCTGGATTCTCTGTTCCATTGATCTATGTGTCTCTCCTGCCAATACCATACTATCTTGAGAGCTATTTACTAGGCCTTAATATCAGGTACACTGATTCCTCCTTTTTTAATATTTTTAAATATTGTTTTTGCTATTTTAAGGCTTGTCCTTTTTTTTTTTTTATTTATTTATTTGACAGAGAGAGACACCGTGAGAGAGGGAACACAAGCAGGGGGAGTGGGAGAGGGAGAAGCAGGCTTCCCGCGGAGCAGGGAGCCCGATGTGGGACTCGATCCCAGGACCCTGGGATCATGACCTGAGCCGAAGGCAGACACTTAACGACTGAGCCACCCAGGCGCCCCAAGGCTTGTCCTTTTCTATATAAATTTTAGAAAAGCTTATCCATATCTATAATAAAACTTGCTGGGATTTTGATGGGAACTACATCAAACCTAGAGATTAATTTGGTGAGAATTGATGCATTTACTATGTTGGACTCCAATCCATGAATGTAGTATGGGTATGTCTCTTCATTTGTTTAAGTATTTTTTGATTTCTTTCCTCAGAATTTTAAAATTTTCAGCATACGGATTCTGGACATGTTTTGTGAAGTTTGTATCTAAATAATTTCTAGAGTGATTTTAAGTGGTATTGTGGTCTAAATTTCAATTTCCACATGTTCATTTTTAGTGTCTAGAAATGTGATTTATTTTGTGTGGTGATTTGTCTTGTATCCAAGACCTTATTCAACTCAATTTTTAGTTCTGGGATTTATTATTATTATTAGTAGTAGTAGTAGTAGTAGTAGATTGTTTGGAGTTTTATCCATAGACAGTCATGTCATTTGCAAATAGGAGAAAGCAGTGCAAGCTGGGGCTAGTTAGCACTCCACTATCTCCCATCTCTGGTGTCAGTGAGTTCTGGTGGGGGCTGAGGGTCCACCCCTACCTAGCATCGTGAGGTGTGAAGAGGTAGGACAATATGGAATAGTTGACATTCTATTTCCCCTGTGCCCTAGTCATCAGTGAAGCCCAGTGACCTGAGTTTCTACTCCTATCCAACACCAACAAGGCAGAGTGAGGTGGTGGAATTGGCACTAGTTGGTACTCTTCAGACTCCCCCTTCCTTTCTGTAGGGCCCACTTATGTAGATGAGCTTCTGTCCTTACCCCACAGCAGCTTCTGTCCTCACCCCACAGAAGGATGTGACTCAGGGCCATCCATCCTTCCCCTCCCTATGGAAGCAGAGGGTCACACCAGGGATATTACTTGCCTCAGAGGCAGTAAGGCACTGTAAATGCCTTACTTATTTTTGTGGGAAGGTATCGGTGGGCAGAAGGAGGAGGTGAACTTCTATCTAGTTGTCTGCAGTGAGTAAATGCCCCATTTCTGCCTGGGGGGTGTTAGAAGTTGAATGTGTACACACACACACACAGCTTATACTTCACATCAACAGGGGGGACTGCCTGCTAAAAAGATTAAATGGGACTTAGAGTCTCATAATATTATATCCAAATGTCTAGGATACATTAAAAAAAATCACTAATCTATAAAGAACTTGGAAAAAATGGCCAAAAGGTAAATCTTTAGTATTATACAAAGAAATATAATATTTACAATTTAAACTTTTTCTTTACCAAATTTTGTAAAATTTTAGTTAACCCACAAGGTTAGTTTATGGTGTGTAGAAAACAACCCCTAAATTTCAGTGAATTACAGTGATACCTATTTCATGTTTATATTGTCTTTTGGCTGATCTTGGCTCCACTTGACTGTTCTTGTAGATATGGTTTTATATAGGTACTTTTAAACTAATTACTAATGAAATCTATTAACTTATAAAGCATTTTTAAAATAAATTCCTTGGGGCGCCTGGGTGGCTCAGTTGGTTGAGCATCCAACTCTTGGTTTCAGCTCAGGTCCTGATCTCATGGTTGTGGTTATCAAGCCCTGCATTGGGCTCTGCACTCAGCGAGGAGTTAGCTTAAGATTCTCTCTCCCTCTCCCTCTGCCCCTGCCACTCATGCCCTCTCTCTCTCTAAAATGGATAAATAAATCTTAAAAAAAATAAATAAAATCAATTCCTTATCATCTCCAAGAGTTTTCTTTACAGACTTCTCAGTAGCTCTTAAAACCCATTTCAGAATTCTGGTAACATTTTAATTTTCCTTGAAGGAGACAAGAAATTCTCTTTATTTTTTGGTAAAATTTAAAAATGAAATAAAGAATTTTGGTGATGACATTTTAAGCATAGGAAATTACATGTGTAAAGGAAGAGCATATGTAAATTATGAATATTAATTATCTATGGCAGTGGTTTTCAAAGTGTGGTTCCTGGATTTCTAAGTGTGGTTCCTGGATCATCATCATTGTCTGGGATCTCATTAAAAATTTCATTCTTGGTTTCTTTTATAGAATGACCTATCATTCTGGTTTGACTGGGGCTGTCCTGGTTTTAGCACTGAAAATCCTGCATCCTGGGAAATTCTTTTCTCCAGGGCAATCTGGGACAGTTAGTCACCTTAGGTTGCTTATCCCAGGCCTACTACATCAGAAACTCTGTGTGGTGCCCAGCAATCTGTGTTTTTATAAACTCTCTTGGAGGATCACTGATCTAGGGAAGTAGGAAGAGTTTGGCATGGTTCCATAATGGGAGTGTGTAATAAGGGATGAAATTGAAAAGTAAGCAGAATGGAGCACCTGGGTGGCTCAGTTGGTTAAGCGTTTGCCTTCTGCTCAGGTCATGATCCCAGGGTCCTGGGATTGAGCCCCGCATCAGGCTCCTTGGTTGGTGGGGAACCTGCTTCTCCCTCTCCCTCTGCCCCCCACTCATGCTCTCTCTCTCACTCTCTATCTCAAATAAATAAAAATCTTAAAAAAAAAAAAAAAAAGTAAGCAGAGGCCAGGCAGTGAAGGCCCTTGTATGCTTTGTTAAAGAGTTTCATCCTATAGCTGGTAAGTATTAACTCATAAACTCAAGGATTTTTAATTAGAGAAGTATAGATTTTGTGCTGGCTCTTTGTATAGATGAAACTACTATGTCTGGTTAAAATATTCCATTGTACCTATAAATAAAATTATATTTAACCAACTCCAGTTTGAAAATTAATATAAAATCAAATATTTAAAAGAAGATTACTATCTTCATAGCTCAGTCTGTGTACTTCAACAGTTTCTAAATGTTCATTTTTTAGCTTGTCAAAATATGTACTTCAAATTTGAACTTTAATTAACTTTATGTGTATGTTTTGGAAATAGGAGTATTGCTAACTCATTAGGTATATATTTTTTGGAAGATGTTAGATCCAGGAATATAAATGCAGTTTATGAAATCAAGAGAAATTGCAGAATTGTTCTGTTTTCGAGTGCTTGGAAAATCATATTGAAGTAGATATCATAAAACACAAAGTCTTAAAATATGTTGTGCTTTTGATACATGTGTAAGAAATATTTTTAAGTGCTTCTTATAGCTTACTTCTCATGTTTTGCTTTATTTGAAGTATTAAACCTTTATGGTGCACAAAGCTTTTATGTATATTTGGAAGTTAGGACCTCTTTTCAAAACTTCAAGTAATACCTGGACCATACATATTCACACCATACTATTCTTTCTTTAATTTGTATTTAGGAAATGGCTGGTTTCTTGATGATGTTATAATCAAGGATCCCATAACAAATCATGAATATACCTTCTTCTGTCACAGGTTTGTAAGTGTGCTTTTACATTGAAAAAATTCATTTCATATTAGTTCCAAGTTATCGTATTTTGGAGAAATGGATAACTCATTCAATTATTCCTAGTTACTGATGCTTTGTTGGGTAACTTTTTTGAAGATTAACTTTAGGGGCTTCTGCTTCTATTTAGCAAGATATACATTATGTTTATCATCATTCCTGATGATATAAGTTTGAATCTTTCTTGGTAAATTAAGGTAGATTTAAAAAAATACGATTTTATATATCAGTAAGAAGAATGAAAGTCTCTGGCTAGAAAACTGATTCCCTTTGGACTAGGTCCTAAATTAAGTTCAAATATAATAAATATATAAAATAAAAGTTGCATGTGGCTTTTTATATGATGAAGACATTGCTGACCCACTGTCACTAGGCATTGAGTTTTGGGTTATTCTTCCAATAATGGTGATGGATTTGCTCTTTCTTTCATTACTTGCCTGTCTCTTTCCCCATGGAACGAATAATAGCCATTTATGAAATAATTGACTATAGTTTGAATTGTATTTGGTGGCTAAAAAAACAGGATAACGTAATGGGTCCAGTGGATGTAAGATATATGACCTGGGTGGGCTAACTGACTAATTCACCTGTAGATTAGAGAAAGTCATGTTTCACCCTGAACCTGATAGCAGCTTGTACCTCCTACCTACCTCATAGTCATTTTAAACATTTCCTTTTCCATTTTCTGCTCTGCTCTTACCAACAAGATACCTATGACTTTATCTAGTTCCTGTTATCCATTATTTCTGACTTGGCTCCATAATTGCCAGTGGTTAGTGTAAACATAAAGCCACAATATTCTTGATACACTTTTCTTTCCACAGATGGCTGGATCAAGGGGAAGATGATGGTAAGATCTCCAGAGAACTGTATGCCACGGATAACAGTATCATCTTTGCTAGTGAGTGTCATATATTGGAAAATGCTCTTTTATGATGATTGAGGAAAGTATGACTCTGCTGAAATTAATGATTTTCTCCTTCCTTTATACCCCCAGGGCAGAAGCTAGAACTTAATAGAAAAGAAACAGTAAGATTTTACTTTTGGTCCTAAATTATTTGGTACAAATAGTGTCCAAATAACTATTTGATACATTAAAACAAAGACAATTTATAATGTTTAGTAAGCAGTGTTTCTTAGTAATTTCTTTGTCTTATGTTATTGCTTTTGGTTTTGCTTTGTTTTTATATTTAGTGGGCTGCAGAAAGATGGAAATTTATGAAAGGAAATACTCTTCAATTCTACAACAGGCTCACTGGAGGGTTTGTCCGTCTGCATCCAGATGGCACAGTTGATGCAGTTGGAGAGAAGATAGACAAATACGGTAAAATCATTTGGTAAAACAAGTGGTGCTGTGGCAGTTTTGGGAACTGGAGGAAGGCAGATCTAGACCTAGTTTAATTTGCAGTTTTGTTTTTTCTTTTCACATGGCTTTACACCAGTATTAAGTCATTTAAATAATTGACTGCATTAATACAAATAACCAATAGATGACAGGCTTTAAATCTGGGCCAACAATGTCATTTTGCAGAACAGTACACCATGAAAAAACTTATATTTGCTATTAATTGAAGAATAAAATGTAGGCAATTAACATTGTTAATAAAAATCAGCAATTGTAGCTCTTGAATGGTGTGGCCATTTAAGGCATTAAGTTGGTTCTACTAAATATTAAGTGGCTATCTGTTTAAAACACTGTGTTAAATAATTTGAGGGCCACAGAAATAACGAAGACATTATTCTGAATTCCAGAGGGTCACAACCTAATGAAGAGGACAAACACAATTCTAATAATTTTTTTTTGTAGCTAGTGTCATAATAAAGGTATAGAGGAAAAACTAGGCAAAGAAAAACTAGATTTGATGTTTAGTGAAGCCATGACCGTAAGAATTAATGAAGAAGGAGTAAACTGACAATGGTAGATCTTTGATTATAAACCCAAACCTCTAACTCTTTTTGAAACAAATTTAGTATTTAAACAAAATTTACCAGCTGCATCTGTGAATGTAACTTTGTTGTACTTTGTTAGAAACTGTTGTTCAAACAGCTTCTACAGTGTGCTGGAGATACTTAACCTATAGCATTTCCTCAAAATGTAACCTCCTCTACCTAATATTAGAGATCCCAAGGAATAATCCAGTTTTATCCTCTATGAAAACATGTGGGAGTCTAAAAATACTTCCTAGTATCTTCTCTTTCCAAAATTAATCTATTCCTTAGACATTTTCTTTACCTGTTGGTTCCCATTTGGAATGATTTACCTACTTAGTCAAAATGGCCTTATATATCCTATTGCCTGGGGCTGGTGCTCTTTTTCCTCATTGAATATAGTGGATTGTATTTCCAAATGTGGTCATAAAAATATCTCCTGTTTATAATCTGAAACTTTGAAGGATCTAAGTTTTACACTATTTTCAGAAAACATGAGAGCACAAAGACCAAGACCATTCATTTCCCACAGCAAATGCAGCAGCCAGAGCAACATCTTGCTTTGTTCCCCAAGTCCCAATCCTACAATATCCTGAGGCAAGGGTCTGATAATACCTGCAAATGTGGATGGGTGCATTAAAGGAGAGAAATCTTCAAATTAGGAAACTCTGATTTTATATAGGGTTGCCCATCCTTCTTTCCAGATACAAGAGAGAAGTGATAGAGAGCACTTATCTTTATTCTGGAATATAAGCAAATCTTCTCCAAGGAAGGGAAGGAAAAGCCTTTACCTTTATTCCCCCAGGGAGGGGGAGAGAGAGAGGGAAAGAGAGAGGAGAGAGAGAGAAGAGAGAGATGGAGGGAGGGAGAGAAAAGAGAGATGGAAGGAGGAAAGGAGAGAGAAAAAGAAAGAAAGGAAAGGAGGGAGGGAAGGAGGTGGTGCGGAGAGATCTGTGTGCTTTTTTATGATGGACTGTTCCCTTATACAAACATTTTGTAAGTGCATTTATTCAGAGGGCTGGACTATGCAGGAAAATGACACATGTAGGGAGACAAATGTTATCTTCTAACACCCATCACAAGCTAGTTTGTAAAGGGAACTTGCCACTCCTACATCAAAAAGTGGAATTCATTTCCTTACCCCATGCTGGGTCAACCCTTTCTACATGTTTTGACTAACAGAATGCAGGTGAATCAACACTGTAACTTCTAAAATCTGTATCTTCTACCATTATCTCTTGGATTAATCCTTCTTGGAAGCCAGCCCTCATGCTATGAGGAAGCCCAGACAGCCATGCAGAGGCTTCCAGGGAAAAAACTGATGCTCTGACAGCCCCAACTGAGTTCTCACTCTATAGCCAAACATATGAGTTTCTGCATAGATCAAACTAACTGGTAGATATCAAGAGAAACATTTACCCTTAAGCATTTCTAGCATCTTAATATGCTAGTCCTTCAATATATAAAGTAGAATGAGCATTCCTTAAAAAGGAGGCGCAGGATAGTATGAGTAATTTTCCTTGGCATAACTGACATTTCTGCAGCAGGAGGTCTTTTATATGTGATAATTACTTGCAGGATTATTTCCTGATGTTATGCTCAGTGTCCCATAAATTCACACTCATGAATTAGTTTTCACATGCCTGGAAAGTGTTGTGAGGAACAATGCTGACCCATGGACATCTTTTCAGGAAAATATTTTAAGAACGTGTCTCTGAGATCTGTTTCCTTGTAATTTTCACTCTACAAAACAATGTTGTTTTTATCACCATGAGACAATACTTCTATTTAGTTATCAAGCTGGCTGTAAATTTAGATATTTCCATATGTAGAGAGTTAGAATGCTCATTTCTCTGAGAGCTATTGAGCCATTTATTGGCAATACTGGACCTAAAAGCACCACACAGCATGAGAAGATCTTTAAAATACCATAGGGAGCTTCATTTTATGATGATAAGCTCTTAGGTATTAAAACCAATACTATGCTAACATTGATTATGACAATCATAAACAAGTCTTCTAGTCTTTAGTGTAGGATCTTAGAACTAAAAAGAAGGAGCAGACAGCCAAAGCAACTCAGTTTTTAACTCTAGAGCCTTGATAGTTACTTTATGTCAGGGTCATTTTCACAAACCTCCCATCCTCCAAAATTTTAAAAGATTTACTGTAAAATATAGATTCCCATACTTTTCTCATTTTACAGTAGTTATTCAAGACAAAAATTCATAATATAAATTCAGATTTATTTAACTTATGTTCTAACAGGATTAAACATGCATTTTAAAAACATATATCACTGGAAGTTTCTTTTTTTAATTATTATTAACCTAAATATATTAATTTTTTCAGGGGTACAGGTCTGTGATTCATCAGTCTTACACAATTCACATCCCTCACCATAGTACGTACCCTCCCCAATGTCTATCACCCAGCCACCCCATCCCTCCCACGCCCCTCCCCTCCAACAACCCTCAGTTTGTTTCCTGAGATTAAGAGTCTCTTGTGGTTTGTCTCCCCCTCTCATTTTGTCTTGTTTCATTTTCCCCTCTCTTCCCCTATGATCCTCTGTCTTGTTTCTCAAATTCCTCATATCAGTGAGATCATATAATACTTGTCTTTCTCTGATTGACTTATTTTACTTAGCATAATACCCTCTAGTTCCATCCACGTCATTGCAAATGGCAAGATTTCATTTTTTTTGATGGCTACATAATATTCCATTATATATATATATATATATACCCCATCTTCTTTATCCATTCATCTGTCGATGGACATCTTGCCTCTTTCCACAGTTTGGCTATTGTGGACATTGCTGCTATAAACATTGGGGTGCAGGTGCCCCTTCAGATTACTACATTTGTATCTTTGGGGTAAATACCCAGTAGTGCAATTGATGGGTTGTAGGGTAGCTTTATTTTCAACTTTTTGAGGAATGTCCATGTTTTCCAGAGTGGCTGTACCAGCTTGCATTCCCACTAACAGTGTAAGAGGGTTCCCTTTTCTCCACATCCTTACCAACATCCGTCATTTCCTGACTTGTTAATTTTAGCCATTCTGACTGGTGTGAGATGGTATCTCATTGTGGTTTTGATTTGTATTTCCCTGATGCTGAGTGATGTTGAGCACTTTTTCATGTGTCTGTTGGCCATTTGGATGTCTTCTTTGCAGAAATGTCTGTTCATGTCTTCTGCCCATTTCTTGATTGGATTCTTTGTTCTTTGGGTATGGAGTATGATAAGTTCTTTATAGATGTTGGATATGAGCCCTTTATCTGATATGTCATTTGCAAATATCTTCTCCCATTCTGTCGGTTGTCTTTTGGTTTTGTTGACTGTTTCCTTTGCTTTGCAAAAGCTTTTTATCTTGATGAAGTCCCAATAGTTCATTTTTGCCCTTGCTTCCCTTGCCTTTGGCGATGTGTCTAGGAAGAAGTTGCTGCGGCCGAGGTCAAAGAGGTTGCTGCCTATGTTCTCCTCAAGGATTTTGATGGATTCCTGTCTCACATTTAGGTCTTTCATCCATTTGGAGTCTATTTTTGTGTGTGGTGTAAGGAAATGGTCCAGTTTCATTCTTCTGCATGTGGCTGTCCAATTTTCCCAATACCATTTGTTGAAGAGACTGTCTTTTCCATTGGACATTCTTCCTGCTTTGTTGAAAATTAGTTGACCATAAAGTTGAGGGTCCATTTCTGGGTTTTCTATTCTGTTCCATTGATCTATGTGTCTATTTTGTGCCAGTACCATACTGTCTTGATGATGACAGCTTTGTAATAGAGCTTGAAGTCCAGAATTGTGATGCCTCCAGCTTTGGCTTTCTTTTTTAACATTCCTCTGGCTATTCGTGAGGTCTTTTCTGGTTCCATACAAGTTTTAGGATTATTTGTTCCATTTCTGTGAAAAAAGTGGATGGTATTTTGATAGGGATTGCATTGACTGTGTAGATTGCTCTAGGTAGCATAGACATTTTCACAGTATTTTTTCTTCCAATCCATGAGCATGGAAGGTTTTTCCATTTCTTTGTGCCCTCCTCAATTTCTTTCATGAGTATTTTATAGTTTTCTGAGTACAGATTCTTTGTCTCATTGGTTAGATTTATTCCTAGGTATATTATGGTTTTGGGTGCAATTATAAATGGGATTGACTCCTTAATTTCTCTTTCTTCTGTCTTGTTGTTGGTGTATAGGAATGCCACTGATTTCTGTGCATTGATTTTATATCCTGCCACTTTACTGAATTCCTGTATGAGTTCTAGCAGTTTTGGGGTGGAGTCTTTTGGGTTTTCCACATGAAGTATCATAACATCTGCAAAGAGTGAGAGTTTGACTTCTTCTTTGCCGATTTGGATGCCTTTGATTTCTTTTTGTTGTCTGATTGCAGAGGCTAGGACTTCTAGTACTATGTTGAATAGCAGTGGTGATAGTGGACATCCCTGCTGTGTTCCTGTGGAAAAGCTCTCAGTTTTCCCCCATTGAGAATGATATTTGCTGTGGGTTTTTCATAGATGGCTTTTATGATATTGAGGTATGTACCCTCTATCCCTATACTCTGAAGAGTTTTGATCAAGAAAGGATGCTGTACTTTGTCAAATGCTTTTTCTGCATCTATTGAGAGGATCATATGGTTCTTGTTCTTTCTTTTATTAATGTATTGTATAACATTGATTGATTTGTGGATGTTGAACCAACCTTGCAGCCCAGGAATAAATCTCACTTGGTCGTGGTGAATAATCCTTTTAATGTACTGTTGGATCCTACTGGCTAGTATTTTGGTGAGAATTTTTGCATGCATATTCATCAGGGATATTGGTCTGTAATTCTTCTTCTTGGTGGGGTCTTTGGTTTTGGAATCAAGGTAATGCTGACCTCATAAAATGAGTTTGGAAGTTTTCCTTCCATTTCTATTTTTTTGGAACAGTTTCAGGAGAATGGGTATTAATTCTCTTTAAATGTTTGGTAGAATTCCCCTGGGAAGCCATCTGGCCCTGGGCTCTTGTCTGTTGGGAGATTTTTGATTACTGCTTCAATTTCCTTAGTGGTTATAGGTCTGTTCAGGTTTTCTATTTCTTCCTGGTTCAGTTTTGGTAGTTGATACATCTCTAGGAATGCATCAATTTCTTCCAGATTGTCTAATTTGTTGGCATATAGTTGCTCATAAATGTTCTTATAATTGTTTGTATTTCTTTGGTGTTGGTTGTGATCTCTCCTCTTTCATTCATGATTTTGTTGATTTGGGTCATTTCTCTTTTCTTTTTGATAAATCTGGCCATGGGTTTATCAATCTTGTTAATTCTTTCAAAGACCCAGCTCCTAGTTTCGTTGATCTGTTCTACTGTTCTTTTGGTTTCTATTTCATTGATTTCTGCTCTAATATTTACTCTTTCTCTTCTCCTGCTGGGCTTAGGCTTTATTTGCTGTTCTTTGTCCAGCTCCTTTAGGTGGAGGGTTAGGTTGTATATTTGAGAACTTTCTTGTTTCTTGAGGAAGACTTGTATTGCTATATACTTTCCTCTTCGGACTTCTTTTGCTGCATCCCAAAGATTTTTGAACAGTTGTGTTATCATTTTCATTGGTTTCCATGAATCTTTTTAATTCTTCTTTAATTTCCTGGTTGACCCATTCATTCTTTAGTAGGATGCTCTTTAGCCTCCATGTATTTGAGTTCTTTCCACCTTTCCTCTTGTGATTGAGTTCTAGTTTCAAAGCATTGTGGTCCAAAGATATGCAGGGAATGATCCCAATCTTTTGGTACCAGTTGAGACCTGATTTGTGACACAGGATGTGATCTATTCTGGAGAATGTTCCATGGGCACTAGAGAAGAATGTGTATTCTGTTGCTTTAGGATGGAATGTTCTGAATATATCTGTGAAGTCCATCTGGCCCAGTGTGGTCATTCAAAGCCTTTTTTTCCTTGTTGATCTTTTGCTTAGATGATCTGTCCATTTCAGTGAGGGGGGTGTTAAAGTCCCCTCTATTACTATATTATTGTCGATGTGTTTCTTTGATTTTGTTACTAATTGGCTTATATAATTGGCTGCTCCCATCTTGGAGCATAAATATTTACAACTGTTAGATCTTCTTGTTGGATAGACCTTTTAAGCATGATATAGGTCCTTCCTCATCTCTTATTATGGTCTTTGGTTTAAAATCTAATTCGTCTGATATAAGGATTGCCACCCCAGCTTTCTTTTGGTGTCCATTAGCATGGTAAATGATTTTCCACCCCCTCACTTTCAATCTGGAGGTGTCTATGGGTCTAAAATGAGTCTCTTGCAGACAGCATCTCGATGGGTCTTGCTTTTTTATCCAATCTGATACCCTATGTCTTTTGATTGGGGCATTTAGCCCATTTACATTCAGGGTAACTATTGAAAGATATGAATTTAGTGCCATTTTATTGCCTGTAAGGTGACTGTTACTGTATATTGTCTGTGTTCCTTTCTGGTCTATGTTACTTTTGGGCCCTCTCTTTGCTTAGAGGACCCCTTTCAATATTTTTCATAGGGCTGGTTTAGTGATTGCAATTCTTTTAGTTTCTCTTTGTCTTGGATCACCAGAAGTTTCTAATATGTTATTGTCTTCTGTATTGTCACTAAGGATCTAGATCAATAGTTGTACAGTAGTCTCCCCTCATCCCTGGTTTCTCTTTCCACAGTTTCAGTTACTTGTAGTCAGCTGTGCTGTGGAAGCAGATGATTCTTCTTCTGACATATTTTCAGAAGGTCAGTAGTGGCCTAACACTACATCACAGTGCCTAAGTCATTCACCTCACTTCATTTCATCATGTAGGCATTTTATCATCTGATATCATCACCAGAAGAAGGGTGAGTAGAATTCAATAAGATATTTTGAGAGAGACTACGTTCACATAACTTTTATTAGAGTATGTTATATTGTTCCAGTTTATTATTAGTTATTATTAATCTCTTACTATGTCTAATGCATAGCTTTATTATAGGTATTTGTGCATAGGAAAAAACATAGTATATGTAGGGTTTGGTACCATCTTTGGGTTCAGGCATCCACTGGAGGTCCTGCAGTGTATCCTCTGTGGATAAGGAGGAACTACTCTACCAGGTTTTGAGATGGTTTTTTTGGGTTTTGTTTTTGAAGTATTTATTTGGTACCATGTCAGACTAGTGCATATAGAAGAGGTGACTACATTCTTTAGTGTGGGTGTTTTAAAATATGTCCACAAATTATTTGACACTGCCCTCTTTAAGAGGTGGGGCCTATTCATCTTGCCTCGAAAATGGGCTGGATCAAGGGACTTCTAAGAAATAGAATACTGTAGAAGTGACTGTGTGTGACTTTTGAGACTAGGTCATAAAAGGCATTATAGATTTTTCCTGGTGCTCTTCTTGGATCACTCACTCTGGGGGAAGTCAACTGCCATGTAGGACATCCAAGCAGCCCTATGGAGAGGCCAACTTGGAAAGGAACAGAAACCTCCTACTAACAGCCATGTGAGTGATCCATCTTGTGAGAGAGCCCCAGTGAAGCCTTCAGATGACAACAGCCCCAACCAATAGCTGGAGTGTAATCTCATGGGAGATCCTGATCCAGAGTTACCCAGATAAGCGCTCCCAAATTTTTGACCTATCAAAATTGTAAGGTAATTAACATTTTTTCTAACCTGCAAAAGTTTTGGAGTAATATTTTACACAACAATAGATCACTAATAGACCAGTTCAGTCACTGTTTTGTAAGAGAGATGCTTCTGTATTTTCTCACTCTGGACACTATGATGGATTCCATCTTCTCTTCACATTAAGTGATGGCCAAGAATGGAAAGAGTAACATCTCCCCTATCTCTAATCTGAATCCTCATCTTCTTTCTTGCATTATTGATTCATTTCTACATTTTGTACTGGTGCACTGGGTAGTCCTGTATATTCAGTGCCATTTTTCTACACTGAAAACTATAAAACATTTTTGAAAGAAATTAAAGAAGACCTAAATAGGTGGAAAGACATCCTGTGTTTATGGGTTGGAAGACTTAATATTGTTAAGATAACAGTATTTCCCAAAATGTTCTACAGATTTGATTCAATCACTATCAAAAATGCCTTTTCTACAGAAATGAAAAAACTAATCCTAAATTTTATGTGGAATTGCAAGGAACCCTGAATAGCCAAAACAATACTGAAAAAGAACAAAGTTGGAGGACCCACATTTCCTGATCTGACAAATTACTATAAACATATAGTAATCAAAATAGTGTGGTGCTAGCATAAATATTGACATATAGATCAGTGGAATAGTATTTTGTGTTTTTTATGAGTTGGTCAGTCAGGTACAAAAGGAAATACAGGAGAGACTCAGAAAAACAAAGTTCATTATATTCACAGGTCCTAAAGACAGAAGGCATAATATACCATGCAGGATCACGTAGAAAAATACTAGGGAGGTCAGGAGACAGAAGATAGGAGAGAGAGAACACTTAGGCCAGGAACTTTGCTAGGATTTCCACAGGAAAGTCAAGGCAGGGCAAGGGAAACAGTTTATGATTGGATAGTTTGAATAATATCAGTGAGTTTTGGGGGCGCCTGGGTGGCTCAGTTGGTTGAGCGACTGCCTTCGGCTCAGGTCATGATCCTGGAGTCCCGGGATCGAGTCCCGCATCGGGCTCCCTGCTCGGCGGGGAGCCTGCTTCTCCCTCTGACCCTCCTCCCTCTCGTGCTCTCTGTCTCTCATTGTCTCTCTCGCAAATAAATAAAATCTTTAAAAAAAAAAAAATATCAGTGAGTTTTGGACTATAGAGGTGATCTCTAGTTGCTTGGTACTTGGCTCTCGGATGATTAAGACAGAGGAGTAGTGCCTCCTGGGGTACATGGGCCAGAAAGAGGAGGTATGTGTCTGGATTGGTTAGTTTGCATATTAAAGGTATGCTGTAGGAGCATCTGGGTGGCTCAGTCGGTTGGGCATCTGCCTTCGGCTGGGGGGCTGATCTCCAGATCCTGGGATCAAGTCCCACATTGGGCTCCCTACTTGGCAGGGAGTCTGCTTGTCCCTCTCCTTCTATCCCCTCCCCACCCCCTTGTCCCCGCTTGTGCTTTCTGTCTCTCTCTCAAATAAAACCTTAAAAAAAAAAAAGTATGCTGTAGTCTGGGTCTTTTACTATCTCTAAGAATTTAGCCCAAGGTGAGGCAAGTCTCTCTCCCAGCCAGGAAAAAATTTTAAGATGTCAAATCATCATATTATACAGAAAAATTATATGCAATGCAAATAGAATTAGCAGTATAGAAATAAACCTGTACATCTATGGTCAATTGATTTTTGACAAGGGTGCTAAGACCTTCAATTGGGGAAAGTCTGTTTCTTTTCCCTAGTCTTCAGCTGGGGAAAGGCTGGACCTAGAGGGCATAAGTGAATAGTCTGTTCAATAAATGGTGCTGGGACAGCTGGGTATCCAAATACAAAATAATGGAGCTGGACTCCTACTTCATACCATATACAAAATTCAACTCAAATGGAACAAAGTACGATCTAAAACTATAAAACTCTTAGAAGAAAACATAGGTGTAAATGTGTACATCCTTGGAACAGTCAATGGTTTTTTAGATATGACATCAAAAGCACAGGCAACAAAGAAAAAAATAGGTTGGATATCATTACATTAAAAACTCTTGTGCATCAAAGGATACTATCAAGATGGAAAGGTAACCCCCCAAATGGGGGAAGTACTTGCAAATCCTATGTCTGGTAAGGATCTAGTATCCAGAGTATATAAAAAGCTCTTAAAATTCAGCAATAAGATGAACAACCTAATTAAAAAATAAGCAAAGAACCGGAATAGACATTTATCCAAAGAAGATACACAAATGGCCAACAAATATATAAGAAGATATACAAATGACCAACAAATACATGAAAAGATGTTCAGTATCTTAGTATTAGAAAAACACAAATCAAAACTATGAGAGAGTACTTCACACCCACTAGGATGGCTGTAATGAAAATAATAAAGTAAAGACCTAAATATGAGACTTGAAGCCACAAAATACCTAGAAGAAAATATAAGCAGTAATTTCTTTGACATCAGCCATAGAAACATTTTTTTAGCTACATCTCCTCAGGCAAAGGAAACAAAAGCAAAATTAAACTATTGGGACCACACCAAAATAAAAACTTTTGCACAGTGAAAGAAATCATGAACAAAACAAAAAGGCAACCTACTGAATGGGAGAAGATATTTGCAAATGATATATCTGATAAGGGGGTAATATCCAAAATACATAAAGAACTTCTACAACTTCAAAGCCAAAAAACCAAATAATTTGATTAAAAATGGGCAGAGGACCTGAATAGACATTTTTCCACAGACGATGTACAGATGGCCAACACACATATGAAAAGATGCTCAACATCACTAATCATCAGGGAAATGCAAATTAAAACTATGATAAGATATCACTTTACACCTGTCATAATGGCTAAAATAAAAAACACAGGAAGTAACAACTGTTGTTGAGGATGTGGAGAAAAAGGAACACTTGTGCACTGTTGGTGGGAATGCAAATTGTGACAGCCACTGTGGAAAACAGTGTGAAGATTCCTTAAAAGATTAAACATAGAATTACCATATAATCTAGTAATTCTACTACTATTTACCCAAAGAAAATGAAAACGCTAATTTGAAAAGATATATGCACCACTATGTTTATTGAAGCATTATTTACAATAACCAAGACATGGAAGCAACCCAAGTGTTCATCCATAGATGAATGAATAAAGAAGAGGTGATACACACACACACACACAGAATATTATTCAGCCATAAAAAAGAATGATATCTTGCCTTTTGCAACAATATGGCTGGACCTAGAGGATATAAGTGAAATAAGTCAGAGAAAGACACATATCATATGATTTCACTCATATGTGGAATTTAAGAAACCAAACAGACAAACAAAAAAATAAACTCTTAAATACAGAGAGCAAACTGGTGATTGCCAGAGGGGAGGTGGTAGGGGGATGGTATAATAACAAAGGGGATCAAGGGTACACTTATCTTGAGCACTGAGAAGTATAGAATTGTTGAATCATTGTATTGTACACCTGAAATTAATATAGCACTGTATGTTAATTTTACTTGAATAAAAACCTATATAATTGTTATTATAAAATTCTCATCTGATAATTCCAAACAAACACACAAATAACAGCAAATAACAAGTACTTGTGAGGATGTGGAGAAATCAGAACCTTCAGACATTGCCAGTGGGAATGTAAAATGGTCAACTACTTTGGAAAACAATTTGATAATTCATCAGTGAGTTAAACAGAATTACCATGTGACCTGGCAATTGCACTGTATGATAATTGAGAAGAAAAAGTTATATATGAATGTTTATGGCACTATTCACAATAGCTAAAAGATGGAAACAATCTAAATGTCCATCACCTGATGAGTGGATAAACAAATGTGATATATCCATACAAGGGAATATTATTCAGCTATAAAAAGTAATGAAGTACTGATTTGTACTATGATATGGACTGTGAAAACATTGTGCTAACTGAAAGAAACCAGACATAAAAGATCACATATGATCTAGAATATCTAATATATTCTAGAATATCTAATATATTTAATATGTAGAATATAAAATATCTAGAATAGGCAAATTTGTAGAGATGGTAGATTAATGGTTGCTGGAGGCAGGGCAAAGAGGGATTGACCGCGTAATGGCTGGCAGATTTCTTTTGGGATGATCAGTTGCACAACATTGTGAATGCACTACATGCCACTTTAAAATGGTTAAAATGGTGAATTTTATATTATTTTTTTAAAGATTTTATTTATTTATTTGACATTTATTTATTTATTTGAGAGAGACAGCAAGAGAGGGAACAGGAGAGGGAAAAGTAGGCTTCCCACCAAGCAAGTAGCCCAATGCAGGGCTGGATCCCAGGACCCTGGAATTATGACCTGAGCTGAAGGCAGACGCTTAATGACTGAGCCACCCAGGAGCCCCTATGTTATATTATTTTACTATGGTTTTAGAAAAACCATCATGAGCCACTATCCACTGCACAAGAGTAAGGGTATAATTCACACTTGTAATTGTTATGGATTTATACATTTACTTAACAGTTTCTAACAAAAAGCCAGTAAAGTGTTTTGATAAAGGGACAGCTCTTTCTGATTCTCACAAAGGCATTGTTTCACTTGCCAGTCTGGTTGAATGGAGCTTACTACAAACAAACATGGATAACAGAAAGGTGTAAAGGGGCAAACTGAGCCCTTCCTGCCAGGAATATACAGTTTATATCATGACTTGAACTAGTTTTATATAAAGGGAATTAGGACTGGAGTAGGTTTTAGGGAGTGGAGCTCTAGCACCTTGTCCTAGCACTTTGTCTTTTTGCTGTTCCCTACTGAAATGGGAGATCTGGCATTCTCTGGGAAGTTTGGAGGTGTGTACATGCAGAGAACATTTTGTCAGGAAGTTTCTCCCTATATCTCTCACATTTCTATATGATCTGGGTCTCCTGTGCAAAGCTATCTACAGTCACTTTAAGAATATCTGTATAAAGAGATATTGCAAGATAAAGAATATCTCTCTTCCTAAAGACCTTCAGGGATAGTAAAGTCTCTTTCCTTTGCTCAGAGAACATTTGTTTTCCAATTAAGATAATTTCTCTCTGTGGGCAAAGATTGGGCAGGTTTGCTAGCAGCCCCTGTTAAGATGAGGGCTTTGCAAAACTCGAAGTTCCTCAGGTGTGACCCAGGGTCAGTGTGTGCAGGAGCATTTACCTAGCCCCACTCTGCATTGTCCTGATGGGACTCAGGGATCAGGGGAACCAGTATGAACCTGCAGTTTCTGTTGCCTGCTGTGCTGGGTCTAATAAACTGTTTAAATCTGGCTAGGCTTGCTGTATCCTTACTAACTGAATTCATGGAAGTATGGCTGGCTGACTTAAAGCCTACCTGCTGCTTAGGGACTGATTGTCTATGTGATATACTTGTGTCTTCCTCCAAGCTAGCTGTTTGTTGGATGGCAAGAGAGTGGACTTAGAAGCACTAGATCATATGGAAGGACCATAAGAAGGTCAGAGATGAACTTGAGCCCCTAATTTTACCTGAATCTGAGTCATGGATTCTTGACTAGGCACAGGTAGAACACGTAAGCAGGCGCCATCTGGCCACCCCAAATGGCTGCCCAGTGCAAAAAGGCCTTGCCTCAATAGGATTCTCCCAATGGAGGCCATTGATGGTATTACAAGAATGCTAATCTAGCATGACAGACACTAGAGCAACTATTTTGATTCTTGCATTGTTAGATGGAGAAATGGCAGTGACCAACAGAAGAGGGCCTGCAGTTCTGCCTCCATGGTGACTTACATGAGCAATAAATCACATACTAACTTCATCTGGTGAAAGAGGGAAACCAGAAGAGAGAAAGCCTATAATGTTCCTGTCCCTTCTGAGTAGCTTCTAGCAGCTGCACCTGAGCTGAGAGTGGGAGGAGCTTTGAAATTCCAAACTGTGACTTGAGATTTTAATGCTCAAACTATAGCACAAAACATTTATCAGGATTGATATTTATGGTTTTTCTTTCAAATTAACTTTAAACTATTTAATCATTCCAAAAAAAATCCTGAAGGAAAATTTGTTAAAATTACATTAAATCTATATATTAACTTGGAAAGAATGGATGTCTTCATAGTAGTCAGATATATCCTTTAGGAATTTGTCCTATATTTATTCATTCAGAACATCATACATGAATTTAAAAATTTTTCTCCCTTTACATAGGTACTACATTGTCTTTTTAGTGTTATTATGAGGGTTTTGTTGATATTGTAAATAACCCCCTTTCCATTATAAATAACATACAGAAAAATATAGAAATCTACAGTTTTTATGTTTTATTTATTCAGTATTTAATAAGTGCCTGCTATTTCTCAGGCACTGATCTAGATACATATTCATTTTGAATCTTACCACTTTACTTCATTCTAATTAAAGAGTTTTTTCAGGTATTACAGATATAATAAATTTATTACTTCCCAATAGTTAAATCTATTATTTTGATTTCAAGCACCTTTTCACTGGCAAGAACATCCTTAAAAAAAAAAAAAAAGGAAATAAAATAATGTTGGTAATACTGGCATTCTCATTTTATAATTAATATTAATGGAATGTCTTTATTATTTATTAAGAGTTGAATATTTGAAGAGGAGTTGATAAATAATACCCCTTTCTTCCCCTCCTGTGTAGAGAGGCAATTACAAAATAAGATACAGAACACAGATGAATAGAAATCAAGATCTCAGCATTATTACTGATGGAGTCAAGTGAGGATATTGGCTCTATATCTGAGCTCAAAGGACTTGCTAACTCTCCCCAAATGAGACAAGATTACCTACACAAGTATGACAGTGTTGGGCAACCACAGGCTCCCTTATGGGGCTGCCCCTTACAAGTGACAGCACAGCAGAAAGGACCTTCTGTATAGGTGGCCCATTTGGGGACAGAAAGGGCCTAAGCTGCAATACCTCACTCCTTTCAAAGCACCAATCCAAGGGCTGAACTCTATTCCATGGTATGGGGTCCAAAGGAGTGTGAGAGTCATCATGGGGTAAGTAGGTTTCTTCTTATATATGATATGGTTATTGATTTTTAAGTACTTGTCCTTTAGAGTGATAGGAAAGTAACATATTTCTAATTTTACTAAGAACCCTATTAAAATGATTTAAAAATGAATGTTAAATGTTATTACATTTCTCTCTGGCATCTACTGGATTCATGATACAGGTTTTCATATTAGACTTATAGTTAATTTGTGTTACTTGAATAAATACATTTTTAAAAAGTAGTATTTCTATTCTTATATTAAACTCTACTTATGGTAGATAGCTCTTTAAATGTAATTTAAATGAGATTTCTATTTTTTTCTTTTTTAGAAATTATAAAGTCTGTTCACAGGAGAGATCCATTAAATGCAAACACACACAGACACACATATACATACACTTATTTAAATACTGGTGCTTGTCTAGATGCTGGAGATACTACAGGAATCAAACAAATAAAATTTGTGCCCACTTAGAGTTTACATTCCAATGAGATTGGTGTGTCTACTTTGGGAGGAGTGGGGAATCTTTTCAACTTTGATTTTACTAATTGTTTTTACTCTCCAGATTTATTGAGACAATTGACATAAAGCATTGTGTAAGTTTAAGTATGAAACATGGTTTGATAAGTGTATATATTGCAAAATGATTACTTCAATAAAGTTAGTTAACACACCTGTCACTTCATATAATTGCAGTTTTTTTGTTGTTCTGAGAATATTCAAGATCTAATCTCTTAGCAGCTTCCAAATATATAATACAGTATTGTTAATAGTCACTCTGCTATATATTAGGGCCTCAGAATTAACTCATTTTATAACTGGAGGTTTGTACACTTTGACCAGCATCACCTCATTTCCCCTACTTGTCAGCCCTAGCAACCTCCATTCTACTCTTTGTTTCTATGAATTCAGCTTTTTTTTTTTTTTTGTAGTTTCAAGTCTTTGTTTAAATTTAGTTAGTTAAAATACAGTGTAATATTAGTTTCAGGTGTAGAATTCAGTGATTCATCATTTTCATGCAATACCCAGTGCTCATCACAAGTGCCTTCCTTAATACCCATCACTTATTTAACCCATTCCCCTTCCCCATCTCCCCTCCAGCAACCCTTAGTTTGTTCTCTATAGCTAAGAGTCATCTTTTTGAAAAAATTTTTGATTCTACATGTAAGTGAGTTCACATAGTATTTGACTTTGACTTAATTCACTTACCTTAATGTCCTCAAGGTTCATCCATGTTGTCACAAATGGCAGAATTTCCTTCTTTTTTATGCTGAAAAATATTCATATATATCTATATATCATATTTCCTTATCCATTCATCCACTGAAGGATGCTTATATTTTTTCCATTTCCTGGCTATTATGAATGAACATAGGAGTACAGATACCTCTTTGAGATAATGATTTCATATTCTTTGGATATGTACTCAGAAGTATATTGCTGGATCATATAGTAGTTTTATTTTAAATTTTTAAGGAGACTTCATAGGTTTTTTTAAAATTTTTATTTTATTATGTTAGTCACCATACAATACATCATCAGTTTTTTTTTTAAATTTTATTTTATTCTGTTACGTTAGTACATCATTAGTTTTTGATGTAGTGATCCACGATTCATTGTTTTCGTATAACACCCAGTGCTCCATGCAGTACATGCCCTCCTTAATACCCATCACCGGGCTAACCCATCCCCCCCAAAAAAACCCCTCAGTTTGTTTCTCAGAGTCCATAGTCTCTCATGGTTTGTCTCCCCCTCTGATTTCCCCTCCCTTCATTTTTCCCTTCCTTCTCCTAATGTCCTCCATGTTATTCCTTATGTTCCACAAATAAGTGAAACCATATGATAATTGACTTCCTCTGCTTGACTTATTTCACTTAGCATAATCTCCTCCAGTCCCATCCATGTTGATGTAAAAGTTGGATATTCATCCTTTCTGATGGCTGAGTAATATTCCATTGTATATATGGACTACATCTTCTTTATCCATTCATCTGTTGAAGGGCATCTCAGCTCTTTCCACAGTTTGGCTATTGTGGACATTGCTGCTATGAACATTGGGGTGCATGTGGCCCTTCTTTTCACTACATCTGTGTCTTTGGGGGTAAATACCCAGGAGTGCAATTGCTGGGTCCTAGGGTAGCTCTATTTTTAATTTTTGAGGCACCTTCACACTGTTTTCCAAAGTGGCTGTACCAACTTGCATTCCCACCAACACTGTGAGAGGGTTCCCCTTTCTCCACAACCTCTCCAACATTTGTTGTTTCTTTCCCTGTCCATTTTTGCCATTCTAACTGGTATAAGGTGGTATCTCAATGTGGTTTTGATTTGGATTTCCCTGATGGCTAATGATGATGAACATTTTTTCATGTGCCTGTTAGTCATTTGTATGTCTTCTTTTGAAAAGTGTCTACTCATGTCTTCTGCCCATTTTTTGACTTGATTATTTGTTTTTTGGGTGTTGAGTTTGAGAAGTTCTTTATAGATCTTGGATACCAGCCCTTTATCAGTAGTGTCATTTGCAAATATCTTCTCCCATTCTGTGGGTTGCCTCTTTGTTTTGTTGACTGTTTCTTTTGCTGTGCAGAAGCTTTTTATCTTGATGAAGTCCCAAAAATTCATTTTTGCTTTTGTTTCACTAGCTTTTGGAGATGTATCTTAAAAGAAGTTGCTGTGGCCGATGTTGAAGAGGTTACTGCCTATGTTCTCCTCTAGGATTTTGATGGATTACTGAGAAGACTTCGTAGTTTTTGTCACAGTGGCTGACCAATTTACCTTCCCACCAGCAGTGCATCAGGGTTACCTTTCCTCCACATCCTTTGCAGGCATTTGTTATCTCTTGTCTTTCTGATAATAGCCATCCTAACTGGTGTGAGTTGGTATATCTCATTGACGTTCTGATTTGCATTTCCCTGATGACTGATGTAGAGCACCTTTTCACACACTTGTTGGCCACTTGTATGTCTTCTTTGGAAAAATATCTGTTCCAGTGTTCTGCCCATTTTTAAATAGATTTTTTTTTGTCATTGTGTTGTTTGAGTTCCTTATATATTTTAGAAATAAATCCCTCATCAGATAATAGTTTGCAAATATTTTCTCCCATTCTGTAGGTTGCTTTTGCTGTGTGGAAGCCTTTTAAGTTTGATGTAGTCTCTCTTGTTGATTTTTTGTTGTTGCTTGTGCTTTTGGCATCATATCCAAAAAATCGTTGCCAAGACCAATGTTAAGGACATATTTCTCTACTGTTCTTAAAGGAGTTTTATGGTTTCAGGTATTACGATTATGTTCTTAATCCAGTTCAAGTTAATTTTTTGAGTGGTGTAAGCTAGGGGTCCAGTACCATTCTTTTGTATGTGGATATCCAGTTTTCTAGCACCGTTTATTGAAGAGACTATCCGTTCTGCATTGAATTTCCTTGACTCCCTTGTCAAATATTAGTTGACTGTATATCTGTGGGCTTATATCTGGGCTCTCTATGCTGTTCCATTGGTTTAGGTGTCTGTTTTAATGCCAGTGCCATACTGTTTTGATTACTATAGCTTTGTAATATAGTTTAAAATTAGAAAGTATGATTTTTTTTCCTCAAGATTACTTTGTTCTTTGTTCTTTCTCAAGATTAATTTGGCTATTCAGGGTCTTTTGTGGTTCTAAACAAATTTTAGGATTATTTTTTTCTATTTGTGTGAAAAATGACATCGGAATTTTAATAGGGATTGTGTTGAATCTATAGATGATTTCAGGTAGTATGGACATTTTAACAATTTCATATTAATTCTTCTGATTCATGAATATGGAATGTCTTTATATTTATTCATGTCTTTTTCATTTTTTTAAATCAGTGCTTTATAGTTTTGGTTATAGATCTTCACTTTCTTGGTTAAATTTATTTCTAAGTATTTTCTTGTTTTTGATGCTATTTTAAATATTTTATCTTTTTTCAGACAGTTCACTATTAGTGTATAGAAACTCAACTGATTTTTGTGTATTGATTTTGTATCCTGTAACTTTACTGAATTTTTTTTATTAGTTCTAACAATTTTGGGGGAGACTAGGATTTTCTCTACATAAGATCATATCATCTGCGAATAGAAACAGTTTTACTTCTTCCTTCTGAATTTGGATGGGCTTTTTATTTCTTTTAGTTGCCTAAATGCTCAGACTAGTCTTCCAGTACTATGTTAAATGTGTACTGGTGATAGTGGGCACCCTCGCCTTCTTCCTAATCATAGAAATCTTTCAGTCTTTCACCGGTGAGTATGATGTTAGCTGTGGGTTTGTCATATATGGTCTTTATTATGTTGGGGTATGTTTCTTCTATACCTATTTTTTGAGAAATTTTTTTCATGAAATGATACTGAATTTTCTCAAATGTTTACTGCATTTATAGATGATCATATGATTTGTGTTTCATTCAATTAATGTGGTATGTCACATCTATTTATTTGCATATTTTGAAGCATCCTTGCTTCCCAGGGATAAATCCCACTTACTCACGGTGTATAATCCTCTTAATATGGTTTTGAATTCAGTTTCTTAGTATTTTGTTGAGAATTTTTGCATCTATCTTTATCAGGAATATTGGCCCGTAGTTTTCTTTTTTTGTTGTGTCCTTATCTGACTTTGGTGTCGGGGTAATGCTGGTTTAGTAAAATGAGTTTGGGAGTGTTTCCTCCTTTTCAATTTTTTTGAAAGAGTTTGAGAAGGATTGGTGTTAATTCTTTAAATGTTTGGTAGATTTTACCTGTGAAACCATTTGATCCTGGGCTTTTTTGTTGTTGTTGTTGAGAGACTCTTCCTTGATTACTGATTCAATCTCCTTACTTATTATTGGTTTGTTCAGATTTTCTTTTTTTTTTTTTTTTTCATGATTGGTCTGGGTAGAGTGTATGTTTTTAGGACTTTATACATTTCTTCTAGGTTTTCCAATTTTTTGTATAATTGTTCATTGTAGTTGAACGTCATGAGTTTTTGTGTTTCTGTGGTTTCATCTGTAATGTCTCCTTTTTCATTTATAATTTTTTTTTAATTTGAGCACTCTCTCTTTTTTCTTGGTTAATCTAGCCAAAAATTTGTCAATTTTATTTATCTTTTCAAAAAACCAACTCCTTGTTTCAAGATCTTCATTGATCTTTTCTATTGTTTTTATTTTCTATTTCATCTATTTCTCTTCTGATCTTTATTATCTCCTTTCTAATAATTTTGGGCTTAGTTCTTATTTTTGTCGTTTCTTGATGTATAATGTTAGGTTGTTTATTTAAGATCTTTCTTTTTTAAAATGTAGGCATTTTTCACTACACATGTGCCTCTTAGAAATGCATTTGCTGCATCCCATAAGCTTTGGTATGTTGTGTTTCCATCTTCATTTGTTTCAAGATTTATTTTGATTTCACTTTTGATTTTTCCTTTCACCCACTGATTGTCAAAGAGTGTGTTATTTCATTTCCAAATATTTGTTAATTTTCCAGTTTTCCTCCTGTTGTTGACTTAAATATAAAGAGAATTTTAAGGCTCTTTTTACAGATTGCCCCATCTCTTTGCAAAAGAGTTATATCAGTTTATACTCTCATCAGTGGTACATGAGTGTCTTAGACTCATTACACTTTTGTCATTAAAGCAGAGTTAATAATAAAAAATGCACACTTTAACTTTTACATAAGCCTGAAACATGAACACACACTTACTCTCCAATTTTAAAATGTAAGGCTAAGGTCTTTTTCTTGTGTAAAGCATAACATAAGTTAAGAGCACCATACACTCTAGTTTGCCTGTTTATATCTGTATTCCATCTGATTGGCACCCCTTTTTATTCTCAAAAGTATCTCAAAAATTATATGATAATTGTACCTCTAATGCATACTTGATAATTTCGTTTCGGTTACAATTAAGTGGGAAGTAGGAATTTAAGGAGAATTATTTCATATGAGATATAGCTAGAATCTTCTCAGAACTTTGAAGACAGAATTTTTTGTAATTTTTCATTGTTTCCTTATTAAATAGTTTATATGGTATACCAAGGTGGGTAATGTCTGTTTTTCCTTGTGTTGCAACTTTAAAAAAAGTTCTTGTACTTGTTATTCTCCATTTTTTTTTTGAATAACAAAACATATAGCCATTTCTAGAACTTACCCCTTCTTCGGATTGTTTCTGGTGTTCTAACCTATCTGTGTAGGTACTAATAGAATTCTCTTAGATTATTGTTAGTAGTTGATCTACATATTTTAAGCCCTATTTCTAGTGAATATCTGATGGTGATTAGCTGCAATTATTTTATCTGCCTGGCTCTCTGCTACTATATCCTAATAAAGGAAATGGAAAAAAGTTTATTATTTAAAGAGTATAGCACTGAATATATATTGGCCACTTTGTCTTCTGCTCCAGCTCTTACTATATCCTAGCTACACTTCTCTGAAATCAAGGAGCCATTGGCTTTGCTCCTCTATTTTATGAGAGTGCTTTGAAGGACCTCTTTGGCTTTAGATTGAAAAAGAATATGCTCTAGAATGGATGTTGTCTTATTCAGTCCTGTTTAAAGTGAACTTCAGTTTCTGAATTAGGAAAGATTAGGGAAAGGAGATGTAAAGGAAGAAGAGGACTCTGGATGTCTTGGAAATACACATTCATAGTGGGGATGTGGCAGCTCACTTTTCTCTATGACATCCTCTAACTCTAAATTGATATGTAGAGGGATGATTAACACTTTTATCAGTCTTCAGAAAATCAGGGCTATTTTGTATTGTAAATTGCTGAATTTTGTAACTCAGAATCCAGCAGTAGATCCAAAATGAATTTTGAGTGTTGCAATAGAGAGTGTTTAATCTGATGCTTTACTCTAGAGACCACAAAACATGTTTTAAACACTTTACCTCACTACTATAAGAATATCAATAGTCTGCTAGTAACCAAAAGATATCTACTGCATTTTATAAGGTAAAACTGTAACTCTTCCATGACTGATCTGTGACCTCTTTAAAAGGTCTGGGAGAGAAGGGCCAGTGTATGTCTGAAAACAACTTCTTTTATTCTCTCCTACGGTGGGAGATAGCCATTAATGGATTTGAAGTAGAATAGAAATACTTTGGTGGCTAAGTGGAGGCCAGATTTGAGGCTGCAGAAAAATTAGAGAAAGAGTGACCAGTTAGAAGCCTCTTGTAGTATGTCAAACAGAAGATGATGAGGACCTAAAATACTTCAGTGGGAATATTGATAGAGAAGAGAGAATGGATTTGAAGAATTTCTAGGAGATAAAATTGGCAGGGTTTCATCATTTATTGATAAAGGAGTATTAAGGGAAAAGGTTATTCTTAGGTTTCTGGTTTGGGTGATTAAGTCCTTGATGGGGGTCACTGACTAAGGTAGGAAATACAGAAGATTTAGGAGGAGTACATTGGAAGCTAAGAATATGTGGAAAATTGGGGCGCCTTGGTGGCTCAGTCATTAAGCGTCTGCCTTCAGCTCAGGTCATGATCCCAGGGTCCTGGGATTGAGCACTGCATCGGGCTCCCTGCTCAGCTGGGAGCCTGCTTCTCCCTCTCCCACTCCACCTGCTTGTGTTTCCTCTCTGGCTGTCTCTCTCTCTGTCAAATAAATAAATAAAATCTTAAAAAAAAGAATATATGGAAAATTAGGAGCTCTAGTTTGTATATATTGAGTTTGAAGTGCATGTGAGTTATCCAGTTGTTTATGTTTAACAGTAAATCATATATGAGCTGATGTTGAGGGAGAGATGAGTGGTTGAGATGTTGATTTGGGACTTATCACTTTATGGATCATTAAAATAAACTTCTCAGGGAGCCAGGGAAGAGTGGGAAGGTTAATCACCTGAGCAGAGAACCCTATGCATGAAGAGGACAACTGAGAATGAAGTAGGAAACTGAGAAGGAAGTTAGTGAGGTGGGAGATTGTGAAGTTTCAAAAGATGCCCACAGGTTCAAATGGAGTAGAAAGGCAAAATGAAATAAGGACTGAAGATGCTTCTGTTGGATTTTGGCAATTAGTTTGTTTTGATGATATTAGTGTGATTAGATCCAGTGGATGTTAGAATTAGCCAGGAGCTTTAAGATTTTAAAGATTTATCCCTTGTTTTTATTTTTTTTTATTTTTAAAGACTTTATTTATTTATTTGTCTGGGGGGGGGGAGAGAGCACAAGCAGGGGGGGCAGCAGGCAGAGGGAGAAGCAGGATCCCCGCTGAGCAAGGACTTGATCCCAGGACCCTGGAATCATGACCTGAGCCAAAGGCAGATGGTTAACTGACTGAACCACCCAGGCATCCCTACCCCTTGTTTTTTTTTTTTTTTTTTTAATATTTTCTTTTTTTATGTTACTTTATTTTTTAAAAATTTTATTTTATTTAAATTCAATTAACATGTAGTATATTATTAGTTTCAGAGAGTTCAGTGATTCATCAGTTGCATATAACACCCAGTGCTCATTACATCACGTGCCCTCCTTAATGTGCATCACCCAGTTACCCCATCCTCCCATCCACTTCCTCTCCAGCAACCTACCCCTTGTTTTTAAAAATAATAATGTTTTAGAGATAAGAAGATTGAGAATTTTTATGTAGGTTACAACTGAAAAATATTTCCTGTACATGGTAGGTGCTTAATAACCAGTGGTTGAATGAATGATTGAACTCTCTATTGCTAGAGCCAGAACTAGAATCATATATCTAGATTTAGATGTGAAGTTAGATTTTTTGAGACATTCTTGTTTTTTGTTAGGCCTGTATTGCTATGATCTTCCCTCTTAGAACCATGTTTGCTGAAAACCCAAAATTTTGATAGATAGTATTTCTGCTTTCATTTGTCTCTAGTTATTATTTTTTTAAATTTATTCTTTGATTTCTTTGATTATACATTGGTTAATACATTGCTTCAGTAGCATGTTGTTTAATCATCAGATGTTTGTGGATTTTCCAGTTATCTTCTTGTAATTGATTTCTTAATTTTATATTATCATAGAGAAGATGCTTGATATGATTTTAATCTTCTTGAATTTATTGAGACTTGTGGCCTAACATGTGATCTGTCCTAGGTAATGTTTTGTGTATACTTGAGAAGACTATGTATTCTGTTGATCTTGAATATGATGTTCTGTATATGTCTATTATGTCCATCTGTTTTAATGTATTGTTTAAGGCCAGTGTTTCCTTATTGATTTTTTATGTAGGTTTAGATTGAGATTTTTTATTTAGATTTTATTTAGATTAGATTTATTTAGATCTTTCCGTTGATATAAGTCAGGTGTTAAAGTTCCTTACTATTATTGTAGTCCTTTCAGTTTCTCCCTTTAGACTGTTAATATTAGCCTTATATATATTTTTATATATTGGTGCTCCAGTGAGTCCAATGTATTGCCTATATTTTGTGCTTTCTGTAAAATAAAACACACAGTATGTATTCCTTTATATCTGGCTTGTTTGACTTATCATTTTTTGAGAATCACCTATTTGTAAAAGGAAAAATGGTCTGTATTTCTTATTGTTACAAGAGTGGATTACTGAAAATTTGTTGTTTGTAAGTACTAAAGGAAGGATTATTAGTATTGGAAAGAGCACTGGGTTAAGATCTGAGGTCCTGGGTTCAATTTCCATTCTGTGACTAGGCAGGGATCTTGGGAAAGTACCTTACCTCTCTTAGTCTTGATTCCCTTATTTGCAAAATAAGGATAGTTGTGTGTGTGTGTGTGTATGTGTGTGTAGTACCTATTGCATAGGCTATGGGGATCTAATTAACTTATTTAAAGAATATTTCTTGAGCAGTTACTATGTTGTAGGCACTGCTCTAAGTGCAGTTCTATAGCTATATACAGAGTAGACAAAAATTCATGATTTCAAGAAGCATAAATTATTAGATAAAAAGATATATAAAAGTATATTGAAAACAATCAAATATATGATGACATAATCATCATACAAACTAGTCACTAATGCTCAAATCATATATATGTATAATGCATTATTATATTATAATGTGTTATTTTATTTTACCTTAAGTCCCTGAGATTTAGAGAATGGAAATGGTTTTTTATACCAGGATAATTTATCATCCTGGAATCAGTTCCATCAGGTGTTATTTTTTGGGCTTGTCTCAGGTGCTTACCAATTAGCATGGAAAGGCATTAGGGATTTTCCATGGAAACTCCAGCAAATTGCCAAGCAACTTATAGATAATCAAAGGTTATTGGCATTTTACCTTTTGACTAATTCAAAACATTTAACTGAGAGATATAAAATATATTATTAGGAGATTTCAATGTGTAATTGAATAAGAAAAAGCACTTTAAAAGCATGAATTATTTGCTAATACCTAAGATGTTTTCCAGGTCTCTTTGATGTTATTTTCAACAAAGGAAATATATGCATTTTCCAAAGTCATGAAATGAGACATCTTTCTCTTGCTGTTGACAACAGCAATGTCACTGGAATGGTATGTAATAATTTTCCTTTTTGTCACATAACAATAGTATTGTATCCACATATAATATATTTTTATAAGATCAAATTGTATTTCCTTTGGCTTTTACTTTCACCATTTTCATTATTCTGTTTTGTCTCACTAAGTTTTGAGATTCTGATGCATAAATGGTCCCAAATTTCAGCAACTAAAATTTAGACAAGAAAAAGTAGACTACTTTTCTGATAACATTCAAAATACTAAATAAGCCTCCAAAAGGAGATGATCTGATTTCTCAAAGTCCCCTTCAGGAAGCATATTATTAGGGAAAAAATAATAGCAATTTCACCTAAGTGTACTTTATATTGCTTGGTTTAGGTTTGAAAAGTAGCTTTTAATATATAAAGCTGTTTTAAAAAATATATGCATTCTTTTTATTTTGAAAAATGAGACAGCATAGGATAACTGTCATGCACTGTTCCAAATGTTTAATATGTGTTATAACGTTTAGTCTTTATATCTACCCTCTGAGAGAATCCATCATTGAGAATCCATTATTATCCCTATTTAACAGAAGAGGAATGTGACAGGTAGATGGATTGAGTTGCCCAAGGTCACATAGGTAGTAAATGTGAAAGCAGGAATTGAACACAGGCATTCTGATTCTAGCACTCATGCTACAGCTTCCTCATATAATGTTATATAATATTAAATGATTATTTTTAAGATTTTATTTATTTATTTTAGAGAGAGAGAGAGAGCATGAGTGGAGGGAGGAGTAGAGAGAGAGAAGGACAAGCAGACTACAGTGAGTGCAGAGCCACTTGCAGGGCTTTATCCCCCAACCCTGAGATCACGACCTGAACCGAAACCGAGTTGGCCACTCAACCAGCTGAGACACCCAGGTGCCCCAATATTACATGATTTTTGACTCATAGCATGTTATTTAACATAAGGGAAAATAATAATTATTGAAAAAAAGCTTATGTAATTTGTAGGCCTGAAATTCAGGCTAAGTGATAATCAGTCAAATTTTCTTCATGAAGTCTTTTCTCCTCTGCTCTGGACTTAGCAAGTCAGCCTGTGCTATACTTTTTAGCATATTCTGCTCAGTTAGTACAGGGCCTAGTCTTAGTAAGTGCTTATAAATATGAATGTAGTAGATATGGAATCTACTCAATTAAGTCAAGGGGTTGGGAAACGTCCCATTACTTTATTTTTCTAAAATCAAATTAAATCTACTTCCAAGCCCCTATCCTACTAGGTTGGTGAGAGTGTGTGCCTGTGCTTTTCTCTTTTGCACTCCCCAAGATAATGAGGGGAAATGGGGGTAAAATCTCAAATAGTACCTTGAATCAGGAATGTTTCCTTGTAGCATAACCTCCTTGATTTGTTTAGTTTTTTGGAAGTAAAACCTAGTAATGCATGTCTTTTAATTTCAGCTTTTAGTCCAAAATAGTCTTGGGTTAGGAGGATACAAATGAAGAAATGAAAAATAAACAATAAAATACATGTTAATAACTCATTAAAATATCCTGCCACTGAAGTTTTTTTGTTGTTATCCAATACTCTTACCATGGGTTCTGAGAAATCAAGAGAAGGAAGTTCTTGGAACAAAACACTGGAAATCAGGCTGGAGAATCAAAACAATTAAATTACAAAAGCATGTGATAGATAATACAAGGATTCTATAGAGTGGAGTAGACCTGTATGTGCATATATGTCCAAACATTTTAAATTTAATTATTTTCTATTGCTAAATAAGAGGTGTTTTGTTTGTTTGTTTGTTTTCCTTTTAGGCTAGTGGTGGAGCCTGCACTGAGCTGCGGGTTCTTTATCAGCCCAACCGCTGTGCACTTCTTGAGTCAGCACTGGTTCCTGGTCACATAGTTACTTTTGATCATCATGGCAAAATAGCTGATGAATCATCCGCAGGCTATGCAGACCTTTCAAAAGAATTTGTGGTTTTTGTCAAGGTATAATTCTGGAAAGTCATTAAAGTGTATATTGCTAAATACCTACTTTCTTTTGCTCTATTGAGGAAAACTCTTGAGTCATTAAAAAGTAATCAGATCTCTTCCCACTAGGTGGCATTGATGCCTATTGCCATTCTATTTACCCAAACTTTGAAAAGCAATAAGGATCTTAGCTTTAGCAGCACTGAAACTGGTAGGAGTAACATCCTATATTCAATTGAATTTGGAGGTTAAAACTAGAAATGGTATAAATGTGGGAATTCTAAATAAAAATTTAGAGACTCTTACATTGGGAGTCAAATGTGTATATTTAACTTTTCTAAAAATTAGAATATTTACAGTCTTTGAGTGTTGTATATGTGTGATCATTTTATGCTTTCAGTATGTGTTTATGAATTTATCTTTAAAATATTATTATCATAATAATATAATAAATATAATTTAAGAGATTGCCTATTTTGTGCCAAGCACTTTACCGAGAGCTTTACCACATACAAAACTATATTTAATCATCCTAAAAGTACGGACAGATATTATCTGTATTTTAAACATGAAGAAAAGATTTTCAGAGAAGTTAAAAATCTGACTAGTATAGCATAACTAGTAAATGGTAGATCATGATTAAAATCAAAGTCAGTTTGTCTTCAAAACTTTTTATACTTACCATATAATAAACACTCCATTACATTATTATTTTTTCCCAAAATAACATGATTTTTTAAAATTTTGTTTTATATTATGTTAATCACCATACATTACATCATTAGTTTTTGATGTAGTGTTCCATGATTCATTGTTTACGTATAACACCCAGTGCTCCATTCAATATGTGCCCTCCTTAATACCCATCACCAGGCTAACCCATCCCCTCACCTCCCTCTCCTCTAGAACCCTCAATTTGTTTCTCAGAGTCCATAGTCTCTCATGGTTCATCTCCCCTTCTGATTTCCCCCCTTCATTTTTCCCTTCCTACTATCTTTTTTTTTAAACATATAATGTATTATTTGTTTCAGAGGTACAGGTCTATGATTCATCAGTCTTACATGATTTTTAATGGTTGCATAATACCCAAACATAAGGTATATGATTATGTATATGTGTTTATTTATTTATTTATTTAATCGCTGGATGTTTAATCTTTTTTTTTAATGTTTTAAATTTAATTCTTTTTTTAAAATTTTTATTGTTATGTTAATCACCATACATTACATCATTAGTTTTTGATGTAGTGTTCCATGATTCATTGTTTGTGCATAATACCCAGTGCTCCATGCAGAACATGCCCTCTTTAATAACCATCACCAGGCTAACCCATCCTCCCACCCCCCTCCCCTCTAGAACCCTCAGTCTGTTTTTCAGAGCCCACCGTCTCTCATGGTTCGTCTCCCCCTCCGATTTTCCCCCCTTCATTCTTCCCTTAGATCTGTACCTCTGAAACAAATGATGCAATATATGTTAAGAAAATGCATGTTTAATCTGTATTCATTTTACCACTCTATATATGTTACTGCAAAGTATACTTTGACATATGTCTTTGGCCAATATTTTATCATTTTCTAAGTTAGATGATGTGAAATTGAATTTAAGGGTAAGAATGTGAAGCCTTTAAGACTATGGGAACATACTGCCAACTTTCTTCCCAGAAATGTACTAATTATAATCCTGTGAAGTTAAACCAACTGTGAAGTTAGAGGGGACAGTTTACATGACTACCCTCACTTCTGACACAAACTTCAGAGTTCCAGGGTCCTTGAGACCACTATCAAGTTTTGATAATTTAATAGAATAACTCAGAACTCACTGGAAGTTGTCATACTCATGGTTATGGTTTATCACAGAGAAAGAATACAGGTTAAAATCAGCTAAGGGAAGAGACACATAGGGCAAAATCCAAGAAAAATACCAAACGGTGCAACTTCTAGTTGTCCTCTCCCCCTGGAGTCAGGACAGCTTTAGTTTCTCAGCATTGATATGTGATAATATGCATGGACTATTGTCGACCAGGAAGCTCACCTGAGCCTTGGTGCCCAGTCTTTATTGGGGTCCAATCATAAAAGAAGTACATGCAGATGATCTTAGTCTCCAGCCTCTCAGGAGGTCAGGTGACATCTTGTGACTCACAACTGCCCCCTGAAATCACATTTTATATGGTTGGCCCAAGGCCATCAGGCAAACAAAAAACTCCTGTCAAACCTGACAATCCAAAGGTTTAGAGATTACGTTTCAGAATCCGAAGGCAAAAGCCAGACCTCTGTGGGTAAAGTTAATTTCTTTCTTTTTTTAAATTGAAGTATAATTAACATACAGTGTTACATTAGTTTCAGGTGTGCAATATAATGATTTAACAATTCTGTACTTTTCTCAGTGCTCATCAAATATGTGTACTTTTAATTCCCTTTATTTCACCCATCCTCTTACCCACTTCCCACCAGTTTGTTCTCTGTATTTAAGAGTCTGTTTTTTTGTCTCTTTTTTCCCTTGATTTCTTTACTACCCAATTCCTTTAGCAGTGTAGGAGAATATCCACCTTGTTGACCTTAGTGTTGAGCATGGTCCTTAGAAAAAACTGACAATTTTTAGAGTAATAAACTACTGTGAATTACCTTTTTTATGTTTATTTGCCATTTGTATTTTGTCTTCTATGACTTATGTATTTATGTACTTTATTTCTCTACAGTGTTAGTGTATTCTTTTTTTTATGTTATGTTAATCACCATACATTACATCCTTAGTTTTTGATGTAGTGTTCCATGATTCATTGTTTGCGTATAACACCCAGTGCTCCATTCAATACGTGCCCTCTTTAATACCCATCATCAGGCCAACCCATACCCCCACCCCCCTCCCCTATAAACCTTCAAGAATTTTTTACATCTTCTTCTTTAAGTTATTGATTGCCTAGGATTTACTTAAATATACCTTAGTTATAGTTGATAACTCTTTTCATTCATTCATTCCTACATATATACATTGAACTAATATCCATATGGTGCATCCCATAGTTCAGGTACACTTGTAGTACACTGTTTTTATTCTGCTTTGTATTACTATTATAATTATTTGTTTATATTGATTGTAGAGTTCTTAAGATAAATGTTTGTGTTTTGTATACTTTTTAAATCTCTATAGCATCGATGGTGACTCTTACACTCAATAAATAATGGTTGATGTAAATTATAATGAATCAGCCAGAGAACCTTTTATTTTTAGTTTTGCATAGCAGTTAAATTATTTACTTCCTTATTTTGCTTACTTTTAGCCAACAAGTTTCTGATAAGATTTTGATCACTACAGCTTCTGTAAGAGAATGAACTCTACTGCCATCTTCTTTTAGCAAAACATGAGCTTGTTATTTACTGCCTTCTGTTCTGTTTGTTGTTCGGAAGGGTGTGTTCCTCAACAGTGCTGTGGTTCTACTTGCTACAAGCCTGTGCCAAGCCCTGTGTCTCCAGCCTGATGGGAGCTGCACTGGAGTGGGAAGTCAGTCTGAAAAATCCTACTGGAAAGTGCATAAAATCAGCTCTGGTATTTGCATGTTCGAAAGTGTGAAAAACGCACGGATGTATCTGAGGATTAGGGATGGCCAGTGTGATGGAACAGTAAGCATCTGCTTGTATTTTTCTCAGCAAATGTTTAAGACATTTGCCAATGATAGATATGAGAATGGCACTTTCTGAGTGTTTTTTTGTTTTTTTTTTTTTAGTTTTAACCTATAAACATTTTGGAAATTGGATGTTATATATGACGGTCTCCCTTGACTTATTAAAAAGTGAGGAGGGCAGCTACATTCTTGGTATGATTAGAGAAGGATTCTGACCCTTTAGACATTGCTTCTGGAATGTAATGTGCACACAAATCACCTGGGAATTTTATTATAAAGCAGATTCTAATTCAGATAGATGGTGGTGGGACCTGTGTATCTGCATTTCTAATAAGCTCTCAGCTGTTGTTAATGATGTTGGTCTGCAAACCACTCTTTGAGAACCAAAGCTCTAGAAAGTCCCAGCTCAACAATATTTCCTTACTGCTTCTTTTGGTTGCCTGAATTTCCACCAACGGAAACCTATATTTTGAGTAAGGAAGTAATTTTAAATTCTAAATATTGGGGGTTCTTCTTTAACATCTTGACTTAAGATGGGATATGGAAGGCAACTAACATAACACATTTTATATATCATAATTCTTCTATGGGTTGAAGGGCATGTAAGATTACACATTTAACTTGACTGTTAATCCTCTGTTCTTGTTTGAAACAATTTAGTTCAAACTGTATCTTTTAGATTAAACTCAGGGCTGCCTCCTCTCCCTCTTTTCCTTACCAGTATGACATCTAGTTATATGGGAGAGTTTGCCTGAGCTTCTGGGGGTGAGGAGAGGGAAGGTTTAGACTATTCAACATTCTTTGGGCCCTTGCCTTTGCTGCAGACTGGCAAGCCTGTATCTGGTGAGCTGCACTGATGTTCAGAGTGCAAAAGAGAAAAGCACATGCACACACACATTATTAGCATCTTTGATTCACAAGAGCATTGTGAAATGGGATATAGCCCATTAAGAATCCATGCTTAACAGACAGAGTGTCATGCTTATGGTCTTTAAACTGATAAGTGAACTAATTAAGATTAAAAACAGGTAACATTACTACTATGGTCAGACTAGCTGAGAGTACGATTTCATCTAATGCTCCGTCATCCTATAGGAGGAGCATCAAGAAGTAGCTTTCCCTTCATATCACCAGCATCCACAAAGTATACGAGCCTTTCTCTTCTGGGATTCATGCGAGTGTTCAGAACCATGAGACAGATAATATATCACTGCATGACACACGTTTTGGGGTATGTGTGTCTTGAAGTTGCTAGGGAGAGTTTGTGGCTAAATAAATGTCACTCCAAAGTAGAAGATGAGCCAACACTGGAAATTTGTATCTTCTCTAGATATCAACCAAGAGGATAGCTCATTGCTCAGTCACCTTTGGTTTAGCTGCCTCTTACTCAAGTTGGATAGTGATTTTCATGGTTTTTCTATTCTCTCTTTCCAGTCTGTGTGAGCCCTGTCTCTTCCATCTCTTTCATAGTGTGCTACTTATCTTGTCCCTCCATTTCCTCTGCAAGTGTATTGCAGAATCTTGAATCTTGCTGCCTTACACTAAGTACTCATGCTTTTTACTTCTATTTCTTTTTGTTTGTGCTATGAGTGATTCATCTCTATCTGATTAGGCTGAGGGAATTGGAGAAGTTCTTGGTATTCAATAGAAAGAATTTTGTGAACATAGGAAGATGGGTAGAAACTTACAGATTAATATGTAGAACTATTATTCTGTCACAGAGAAACTATTGGCATGCTCATTCTTCAGATGAAGAAGCTAAATGTGAGCCTGGTTACATAACTTTCCCAGACCCCACCAGCCAGTATCAGAGCCACAAGTCAGTCTAGGTCGGTCTGCCTCCTAAGCCCCAGTTTTGGAGGATTCATGATACCCAGATGGAAAAGCTGGGTTGACCCCCATGAGGAGACCAGAGTCCCTATACACAGAGGGGAGGTCATTCACAACACAAAAACAAAGTTTTCTTCTTCAGCAATTTTCCTAGAACCCATCTTGTTGAGAGCTTGTTAGATGAGTGATTGAATCTGAAATTGTGTCTTCTTAGCCTGTACTATGCATCAACAGTAGGAACCTCCTTTCCTTTCCCTCTCTGATGGACTTCTTGGGATGAAAATCTAAGTTCAGGGGCGCCTGGGTGGCTCAGTTGTTAAGCGTCTGCCTTCAGCTTGCGTCATGATCCCGGGATCCTGGGATTGTGCCCCACATCGGGCTCCCTGCTCAGCGGGAAGCCTGCTTCTCCCTCCCCCACTCCCCCTGTTGGTGTTCCCTCTCTGGCTGTGTCTCTCTCTGTCAAAGAAATAAATAAAATCTTTAAAAAAAAAAAAGAAAATCTAAGTTCAGAATTTCCTGTGTGCTTTGGAACTGATGCAGCCAATCATGTATTCAAGTTTCAAACCCAGTATCGCTTCTTCTTAAAGATGTTTCATAACTTGAAAAAAAAAAAAAACAGGCATTTGTTCTATTTGCTTTAAGATGGAGAGAGCCAAAATGTGGAACCCAGTGGGATCTATTGACAAAGGTGAAAGAACATAAATGGTTTGATTACATGGAATTTGATATTTAAAACATTAAAAAGAAATTCAGGCCATTTTAGAGCATAACACAGAGATTCTCTAGGCCTTTTTGGCATGCCACAATTTGATTGCATGTCATTTAACCAGAGGGTTAAGGACATTCCTTTTAGATCATGCCCCTGTGAGGCAACACACAAGTATGAAGCAGGAGGTGAATGGAAAAGAGACTAGTAAGGGGGAGGAGGTCTGAAAGGAAGAACAAGGAGCACAGGAGCCTTGGGGTCCATGATGGGGATGAGGTATTGCTGGCCATGTTATTGGGGTGCCATTTCTTCTGCTCGGATCCATTCCTCCTCCCCCCACCCCAGCAGTGGGCCATGACCTCCAGAGGCTGTCTCATACTAGAATAGCCAGAGAATCAGGAGGAACTAGGGACTCAAACCACAGCTGTTTACCATCTAAAATGGAAATATTTCAGTGTTTAAAAAATGGCCATGGCTCTACCAATGTGTACCAGTTCAATATCAAACACCCCCCCCACCCCCCGCAACACATAAAAGGTGAGGTGTGTGTATTCCTTGAAGGCTGCAGAGGAAATCTTGTTACTGTTTTTTTTTTTTTTTTTTTTTTTTTTTTTTTTAAAGCATTGGTAAAAACCGGGCACCTGAGTGGCTCAGTCAGTTAAGTGTCCTGTCTGATTCTTGATTTCAGCTCAGGTCATGATTTCAGGGTTGTGAGATCAGGCCCCACATCAGGCTCTGCACTGGGTGTGGAGCCTGCTAAAGATTCTCTCCTTCTCCTTCTGCCCTCCCCCGTTAAAAAAAAAAATTGGTAAAAATAGTTAAGGTAAGATTTTGGAGGTCTTCCTAGCCTATGACATACTTATAGATCTGTTACATTTGTTCACTTGCCTCCTAAAATCGAAGCTCAAACATTTTGTAGCGTTCTTTAGTTTCCTAGTATTTCTGTTAGAAATTCCAAGCTTGTTCTTGGAAAAGTGAAGCATTGGAAAAGTTATTGTTAAAAGACTTGAAATTTTAAAGAGCCTTTCCATGAACCCAGGGGCTTCTGAATCCTGTGTAAATCCTATACAAATGTGCACTATTCTTGCCAAAGGTGAATTTCCTGATAATTGTAACAAGATCAGCAAAGAAAGCAAAGAGAGAAGGACTAATATTTTTGATTATTTCTTGTGCAGCAAAGGCTGGACTAGCCCTTATATTTGTAATGACATCCCTTAACCCTTAAGCTCATACAGCAAAACAAATAATAAGGTAAGAAAACAACAATAGCATGTCTTATCCCAAACTGTTCCGTGTAAATGAACTAATCAATCACTCCTTTTATGTAGTTACTAAAAGATTGGCCAGGGTTGAAGAGTTTCTATTCTAGATTTAATACTTTTATCCATTAGGCACAGTCCAGATCAGTCCTATTCTAGCTTTTCTTTGGGATTGGCCCCTTGGCTGTGGTCTCCCCCAAACACTGTCAGGGGACATTGAGGTCAGATAGGGCTCCTCCTGTGGAGCCCATGTATCCACTCGTTTTGTGTATACCAGACCCATGTAATTAACTGAGGGTTGGAGGACCCTGAGGCTATCACTTAATGGTATTTACCACTTAAACAACATTGATGTTTAACTTTTACTTTGGTACTTTTGTAGAGAAGAGCCTTCACAGAACTTTCATTATTTGTATTTTGCTTCTGCTATTTCCATTGTAGTGTTCTCTTTAAAATTTGTTTAGTGACTCATTGATGTGGTTGTCTGATTTAGATTTTTTGCTCTTAAGATACTGTGTTAATGCATAAAAATCAGGCATATTTTATTTTTCATTTTCACTGTATCTGAACAGAAATCATTAGGCTGGAACGACATTACTCTTGAAAACAGAATGGTAATAATTATCTTAGCTTTTCTCCTTTATTTAGCCTCCTTTATTTAGTTAGCCTCTTCATATATTTAGAGGCTATGGTAAGGAATGTTTACAATTTCCAAAAGGATTTAAGATGCATTCAAAGGTAAATGGTAATGCATGCTTATATTATTATACCTTAAAAACCTCATAGTGCCTCAGTCCAGGTAGCTACTCAACAAATGTTCATTGTATAGATTGAATTGAATAAAAGCATTAATGATTCCAATGTATCTGCCACTGTATATTTAAAAACATTTCTTATAGGCAAACATACCTATGTTTAAATCAAGTGATGCTGATCCTATAACAAATGTCTCTGTTACTATGAAATTATTATGCTGTAGGAGTAAATCACTTTAATAGATGTTGATGTAGTAAAGATTCAAGTTAGCAACAAACATTATGCAGTTCACTAGGGACAATTGTGAAGTTGTTAATTTAAAGAAGAAAAACAAGCCTCAAAACATGGATGGAACTCATCACTAAGAATCAATGTAAAGGAAAAAGAGATGTAAGAATTGTGGGAAAAACAAGCTAAAAAGTGATCAGGGTACCAAGGAAAGATATACACACATTGACATACCCCACAGTAGCAGGATTCTTGTTCATAGGTAAGAGTTTAGTTTGCAGAAACTAGGAAAGATACTCTCATTACAAATTTATTTAATTTTCCTCTTTCCTACACATGTACATAACTAAAAAGTTCAAGGTAATTCATATTTTTAAGAAGTTGTATAGATAGGCTTGGTACGCAAGGCTAGACCAGTGGGCTGAAAAGTATAAAATTCAGTAAAAGACTTACTTAGGTTTAAGTAAATAATGATAAATCATGCTTTTAGTGAGCCTGTGCCCCTGGACTGTGAACTTCACAGGTACCTGAGATCGTGACCTAAGCCCCAGGCAGACGCTTGACCAACTGAGCCACCCAGGCTCCCCTGGTATTTGTTCTTGATATGTAGGAAGACACACACAGTACATGACCCTTTTACATCTAGAACCCACATATTTTCTTTTATTTCCCATCTCCATTTCATTTGGGTTAGGGATAAAAAAGAGATTTTTTTTTTTTTTTAGTTTTTAAAGTTTTAATTTTCATTCCAGTTAGTTAACATAGTTATATTAGTTGTAGGTGTACAATATAGTGATTCAATAATTCCATGCATCACCTGGTGCTGTTCATGAAAAGTGTATGACTTAATCCCCATCACCTATTTAACCCATCCCGCCCCCCGCCCCGCCCCTCTGGTAACCCTGTCTATTCTTTCTAATTAAGAATCTAAAACAGATGTTTAAATGAAAGAAGAAAAGAGGGAATAAAGGAATCTCTAAAGGTTTATTGTTTTGAAATTTAGTTATATTAAATTTTATTTTCATTCTTTTCACTAATTGTATTTAATGGAGAGTTACAAAAGGGATATTATTCCTCAGGTGTTTACAGTTTATTGGAGGGAATGAATATGTACAATCAGTGATCTAGATTACAATCACAGAATAGTAATCCAATTCAAGTTATAGTTTATATGACAGCTCAGGAGAGGCAGATTGATTTGAGCAGGGTAGGTGAGTCAGGAGAAATTTCTTGTATAGGAGAAGAAAATATCTTTTTCCAAAACCTTTCTAAGTTCTCAATTGGGACCCCTATAACAGAGGACAGACCAATGAGAAAAGCATACATATTTATTTAATATAAGTTGTACATGGCACAGCATCCTTTTTAAGGAAATGAAAACTGGAAGTACTCCGGGATGTTAAACCAGGATGTCTCAATGCTAGTTTTGATGAAGATTGGAGAGTTGTAGAAGAATGAGATAAGACCAAATAGGGTATGAGCTAAGTGTAGTAAATTGGAGGAAACAGCAAGGCCTATTTATTCAAGTTCCTCTCAGCATCCCTCTGTCTTTGGAGATAAGGATGCTCTTTTCCCAGTGGTATAAGGAAGGCACCTCTCACATTAGAATTTTATGACCTGCTTCAGGGGAAGGTCAGAAAAATCCTTCCTGCCCCTGCCATTTTACAGATTCTTTCAGCTTGAAATTTCAGTATTCTGATGTGCCATATTTTGGGGTAGTGTGTTTTGAACCCAGTCCCCTGGAATGGTGAATTTACAGGAAATAATCCCATTTTTCAATATCAAAAAAGAGAGGGAAAGACATGAACAAATTATAAGGTTAGAAATTGGTAAAAAAGAGAACTTTTTTTTGAAGAATTAACAAACATTTATTGAGTTCCTACTGAAAGGCAGAAAATGTATCCATTGCTAATGCTACAGTAGATATAATAAGACATGCCCCTGCCCTCAGAGAACTTGCAATCTAGAAGGGGAAAGAAGAATGTAAACAGATAATAACACCACAGTGTGAAAGTGCATTAATGGAGGTTAAGTATCAAGTTCCATGTTGAAAAGGAAAGAGATATGTTTGGGAAAGGGTTTTCAGTTGGGTGAGTCATGGGTAGTTGCTTGAGATCTTTAATATAAAACACCATCCATTTTTAATAGGATATTTATTTTAAGTTTGGGGAGATGGTGGGCTGGTAATAATATTGAAGTTCATAAATCTGGCCTCTATATAAAAGAGGGGCTAGTTTATGGAGAACCTAAAGTCTACAGGAATAACAATGAGAAATATGAAATATTTCTCATATCGAAACATATGAAATAGTTTGATTCAAAAGCCCACAGTTTGCCCTAAAGTACACTAATAGTTCTGGCATGTTCCAGTATGCTTAGTTCAGTTGATTGATTTTTTTTTTTCAGCCAAAATAATGCTTTTATATATTTTGGTTTCTGTCCAGTTCTAAGATTAGTTCTTTATAGCTCAATAATAAGTCAGGGTTTCTTTTTTTTTTCCTTTCTCTTTCCTTTCTCCTTGGATGGTACCTGGGTGCAAAGCTTTAGGAAAAAAAGTCATGAAGAAGGGCCACTAGACATACATTCTTTTTTTTTTTTTTTTAAAGATTTTATTTATTTATTTGAGAGAGAGAGAATGAGAGAGAGCACATGAGATGGGGGAGGGTCAGAGGGAGAAGCAGACTCCCTGCCAAGCAGGGAGCCCGATGCGGGACTCGATCCAGGGACTCCAGGATCATGACCTGAGCCGAAGACAGTCGCTTAACCAACTGAGCCACCCAGGCGCCCTAGACACACATTCTTATTCAGTCCCACACTACTCTCTGCAGTGTGGCTGATTTGGCTTATCCTTGGACATCTCAATATTATATAATTTCAAATGAGGCTCATATTGTAGTCTGAACATTTTGGGCAATATCATGGGGCTTGAGATACTATCTGGTTTGGTCTCAAGATTTCCAACCCTTTACCAACTTGTACCAAGTTCAGCCTTCTTCCAGGTCACTAGTCTTCTCAGTACTTGAACCTGCCATTGGGGTATGAGGTAACACTTGGATCCCCTGATGTCTCCATGTGAGCTGTGGATAAGATAAGCTGTATCAGTGTCTTCTAAGATTCCTCCCTCAGACATTTCTAATTCACCTTCTGGATGGCGCCATGTTTCTCTGGTACTGAATACTGGATGCTCTAAGGGAAATTTGTAAAATTTCCTGGGATAGTCTCTTCATTCTTGAGATTCTCCCCTAAAGTAAATGAAGATTTTGCTGCCCCTTATTTCTTTGCTATACCAAGAATTAACCCCAAATGGGGTTTGAATAAGGGTATCCAGTCTCTCTTTAGCCCATTTTTACCCCAGGCTCCTCTTTCTAGTATCAGATGGGCTTTTCTTTTTCTTGTGGGATAGAAATTTCTACTATGTCATATATGGTATTTACCTTTTCAGTAGCTTCATCATTTAAACTCTATGGTTTCCAGTCCTTCAGTCTTGGCTCTAGATATAAAAGTCCAATTTTGGAATTTCTTTTAGCAACTGTGTTATCTTTCAATAAAGCTTGGTTTTGCAAACTTCTGATTTCTTATTTGGTATAAATTTCTTAAAATCCTTCTATTTGGAATCTCAAAGTTGAGCAAAAATTTATTTGTTCTGGGCTGGATTCAACTTACCCCTGACACAATGAGCACATTGATCCAGTAGGTGGGAGAGTGTTGTAACAATTATCAATGAAAACATATTGGTTTAAAAATCCACAAATATCCTCACTTCAGTTAGTGGTTGTAGTGATCCAGGCATGACATAGTATGGGTCTGAAGTTTGGGAAGTAACTATGAAACTAAAGTTTGAATGAAATTTGATAGATATTGTTGTGGACTGGTTAGTGGGTCTTAATGGCTGATTGAATACTGATGGTGAAAATAAAATTAAAAAAGCCTCAACAAACAAGGGAAAGAGGAGAATTTTTCTCAATTTAATAAAGAATATCTACAAAAAACTTATAGCTAATATCATACATAACGGTGAGAAACTGGATGCTTTTGCCCTTAGGTCAGGAATAAGGCAAGGATATCCACTCTCACCACTCCTATTTAATATTGTGTTGGAAGTCCTGGCTAATTCAATAAGACAAGAAAAGGAAACAGCCTATATACAGATTAGGAAGGAATAAATAAAGTTGTCTTTGTTTGCAGACGACATGATTGTTTATGTAAAAAACCCCAAAGAATCAACAAAAAGCTCTAGAACTAATAAGTGATTATAGCAAGCCTGCAGTTTACAAGATTAATATACAAAAGTCAAGGGGCACCTGGGTGGCTCAGATGGTTAAGCATCTGCCTTCGGCTTAGGTCATGATCTCCAGGTGCTGGGATCAAACCCCATATCGGGCTCCTTGCTCAGCAAGGAGTCTGCCTCTCCCCCTGCTTGTGCTCTCTCTGTCTCTCTGTCTCTCTCTCAAATGAATAAATAAAATCTTTTTTAAAAGAAGTCAATTGATTTCTTAAATACTAGCAATGAACAATTAGAATTTGAAATTAAAAACACAACATCAGTTACATTAGCACCAAAAGAAGAAGAAATGCTTAGGGATAGATCTAACAAAATATATATAAGATCTATGTGTGGAAAAATATAAAATTCTGATGAAAGATATCAGGGAGATTTTATTTTATTTTATTTTTTATTTTTTAAAAGATTTTATTTATTCACTTGTCAGAGAAAGAGAGAGAGAGAGGGCACAAGCAGAGGGAGCGGCAGGCAGAGGGAGAAGCAGGCTCTCCGCTGAGCAAGGAGACTGATGCAGGACTTGATCCCAGGACCCTGGGATCATGACCTGAGCCGAAGGCAGACCTTAACCAACTGAGCCACCCAGGTGTCCCTTGGAATTTTTAAATTAATGGACAAATATTCCATATTCATGGATTGGAAGACTGAATGTTGTTTGTCCTTCCCAGCTTGGTCTATAGATTGAGCACAAGCTCAATCAAAATATCAGCAAGCTATTTTATGGGTATCAACAAACTGATTCTAAAGTTTATATGGCAAGGCAAAAGACCCAGAATAGCCAACAAAATACTGAAGAAGAACAAGGCTGGAGGACTGATACTACCCACCTTCAAGACTTAATGTAAAGCTGCAATTCTCAAGACAGTGTGGTATTGGTTGAAGAATAGACAGATCAATGGAACAGAATATAGAGCTCAGCAATAGACCCACATAAATACAGTAAATTTATCTTTGATAAAAGAACAAAGGCATTTCAATGTAGAAAGGACAGGATTTTCAATAAATGGTGCTGGAACAATTGGATGTCCATATGAAAAAAAATCTAGACACAGACCTTGTACCTTTCACAAAATTGAACCTTCACATGAATGTTTATAGCAGTTTTATTCATAATCACCAACTGGAAGCAGCCAAGATGTCCTTCAGTAGTTAAATAGATAAACTGTGGTACATCTGTATAATGGCTATTATTCAGTAATAAAAATAAATGAACTATCCAGCCATGAAAAGACACTGAGAAAACTTATGTACATATTGCTAAGTTTAAGATGTCAGTATGAAAAGGGTACATATTATACGATTCTAATTATATGACATTTTGGAAAATGTAAAGCTATAAAGACAGTAAAATGATCAGTGGTTGTGAGAGGTTTGAGGGGTGGATGGAAGAGTTGAATAAGTAAAGCATAGGCAGTCTTTAAGGCAATAAAATTATTGTGTATGCTACCATAATGGTAGATACATTATACATTTGTCAAAACCCATAGAACTGTACAGCACAATGAGTGAGCCTTATTGTGTGCAAATTAAAAAAAAAAAATAAGGGGTTTGGGAATCCCAGAAAAGAATGAAGACTATGACAAAAAAATCTAACTGTGTTAAAAATATGAAACAACCTTTATGAAAGTGATAGGAGGAAAAAGTACTGACCTAAGAATCTTTGGAAATAAGTGGAGTAGATAAGACTAAAAGGAAATGGGAACTGCACATAAATACTGTACTCTAGTTGATAAAGTTGCTCCCCATGGGAGTTTGGTTAACAGCCTAATACTACTATAAATGTAAATTGGAATGGAACAGTTACATAAATGGATGGCAGATTATGGGAACCAAATTTCTCATTGTTGGAGTGGGAGTTTACAGATAAGCAAGGGGAGGAAGCTAGAAAGATCCACTTGTAATCCATTAGAATTGGAGATATCAGTATGAGCTCATGTTTAGCTTAATATAAATGTGAATGACTGCATATAGAAATATTTACAAATATATGCATATACATGAATTAGTATAAACATATATTTTTTTGCTCTGCTAGATGAGAGGGCCTAGAAACAACACCCCGGTAGCAACAAGAAGATCTAGTGCTCAGGTCTTGGTCTCTAAAAACATTCTCTAATAAAAGGATCCAGGCTCCTTAGAAAAATGGCTGATTCTAGGACTGGGGCAGAAAATATACAAAATGAACCTCTGGCATCTTGTAGTTCCAGAAAGTAAGAAAGTATTCAAAACAGCCAACACACACACATACACACACACACAGACATTCACTTATGAGACACTTCACCTATGAAGAACTGAAAGTTCTCAATGGCCAAACCTGGAACAATTTGAACAACAGAATAAAATAGTATGGGATTATAACCCGAAGTATAAAATACATATTCACGAGCCCATAATAACCTACATAAATGATTGAATAAATAAATAAATGGGGGAAAAGAGATGAATTTCCTATGTAGAATTCCAGATAAATTATGTAAAATACTCTGCCCTCAAGGAGGTGAAGCATAACTCCTGCCTATAAGTATGGGTGGCACATAGTGTCTTCTTCCCAGAGTATAGTATGGAAAGGGGGACAGGTAAAAATAGTGACTTTGCAGTAGAAAAACCTGACGTACACTACGTTAACCATGTGATCAAGGTCAACATCAAGAGTGTTAAGTCATGTTGGAAGCATGAACCCTTGACATGATGTGATGAAAATGGCACCTTTTCATATGGTCTTCCTCCCAAAATATCGCATACCTCTAATGTAATCATGAGGAAGACATCAGACATATTCCAATAGTGAGGCATCCTACAAACTACCTGACGAGTACTCCTCAAACCTGTCAAGGTCATCAAAACAAGGAAAATATAAGAAACTCCCATGACTAAGAGGAGCCTGGAGACATGGTGACTAAATATAATGTATCCTGGATGGAATTCTGGACAGAAAAATGGTATTAGTTAAAAATTAAGGAAATATCAATAAAGTATTAGTTAATAATGTATCAACATTGGTTCATTAATTGTAACAAATGTATAATAATGCAATATTTTAATAGGAAAAAGTAGGTGCAGATATATGGGGAACTCTACTGTCTTCTCAATTTTTCTGTAAATCTAAAACTGATGTAAAATATAAATTCTATTTTAAGAAATAATAATTAAAGGGAGCTCCAGAGGTGCATATTTGAAGAACAGGCAAGAATTAAGATTCTGCTAGTCATTGCTAGAAAACCACAAAGGGTTATGTAACTGATTGGGTAGATAATGAGTATTAGAGGGCCATTAAAGGGGCGTTAAAGAAATTATCTGAAAATAATTTAAGATCTGTCTCTATCACTCCTCTAGTTAAAATCCTTCAGTGGATCCCATGGTCTAAGATAAAGCTAGACTTTCTATGTTGCATACAAACTGACCCTACCTTTCTGGATTCACCTTCCTCTCTCTGTTGCTCAAGAACATCAAGAAGCTTGTTCATATACATACCATACTGCTTATTGCCTCTTGGCCTTTGTTCATACTGCCCCGTGCCTGAAATTCCCTACCTCCCACCCCTCACTTTCTCTACTTAGCTTAGTTCTTCTTATTTAGCACTAACTCAGCTTCACCTCTTCCAGAAAGCCCTTCCTGATTCTCCTGAGCTTAGTTCCTTTTTTTCTCTTTAAACCCAAGGAGTCCATCTTTATCCCATTATTATTATTAGTAGTAGTATGTATGGTTATGTACTCTACTTGGCTATGAACAAATCAAAGCCAGAGCTTTACTGTACCCATAACAAGAACAGAAGAGTCATATTTATATTGTGAGAGAGAAACAGACAACAGACACTTGGTTCTCACCTAAAAGAAGCTCACAGTTGAGGGTAGAGATCAAAATATAATTATCTTTTACAAATAAAAAAATAGTTGCTTTGAAAATTTTAATTAATTTTCACAAACTTATTTTTTAGAACTTCTAAATCTTATAAGAAAACTTGTTTAAAGCACTAAAAGGTGAAAAAGGTGAATTATTTTCTAATATTAGAAGATATATGTCTTTAAAAAGGAGAGAGATGATTTTGATGATCTGAAGGGTATGTAGATTATGCCTAGGCACTTAATTCTTGAATGTTTTGTTACACAGTCTTTGAGTAATTTATGTGAAGTCTATTTACTGGTAAAAATTCAATTCAGAGGGGTGCCTCGGTGGCTTAGTCGGTTAAGGATCTGCCTTCAGCTTAGGTCATGATCTCAGGGTCCTGGGATGAGCCCTGCATGTTTGGCTCCCTGCTCAGCAGGAAGTCAGCTTCTCCCTCTTCCCCTGCCCACCCCACCACTTGTGCACATTCTCTCTCTCAAATAAATAAATAAAATCTAAAAAAATTTCAATTCAGAAAATGTGGAATAGCACAGAAAATTGGTTTATGTTTAAATGTAAATGGACTTACGGTGAAAATTACCCTCTTTTTCATTACCTTGGAGTATTTTTCAAAAGGAAAATTTCACATTTTAGTATTCTCTTTTCACCTATAGAGGTTAGTAACTCTGAAATGAAATACAGAGCATACACTGCACTCTCCTTAGTTGAAGCTCCTCTGTTACTCAGAGCCTTTTGTCCAAGGCATACACCCTTGCCTCAGCCAAACACCTGGTCTCTGTTCCTGTATCTTATGGAACAGCACGAAACACCTAATGCAATATATGTAAAAAGGTTCTGTATTCGTCATGAGGATTTGAAAATGAAGCAAAATTATATTGTTGTGAAGTGACTGGTTTTAAATTCTGCCCTTTGGTGTTTGCTTATATTTATGCAATCATATTATATTGATCACAGGGCACAGGAGATACTGACTGTCATTTTAAAATTAAGAAGAACTTGGAAAATGCATCTGTAAGCCTGGAATCCGTGAAAAGCCCAGGATTGTTTGTTGGACTTCAGCCAGATGGACAGGCAAAACCAGTTATTTATACTAAGAATGGGAATGTTTTCTTCTATCCACAGGTCATCAAATGTACGTTTACTTTGAGATACTTCCATTTTGGTTTGCTTTGTGATACTTTTGTGTCTGATAATTTCATCACATTTTTACTAAGCATATCTCTGCTATTAGCCTTTGTTGTTGTTGTTATTTTAGAAGCAGTGAAAAAGATTTTGAAGATAATTTATCCCAAATTTTCAGATGTTTATGTTAGATATAGAGTTTTTACTATAGTAAGCTCCTTTATAGTTTTAAAATTTGTTTGTGCATTGTATATGTGTGTGTTCATGTGTGCATTTTGTTATTTAATGATAGCTCCATATACATTGTGAGGGGATGGGACTATTAGAAATATTCTCAGTTGCATTGCTATTAATTTTTAATGTTCACAGTATAAAATGAGATAGAAAAAAGATCATTTTAAATGAGATTTGAATTTAAAATAGGATTTGGAAAAAAGTATAAGGATAGTACAGAAATGTGAATATTTTGAAACTATTTTCTCTCCTATCTAAGATCAGATTCTCTAGCCAATTTTAGTGAGGGTCTGTAGACTAAACAATTTAAGCTTAGAATGTATTTGCTTGAACACAAAGATTAATGAGGTAACTCCATTGTGTTCTTAAATTATCTGCAAATTTAGTTTGCTATCTAATTTTTGCCTGATGTAGTCCCATGGACTTTGGCTTAATCAAAATCTAGATGACTTTCTTAGGCAGTCTTACTCTTATTTAACTTCTCTTTGCTTATCAAAATCTACCCGTACTTTATATATTTACATTATATGTATCCATATATATATATATATATATATATATATATATATATATATATATATATACACACACATATAGTATCCTACTGAAGATAGTTTAAATAAGAGCTTGATTTAACATGGTGATATATCTGGCCCTGTTCTTTGTGCTATCTGCCTCTATTCCTTCTCAGCCGTTAGGTGCCATATTTAAAATTTTGCAAATTGTTGGATTAATACACCTTAACTTACTGCCATCCATACCACCACTCCCTCTACCCTCTGTTTTTCCACAGAGTGGCACGCCTACTCAGCAAAGTGGGTATGCCATCTGTCTCCGGCGCACAGCAGGGAAACAGATGACTTAAGAGCAGGAAGATACAGGGTGGAGTAGAAGAAAAAGCCATGAGAAATAGCTATCAGGGGGCAAAAACCATGCTGGAAAACACAGGAAGAAAGGAGAACTAATACAAAGGAAGGAGCAGTGAAGAAAAGATGAGAAAGCAGAGATAGCAATAATTAGAAAAAAAGATGAGTAGAAGAAAAAATAATTTGTGGCAATACATAAGAGAGAAATAACAAAAGGCCAGGTTTGTCAACCTCAGATATTGGTACCAATAGAAAAGAAGTCATTCTTTTTTTTTTTTACAGGCGTTAAAATGTAGTTCTGTTACTAGAGCATGGATGATTTGAGTTTTCTTCTCTATTTACCAGCTGTATGATCTTAGTTAAGCCAACTAACATCAGAGAGCTTTGGTTTCTGTGTCTTTGTAACCAGGGTAACAGGTTAATACCGGCCCTATCTCCCCAGCAGAGCTGGTGGAGATCAAGCAAGTAAATGTATATGAAAGTTCTTGTTTCAGTAATAATACCTAACAATTGTAGGCAGTTATTTTAAGTCAGACACTGAGAAACATGGGTTCTATCATTTAATCTCCCTTTGGAAAATAGATAAATCACTTCTTAACTTTTATTATTTGATAGTATGTTTAAAAAAAGAATTGAATATCCCCAGTGATTGTGAATTAACTTTAAAAGCATATAGCTAGTAGGGCTGAGACTAAGTCTTCTAATGCTAGATTGATAGATGTCTGTAATCTGTTCATATAATTTCTTTTTCCCCTTTATCATTTTTATTAAATAAATAATGCATGAAATTGTGGAAAATTCTGAAAATATACTCATGCGGAAATCTGTCTAGAGATAAAAACTATTTACATTTTGATGTACATTTTTTCATGACTTTTTTCTATGGAAGTGTGTGTTGTATATATTTATCTATGTTCTTCTCTAGGTATACTAAAATTATATGTATATATTTTAATTTTAATTTTAATTTTATTTATTTATTTATTTGAGAGAGAGAGAGAGCACAAGCAGAGGGAGCAGCAGAGTGAGAGGGAGAAGCAGGCTCCCCAGTGAGCAAGAAGCCTGATGTGAGGCAGACGCTTAACTGACTGAGCCACTCAGGCGCCCCTAAGAGCATTATTTTTAACAAAATATAGGGCTCCAGTCCTATATATAAGAAACAATTTTATATGCTTTTTTTTTTTTAAAGATTTTATTTATTTATTTGACAGAGAGAGACACGCGAGAGAGGGAACACAAGTAGGGGGAGTGGGATAGGGAGAAGCAGGCTTCCCGCGGAGCAGGGAGCCTGATGCGGGGCTCGATCCCAGGACCCTGAGATCATGACCCGAGCCGAAGGCAGACGCTTAACCGACTGAGCCACCCAGTGGCTTTTTTTACTTAAAAAAAGACAAATGATTTTCTTCAATACTCATAGATTTACACCATATTTTCAAGTGAATTTTATTAATGCATTTACCACAAATTATTTAACCAATCCCTTAATGTTGGCTATTTTATTGTGTTTTTTTGGGGGGATGATCATTCATGTACATACATATTTTTACACTGAACTGAAATTTTGTCCTAGCATAAATTACCAGAAGTGAAAGTGTTCCCTTAATTTCAATTAAATCTGAATGTCCCATAGTGACTCTAGCAGTCTCAGAAATGAGAAGTATATTTTGGCACTAGTTATTAATCCTGTGAGGAATTGCCTAGAGGCTCCTATTTGTCCTGGCTACATAGAGGTTCCTCTTGGCCTGACCTTGGGCTATCATTTATCAATCTGAGATCTTATAAGTTGTCCTTATTAGATGCAAATTCCTGTGATCACCAAGCTGTTCCTGTCTGGATTAACCCAGGAGGATGATCATGGAATTTTGTCTGTTAGGTTATGGAAGTTCCAAGTGAGTACTAGATATTCATTGCAAGTATCTCTTTCATTTAAAAAATGAATGGAAAGATTTTCAAACATACTGTAAAGCTGTAGACCTCAGCTCTATAAAGATTGCTACCCCTGAAGGGCTTATTCCAAAGGATTACAGACTTTCAAATTAAAAGGAAACTTAAAATTCTTAGCTCCATACCTTCTCACTGATTATTTTCAATCTGTAAAAATGACTACAACACCACTTTGCATTGATGTGATGTTTTAGCACAGTATGTTATATATGGCTCATTATGTATCTTGTCATTGTATGAGAATTCAAGAGCCCGGATAGAGACATGGACAAGTGAGGGGTAAGATTCTGTCTCTCATGGATTCGGTAGGAAGAAGCAATTAATAGAATTAAAGACAGAGAACCCATTTTGTAGGAAGTGGTATTAATATACATGAAGACACTTGTTGATATGGCCTTCAAGCAAGAATCCTTGGAACATTATTACAAGTCAGCTGATCTTTTGTGGCTATGGCTGACATATTCAGGGTTCAGGTTATCTTGAGGTAGTGTATTCTATATGTAACCTGTTAGTATTCTCAGAATCTTGGAAAAAGTTGACACGGAAAGTTTGCCTAGTAGTTTTCTCTCTCTTTGCTGTTGTAGACACCCAGATTGACCAAGAAGTTCTCATTGATACAGGGAATCTCATCACCAGTGTCATAAATGCCAACATTTGTACAGAAGTAGACTGTTCCAAGAAATGTTAACCTAAAGATATTATTGCTAAATATACTGAGGCAACTTCCTATTTTAATGCTGGAGATATTGCTTTGGAAATTTTATTGAAACATCACGAATCCTAGGAATTCTGAGGAAAGGTATGGAAGCACAATAAAAAAAACATTTATTCAAAATACACTTTCTAGTAATACTTCCCCATTTTCACAAGATAAGTACCACGATGTTAAAGAAATTCTGTATACACCACTTGCTCTGGACTTTAATGAAAAGTGTAGCTGCAGAATTGGTTGCAACAACTCCTTTATGGGATTTATTTTGACTCTAGTTAATCATTAGGCTGTGCACATTTCAACAAAAGAAAGCACAAAGAATGGTTGCTGTACAAAGGCTCATGTTTGCTGTATTGATATGCACCATTGAAAATTCTGTTTTGTGTGGCTATTTGTCTTTACTTTTACCCACATTTTCTCTTACTTTTAAGGGTAGTACTGAATTTCCTGCCAGATCAGGTAAACAAAGGTGTAACAAAAGATTTAGAGAACAGTGTGAGATAATAGAAAATATATTGATATCTGCCACCCACCCCCTACTCTGGTTCCTGCACAGAACTCCTAAAACCCTTGTAAATTTCTAAGTGATAAGAGTATGACAAACATCTTTTGTTCTAGTGAGGTGCCTCTGGGTGGGCCCCTGGAAGACCAAGCCATGATTCAAAGCTTGGTATTTTTTTTTTTTTTTAAAGATTTTATTTATTTGACAAAGAGACACACAGCGAGAGAGGGAACACAAGCAGGGGGAGTGGGAGAGGGAGAAGCAGTCTTCCCACCAAGCAGGGAGCCTGATGTGGGGCTCGATCCCAGGACCCTGAGATCATGACCTGAGCCGAAGGCAGACGCTTAACGACTGAGCCACCCAGATGCCCCCAAAGCTTGGTATTTTTAACTCTATCCCTCCATCCTTCACAGACAGGAGAAAAGCTGGGCATGGAGTTAAAAATTGATCATGCCTGTGAGTAAGCCTCCATAAAATCCCAATAGTATGGGGTTTGAGGAACTTCCAGATCAGTGAACACATTTACATACTGGAAGGGTGAGGTACCCCAACTCAATGGGGACAGAAGTGCCTGCACTCAGGGCTCTCCTAGACCTTGCCTTGTGTATCTTTTCATCTGACTACTATTGATATGCTTTGTCATATCCTTTAGTAAATAGGCAAACATAAGTATTTCCTCGAGTTCTGTGAGCTGCTCCAGCAAATTAACTGAACTTGAGGAGGGGTTGTAGGAATCTTCGATTTACTGCTGATTGGTCAGAAGCACAGTTAACAACCTGGATTTGGGATTAGCATCTGAAGAGAGGGATGGTCTTGTGGAACTGAGTCCTTAATCTGTGAGAACTGATGGTATCTCCAGGTAGATAGTGTCAGAATTGAATTAAATTGTAGGACACCCAGCCGGTGTTGCAGAGCTGTTTGGTATGGCAAAAGCTCCTACACATTTGGCGATCAGAAGGGTCAGAAGTGAAGTATTCTTTGTGAAAGCAAAGGAAACACAGGAAGAAAGAAAGAATGGGTTTTTCTAACTCAAACACATAAAAATTTCTTGCTAAAGTAGGGCTTGTCTTTGAGCTATTTGAACTTGCTGACACTCTCCTTCCAAACCTTTCCATTTAAAGTATGTGAAACTCTTGAACCAGATATTAAGCAGAAAACGAACAGATTATTGGGTCCTGTTATTTCTCATAACAGCGAAAAATAAGTCACCAAAATGGATTTTCAGTAAGTTTGGAGTTCTTAGGATCTTGTATGATGTCTATGAGAACTTAACATCTTATAGGATATTCAGTTGAGAGAATATAACCCAAACCCTTTTGAAGTTTGTCTGTAAACATTGGCCTTCTGATGACTAGCATGGACTTTAAATGCTCCTGAGGCCCCTCCTGTTTACTGAGTTACAAGCTATCTTGTGGCATTTGTTGAAACTTTCCTGATCATTGAGTACTAAACAGTAATGTTGGGTCCTGTTATATCCCCGGGATGCAGTGCAGTGCCTGGCTCAGAGTAGGTTTTTGAACAATGAATGATGTAGCATAAAATGAGTGAGAGTTCATGTTAGGAATGTTTGGGTTTTATTTTCATGTGCTAGCAGTATGTCCCTAATTAAGTTAATTAACATCTTGAACCTCTGTTTTGTCATCTGTAAATGAGAATAAAATAATAAAAGCATTGCATTACAGTAAGAACTTTTAGTGTGAATATGTGAACCTTTTGAAATTGAGTAAACATATTTTGAGTAAATAAATTGTGGGCAAATATACATAAGTGTGCAGCTGAAGTGGGAAGAAGCTCATGACCTTTAGTTTTCAAAGGGAACAATGACTCAGAAAGTGTTAAGGAATTATCTTAGAGAGTTTTGTGAAGAGCAGCAGAATGTTTACTTAAAAGTTATAGTAGTTCCCCAAATCACTTCATTGTTTTTAGAATCTTGTCTAACCAGACTACGCACACACAAACACACACAAACACACACACACATACATATATGTAAATATATGTAGGTATGATAGGTTGAGCCTGCCCTATACCAAGAACAACAAAAAATATCCCCTTTAAACTGTTGAGAGTTTTCAGTTGTTTGTATTTCAATACAGATATAGAGCAGCCTGGCTCTGTAGGGTTTTTTTTTTAATTAATTATTTTTATTATTATGTTATGTTAATCACCATACATTACATCATTAGTTTTTGATGTAGTGTTCCATGATTCATTGTTTGCATATAACACCCTGTGCTGCATGCAGTACATGCCCTCTTTAATACCCATCACCAGGTTTTTGTTTTGTTTTGTTTTAAACAGCATTAACTTTTCTTCATAGTTTTCAGGAAGGTAGAGTTGAAATTGCCAGGCACCCTTAGCAATAAAGGGACTTGGATAGGGGAAGAGATCATTGTAGGAAGAGCATAGTAAGGTTGCATTTCAGGAGACTTCAGTAGAGACCTTTCTGTGGGGAAGTTATCTGTTGTCCCCAAGCATGTACCCCTGAATCATGGCTCTGGCCTTAAACACACCTGCACTTGATATAAGTATATATATACACTGGTTGGTCTGGCAAGGCTCACAATCACATGGAGGTCATTGCTCTGCCCTGCCTGTGATAACCCAATCTTGTTGACTGGGTTCACCCACCAAACAGGTAGAGGCTTGAAAGTACAGCAGGGTAGAGAGGTAAGGGTTATTTGACTCATAGGCTGAGACTAGACTACCCATTATCCACATCCTGCTTAGGCCTCTTACTAGCTGGTGTGCTTTGACAGCACTTGTATCAAATGTCCATTCTCTATAAAATGAGAATGAAGGATGTCTTAAATCAGTGCTGGTGCGTGAATTACATGAGTTAATATATATAAAATGCTTATAATAGTGTCTGATACTCAGTAAGTGCTATACAAGTATTTGTGGCTATGATTATTAAAGAAGGGAAGAGTTCCTCATGGTGAATTTTTTTTTCAGCAAGATTTTTTTAAGACTTTTTTTTTAAAGAACAGTTTGAGGTTCACAGAAAAATTGAGGGGAAGGTGTAGAGATTTCCCATATATCTCCTGCCCCACAAGTGCATAAACTTGCCCATCAAAATTCCCCACCAGATGGTACATTTATTACAATTGATGAACCTACATTGACATATCATAATTATTCAGAGTTTGTAGTTAAAATTTTGGTTCACTCTTAGTTTTGCACATTCTATGGGTTTGGACAAAGGTGTAATGGCATATATCCATCAGTATGGTATCCAAAGAATATTTTAATTGACCTAAAAATCCTTACATTAATTGATTTTTGAATGTTGAGCCAGCCTCACATATCTGAGATAAATCCCACTTGGTCTTATTATATTAATCTTTTTATAGACCGTTGGATTCAACTTGCTAATATTTTGTAGAGGATCTTTGCATCTATGTTCATCAGAAGTATTGGTCTATAGCTTTTTTTCTTGTGATGTCTTTGTGTGGTTTTTGGTATTAGGACAATATTGACCTCATAGAATGAGTTAGGAAGTATTCCCTCTTTTTCTAACTTCTGAAAGAGATTGTAGAGAATTGGTATAATTTCTCCCTTAAATTTTTGATGTAAAATTCACCAGTGAACCTGTTTGGGCCAGGTGCTTTCTGTTGTAGAAGATTATTTGATATTGATTCAGTTTCCTTAATAGATTTAAGACTATTCATTTTGTCTATTTCTTCTTGTGTGAGTTTTGGCAAATTGTATCTTTCAAGGAATTGGTCCATTTCATCTAGGTTATCAAATTTGAAAGCATAGAGTTGTTGATAGTATTCTTTTATATCCTTTTAATGTCCATAGGATCTGTAGTGATGTCCTCTCTTTCATTTCTAATGTTCATAATTTATGTTTTTTCATTTTTTTTTCTTAGTTAGCCTGACTAGAGACTTATTAATTTTATTGATCTTTTCAAAGAATCAGATTTTGGTACATTTATTTTTTTCTATTGATTTCCTGTTTTCAGTTTCATTAGTTTCTGCTTTAATTCATCATGGTGTATCTTTCATAACTTAAATAGAGTTGCTAGATTCCTGGGGTGATATCTTCTCATTCCCTCTTTTAATCACTTTGGACAAATAATTTAACTTCTCTGTGACTTGGTTTCTTTATCTACAATTTGGTTAAAATTTGGTTTAATTAATAGTGTCTTAAGAATTTATAATAAAGTCATTGTTCCTGCTACCATTTAGCTGAATTGTCTTGTGCAGCAAAACCTCTAAACCTCTTTATTCTCTTATTCATGAATCTATATTCACAGTTCTATGAATCCTGTATGCAGGAGAAAGTGTGAGATCTGACTTCATGTGCTTAAACAATCAGTTATTATACTGAGTCCATGGAGAAGGTTCTCAATGGATTATTTGGAAGCTCTATTCATTCCCATTGTTCCAGATAATAAGTCCACCCTTATAATTACATATAATAACAACACAATGTGCTTGTTATTATTTGAAGAATGTTGGATCAATATAACTAGTGACGTTCCATTAACTTTAATGCACTGTTTATTTTTTAGAGCATTTAGGTAACAGTGAACATATCCAAGTTTTATAAGTATCATAACTGAGACTTAAATTATGCTTAAAGTTTGCCTCCTCTTGCTCAAATTCCAGCCCAGTTTTATGGTATTAGCCACCTTCTGTATACAAACCATGAAGTTCAGGTATCAGTAACCTGAAAAAAATGCAGAACTGAAGGTATGGTTTAGAAGTTACATTTTTATTATAATAAGAGGAATTTCTTTCAGGTTGAAGTCTTATGGAAGTTTTTATTAAAGTATGTTTAGAAAATTCATTTCCACTTCATACTAGTCTGCTAAGATCATTCATGTTTCAAAATATAAATGAAATACTGTCATATACCCAATTCCTCAGATCCTGAATATGTACATTATGATCTTATGTAGAAAAGTATGGCAAAAATATATTTCAGATAATAGAATAGATTTTATGGATTTAAATATTTATGCCATACAGCATGGCACATTACTATTGTGTTTTAGCTTATCTTACTTTTTAAATAGCTGGTATTCAATAAACCAACGGTTTTTTTAAAAGTTCACTTTTTGTAGTTATAGCCTTTCTGTCTGGTTGATCTTGATACTACTAAACTTTTAGATATAATGAGACACTATCTGAAGTGAACAAAGTAATCATTCAATTCCAGCTGGACAATTCTGTTTCTTTCACCTTCATCACAGGTTTTATTTTATATTGTGTTTGATAAATCTTCAGATTCCTTTTTAAATTGTGAAAGTGAGACAAAGAGAATACACTGGTAAGAGTTACTCCAGTTCAGAGTAGGCTTTGAATAAATTGGATGCCATTTTTTACCTGGATTTTGGACCTCCAGCTGTGACCCACATGGCTCAAAGACCAAGATGGGCAGTGTTCTATATAAAAGGACAAGGACATCTGGGATGACCTTTCCAGAAAATGTCTTCCATGTCCTAAATTTCCTACTATTAAGACAACTGTTGTGTTTATAAACATATATTGACATTCATTTTTCAGGATGAGGTAGAATCTTGAAAAGCCAGTGTGGGAGGATAGAGAGATAAGAAATGCTTGTTCCCATTTTACAGTCTGCTTAGGCTGACTCTGTTGTGCAGCCCATTCTGCACTTGTGTATGTTATAGAACTCATCAATATATACCAGAGGTAATTGTTTATGTGTTCTATCTCTGGGCTTTGTCATCAACCTCATCAGTGTCAAAACCATGTGTTGTGCATTGATTTATTGTTATGTTTATGGCAGTGCCTGGGAAAGAGTTTATTTTCTCTCTGTAAATCCTGGATTTCTATATTATTTGTAAATAATGTAGTCCCTTAATTATGGGTCCCTTAATGGATTATAAGAAAATGGATGCTGAATTATATTTAGGAATCTTTTTTATTCTTTCCTCTTTAAGTGTTCATTTATCCTCAGTGGACATATTTCTAGTTATTTCTGATCTTTTTAATATTTTAAAGTTCCTTTATTAGTGTCAATCTCCAGTGTCTAAGTGTTGCATTGTAGATAACCCATATGGAAAAACTTATGTTTTACAGAGTTTGGTGTTTAAAAGATTATTTTTGTCTGAAATTATATAGTTATCAAATAATTATAAGGAGATATATATAACAATATGATCATGGGCAGTTCTTCGGACACCAGTGTTGTATAGTCATTGCCATCACTCTATATGATTAAGTGTTGCTGATTTCTGTTAACCATACTTATGAGACCATTATGCCTTCTCATGCCAACATATATTTTATGGGTCATCTCAAATTATTGACTGCAATTATGGTATTAAGAAGTAGCTGCTATTATTTATTATTGTATAAAATCAGACATCTATATAATTTTTTGTTGCTAGTGAGGTTTCTAACTATGGCTGAACCCTAAGAATGAAACATAAACAACTTAAATTGTGAAATTCTAAACACAAATAGCACTCATGAGCTATAAAATTAGAATCATTACTAAGGTAGGCTGGAGATATCTATTCCTGAACAAAATACCAAAACACTTGCTTCTAAGTAAAAGGCAGAAAAATAGCTAATGTTTTCTTCATTTATGTGTATATGTATATTTATTTGATTTTCATATTTCAATAAGGTAACATTAAGTGTTGTTTGAGTGATGTTTTAGTCAGTTTCCCCTTCCAAGAAAGGCGAAGTACCAGATTATCAAAGGAGTTTCTGCTTAGAATCTATAAGAAAAACATCTTGAATAAGTTATTTGATTCATACTGTGGTGTTAAATTATTGCTTGGATTTGCAAAGTAGTGAATATATTTTATAGGGATACCATTCATGCACAGCCTGCTGCTAAGAATAAAAAGTCATTTTCTGCTAACTATGTAATGCAGAGTGAAAAGATTTGACTAGGCATTGAAATGGAGACAATAGCAAAACTTAAACTTGCATAGCTGAACATATGGTGAGTTTTCTGAGAAGAAACAAGAGATTTGGGGAGGATCACATCTTTTAAAATCTTAATTTCAGTTGGCAGAGAAAACCCAATGGGTATGTCAGCAACACCCAGCCAAGAGGAGGAAAAAATCCATGAGTCAAAAAACCAGCAAGAAACACTACCAGAATCTGAGGCCAAGTGTTCCTTACTTTCTTCAGCTGCAAGTAAGCAATGGTCCCCCACCCCCTTCTTTTGGTTTGTCTGCACTGCTTCTTTGTGACCACCTCAGGAGGAACATCAAATTATTTTTAAAATATAGGGTATATTATTCCACCATGAATTTGCTTTTAAGCTGTTACCTTGCTTTTTTATGCTTTGGTTTTATATTGCAAAGAATACATGTATAGGGGTGCCTGGGTGGCTTAGTCGGTTGAGCATCCAACTCTTGATTTCAGCTCGGGTCATGATCTCAGGGTAGTGAGATTGAGCCCTGTGAGGGACTCTGCACTCAACAGGGAGTCTGCTTGAGATTCTTTCCCTCCGTCCCTCCCCTTCCTCGTGCTCACGTGCTTGCTCTCTCTCTTAAATAAAAAAGTAAATCTTAAAAAAAAGAACACATATATATTAAAATGTGTTTATTTCTTTACCTTGAATTCAATGACTCTAGAACAATGACTTGGTAAGAAGAAATTATTAAATTATGACATCATATTTGTTCTATCACATACAAAATATTTTATGAATGTATTTTATGAATAACAGCAAATTCTCACCAAAGTCTAAATAACAAAAAATAATCTTTGTTTCTCTGATGCAGAAACTAAGGCATGAATAAAGTACTGTAGGCCTCAGAGGTTTGTATTTTTAGTTTCTATCTCTTAGTCTGTTTGATCATTTTTGTGTTCTTAAATGTATTACTTTCTGGGAAGTATATTGAATGATATCTAACAAATTCTGTGCATCAGAATCTAATAATCTTTGGGTAAAATGAAATATTGGACCACTGTCGAAAAAAAAACCCATTTTGAGAGACAGATAAATTATAATGTTACCTTTCAAAAAGTGCTTTTTGAAAATTAGTAATTGGGTATGCTCTCTTTTCTTTCAGATAGTAACAGAAAATAGATGTCTCTTGCTGACAACCTTATGATACTATCACATCAACCAGAGGGAAGAGAAATTAGCCTTTTGATTCTTGCTGCATTGGACCAGGCCCAGTTTTATATTTCTATGGAACAGTGTGACAAATCACACTGCATAAGGAACATGTGCTTAGTTAAAATTTTTCACAGAAGAAAAACTCAATCTTGTGTCAGGAAGTAATGGCACCTAAATCTGGGATGGCCACCTCAAGTAAAATTTGACTTGGTTGAAAATAACATACTAGCTGAAATTCCTAGAAATAGATAGTTTTTTATGAGTAACAAAATGCTGAAGAGGAAATCTTCTATATGTCCTATGAATATTTGTCTGTTCTGGTAAAAACATCTTAAAAATGTTACCATTGTTAAATGTTTTTACATTTAAGGTGTACCATATGTTGATTTAATATATTTATATATTGTGCTATGCAATATATATGCAACAGTGCACCTCTATCACATCACATAATTATATTTCTTTTGTAATGGGAATAATTGAGACCTAGTCTCTTAGCAAGTTTGATGTTTATAATACAAAATTGTCACCTATAATCACTCTACTGTACATTAGATCTTTAGGTCTTATTTACCTACTAGTTGCAAGTTTGTACCCTTAAACATCTCTTCTAATCCGACCCCTGACCCTCAAGCCCTTGTAACCACCATTTTGCTTTCTGTTTTTATAAGTTTAGCTTTTTTTAGATTCCACATATAAGTGATATCATATAGTATTTGTCTGACTTATCTCGCTTAACATAATTTTCTCAAGGTCCATCCATGTTGTTGCAAATGATGGGATTTCCTTCTTTCTCATGTCTTTCACATCTTCTTTATCTATTCATCTGTTGATGGGCACCTTGATTGTTTCCATATCTTAGGTACTATGAATAATGCTGCAGTAAACATGGAAGTGCATATATTTCTTCAATATCCTGTTTTCATTTCCTTTGGATACATACTGAGAAGTGGAGTGGTGAATAATATGGTAGTCCTATTTTTAATTTTTTGACAAATCTCCGTACTGTTTGCCATAGTGGTGCTAACAATTTAAACATTCCCACCAACAGTGCACGAGGGTTCCCTTTTCTCCATATCCTTGCCAACACTCATCTCTTGTCTTCTTGTTGATAGCTATTCTCACTGGCATGAGGTAATAACTCATTGTCTTGATTTGCACTTTCCTGATGATTAGTGATATTGAGCATCTTTTTATGTAACTGTTGGCCATTTGGGTATCTTTTCTGGAAGAAATGTCTATTTATTCTTCTTTCCCTTTTGTAATCAGATTGTTTTTCTGTTATTGAGTTATATCAGTTCTTTATATGTTTTGGATTTTAACCCCGTTTTTTATATCATTGTTAAATTTTTAAGGATTGGAAAGTATAAGTTTTAGAATGAAGCTGGAAAGAAAAATGTTAAAATTAGGCCTCATGTTAAATATAAACCTTTTCAAATCATTCTTTCATGTAATAAATTATCAAATACTGTGATGGGCAAAATGGACTCGGTCTCTGACTTCTTGAAGTTTACACTCTAGTGAGCCAGATAAATATTAATCACGCAAAAATAAAAGGTTAAAAACTGATAAATGAGATGTGAGAAACATTCAGGGCATGCTAGACAAAAATAAAATTTGTTATTAATTCATTATAAAAAGATTTGTAAGTCCTTTGTTTTTTGTTTTAAGTTTTTATTTAAATTCTAGTTAGTTAACATACAGTATAATATCAGGTTCAGGTGTACAATATATTGATTCAACATGTCCATACGAAACCTGGTGCTCATCATAACAAGTGCACTCCTCTGATAAAGGGTTAGTATCTGAAGTATATAAATAACTTATAAAACTCAACACCCCCAAAATGAATAATACAATTAAAAAATGGGCAGAAGACATGAATAGACATTTTTCCAAAGAAGACATGCAGATGGCCAACAGACACATGAAAAGATGCTCAACATCATTCATCATCAGGGAAATACAAATTGAACTACAATGAGATATAACCTCATACCTTGCCAGAATGGCTAAAATTAACAAGTCAGGAATCGACAGATGTTGACAAGGATGCAGAGAAAGAGGAACCCTCTTACACTGTTGGTAGGATGCAAACTGGGGCAGCCACTCTGGAAAACAGTATGGAAGTTTCTCAAAAAGTTAAAAATAGAGCTACCCTGTGATCCAGTAATTACAGTACTAGTCATTTACTCAAAGGATACAAAAATACAGATTCAAAGGGGCACATGCACCCCAATATTTATAGTAGCAGTATCAATAGCCAAACTATGGGAAGAACCCAAGTGTCCATTGACTGATGAATGGTTAAAAATGTGGTATATATATATGATATATCGTATATATATAATGGAATATTACTCAGCCATAAGAAAGAATGAAACCTTTTCATTTGCAATGACATGGGTGGAGCTAAAGAGTATTATGCTAAGTGAAATAAGTCAGTTAGAGAAAGACAAATACCGTATAATTTCACCCATATATGGAATTTAAGAAATAAATGAATAAAGGAAAAAACAAAAGAGAGAGAGTCAAACCAAAAATAGACTCTTTTTTTTTTTTTAAGATTTTATTTATTTATTTGAGACAGAGAGAATGAGAGAGAGAGAGAGCACATGAGAGGGGGGAGGGTCAGAGGGAGAAGCAGGCACCCTGCCGAGCAGGGAGCCCTATGCGGGACTCAATCCAGGGACTCCAGGATCATGACCTGAGCCGAAGGCAGTCGCTTAACCAACTGAGCCACCCAGGCGCCCCCAAAAATAGACTCTTAACTATAGAGAACAAACTGATGATTACCAGAATGGAGGTGGTGGGGGATGGGTTAAATAGGTGTAGGTCCTTTGTTGTAGTTAATGATTATATAGTAGAAATGGAGAGTGGGCCAAGAACAGAGAAAAGGGAAACTGAGCTTAATTTGTTAATGAGCTGTTTAAATCACTGACATAACACAGACTTTGTACTTGGACATGGAATCCTGGAAATTCAGATGATAAAGCTTTCCTAAGGCAAATGCCATCTACAAAATCTCCATGATTTGTTTAAATGTTGCCTTCTATGTAGTAGAAATGGCTTTTATACATCCATGACTTTAGATGGGAAAAAATATCTTCACATATGAATATTACCTAGAATGTTCCCATTCATTACTCAGTAATTAGATCATGACTCTTTTTAGTTGTCTTCTACCTCTCCAGTATCTGCAGTAGTTAAAAGTTGTTTCTTGTCAGAAATACCTTCCTCTTGGTTTTGCAATTTAGCTGTCATGCTAGATAGATTTGGGTTACATTAGCCATTCATATTAAAATATGTTAGTTGAAAAATACTTTAGAAAAGTTATTTCATATTTTTAAAAATGTCAAAAACAACTATCAGTTCCTGAGATTATGTTTGTCAGTCTACTTTCAGGATAGGGCAAGATATATATAGCTGGGGGATTAAGTATTATAGATAAAATAAACCTGTTCTCTGTATTCAAAACTCTTGTTTATTAAAAAAGGTGGATGTTTTATCATTAAGGGACAAAGATTTAGAACTTATAAAACTGCATATACAATAAATAGTGCTTTGTTAGTAGTAAACAGAGGTATAGGGTCATTCTATTCGCAAGCTCTTCCTTTAGGGCTAAGTTGAATTTTAATATTAGTTTTGTTAAGGAACTGGGGTTTGAGGAAGAAATTTTACTTTTTACAAAAATAGAATAGAATAATGAATTTCAATGTGCCCACTTGCCCAGCTTCAACAACTATCAACATATGACTAATCTTTTTTTTTTTTAGATTTATTTTAGAGAGAGAACATGAGATGGGGGGCCAGAGGGAGAAGGAGAGAGAATCTGAAGCAGATTCTATGCTGAGCATGGAGCCCGACACGGGGTTCGATCCCACAACCCTGAGTCCACAACCCAAGCCGAAACCAAGGGTAGGCTGCTTAACCGTAACTGTGCCACCCAGGTGCTCCTGTGACTTCTTATTTTTATGAACGAGAAAACCAAGGCCCAGGAAGATGAATGTGGTTGAAGTCTCACCTGTAGATGGAGAGGAGCCTGCTCTGTCCACAAGAATTTGAGCATTGCAGTGGGACAGCCATACCAGTCCTTAATCTGCTGTTGGTGTCTCACTGCTGTTACTAGGCAAGGCTGAATCTGTACCAAAGTCTCAGCCATAGCATGTACTTTCTTTCTTTAAACCTATTTAGATGACAACACTTTAAAAGCAAACAAAAAAATATTTGGGCAAAGAAAATGTGAAATCTGTAATTTAATAGCTGTAAATAATCCATTGTATAGATGTTCTATACCTCATTTACCTACTCTTTTTACTATTGGGTATTTTTTCAAAAATTGTTTAGGTATAACTTGCAATGGACACTCATCTGTATTTTGTATGGTTTCTTTAGAATAGTTCTTATCAATAGAATTACCAGGTAATGGCTTATATTAATTGTTCTTCCTCTTGTGATCTTAGTGTTTTTTTTTTAATATTAAAAAATAGCATTCAACATCCAGACAGAAGTATAGGTTTATTCTTTTGTGCTCATGCTATTGTAGTAAGTTATAATGTAGAGGTAGTGTAAGTTTTCATTTATCATAGAATGAGGATTTGAAGGGACTTTTGACTTGGCAAAAGCAATGTAGAACTTTACATGATGGATGCAGAAACAAGCCACGCCATTTTAAGTAATCCTAATCAGTTGAAAGTACCTCTCTGTGTTGAGCAGAGAACCTACCCCTCATAAACTCTTTTGAGCCATAAAAAGTCAATAGCTAAGCGAAAATAAGTCAATCAGAGAAAGGCAAATGGAATTTGAGAAACAAGGCAGAGGATCATGGAGGAAGAGAGGAAAAAAATGAAACTGGACTAAACCAGAGAGGGAGACAAACCATAAGAGACTCTTAATCTCAGGAAACAATCTGAGAGTTGTTGGAGTGGAGGGGGGTGGGAGGGATGGGGTGGCTGGGTGATGTGACATTGGGGAGGGTATGTGCTATGGTGAGTGCTATGAATTGTGTAAGACTGATAAATTACACACTTGTACCCCTGAAACAAATAATACATTATTTGTTAATTAAAAAAGTCAACAGCCTGTCCTATAAAATAAACCTTGATGTTTCTTCTGAGTATATTCTCATTTCTTCTTAGTATATTCTTCTTATATATAAATATACTAAAAAGTGGATTCTTAGTGTTTCTTTTTAGTATATCCTCTTCTATTTGAGATACATTTTTAAACTTTTTAAAAAAGATTTTATTTATTTATTTGAGAGAGTGAGTGAAAGAGAGTGAGAGACAGAGAGAGAAGGAGCAGGGGAAGGGGCAGAGGGAGAGGGAGAAGCAGACTCCCTGCTGAGCAGGGAGCCAGATGTGGGGCTCAATCCTGGGACTCCAGGATCATGACCCAAGCCGAAGGCAGACACTTAACCAACTGAGCCACCCAGGCACTTCTGAAATACTTTTTTTAATAGTTCCTCCTAATATATGTTCTCTAAATTCTTTACCTTTATGAATATTTCTTTTAAAGTGCGATTCTCCAAGTAGCAGCCTATCTTTTCATACACTCTGAACAGTTAGAATAATGGTATTCCTTTAATGTGGACTCCATGCATCTGTTAATATGGTCTTGGCTTGGAGTACATGTTGTAGGCATTGTTATTGTACTCTTGGTATATTAAGATCATTAAGATGTTGTATTCAGACACTTTCACTGAAAAATATATAACTGATTTTTTGAATCAAAATGCAGACCTTTACTTTGATACCAGTTAGTTTTTACCTTCTTGATACCAGTCCAACATTCTAACATGTTGAAATAGCTTTGATTATTTGATCTTGTTTTCTGTTAGCTATCCCTACCAGCTTTGTGCTTCCCGTGCTTTGTGTAAATGACTATGATACCTTAAATCAAGAAACTGATAAATTTGTGAATAAAACAAGACTATTCATGTTAATTTTGTAGAAATAGATATTTTTACATTGAAAGATGCCTATAGAGAGACTGCTTAACTTATTTTTTTTCCAGATGATTTTGGGGTTAAATAATAGCCATTTTTTGGATACCATGTATCAAATATTGATGGACATTTGTTTTCAATTTCTGCTTTACATTTAGTTCTCAAACACTGTCTTGAAAGTACACAAAAGTTTACAACATTTGTCTTTTTATGCCCACGCTCTCTGATGGTGATTCATGCTTTTAGTGGACCTCAGCTTTGATCAATTCATGAACCATTAGAATTAGCTAATTTGTTATTTATTCTGTGAGTAATTTTTTCTTCCTCTAGAGCTTCAAAAGACCAGCGGCACAATGGTAGCTTAGCTTATTTTTTTCTTTTGACTGAGTCAACCTGAGTGGTACTTAATTAAAATGTTCTTTTACCCATATGAAGCACATTTTTAGTCATCTGAATACATTTTAGGTACTGTAAATTTTATTCAGGGAGACCCTGAGTCTGTTGATTAATCCAGAGTCGCCATCAAATATTCTCCCAGTTTGGAATATTTTAAACCTCTAGTCAACAATAGCAACTTCTTTTATAGTTCTCAAATGGATACATTTATGGTCTGAGACTAATGGACTTTGGTTTATTTCCAAAAGATCAGGGCACTAGATGGAATTCATATTTAATTGATGGCAGCACAAACTTTGAATCATTATTCTATATTATGGATTATAGCATATTCAGTCATCAATTTTCATGACGCAAATGCACACCAGTGATGTGCTGTGTTTGTGCAATGTGTTGTCTGTGAAAATGTTAAGAGAATGAAGAAGAGGTTTTAGAAACCATTAAGTTGGGCCGCCTGGGTGACTCAGTCCTTAAGCGTCTGCCTTCTGCTCAGGTCATGATCCCAGGGTCCTGGGATTGAGCCCCACATTCCTGGGATTGAACCCCACATTGGGCTCCCTGCTTGGCGGGGAGCCTGCTTCTCCCTCTCCCACTCCCCCTGCTTCTGTTCCCTCTCTCACTGTGTCTCTCTCTGTCAAATAAATAAATAAATAAATCTTTAATAAAAAAAAGAAACCATTAAATTGTTTTCAGATTAAATCAGACAAATTACACACATGCACACAAAGTGCATGCTTGTATGTGTACTTGCATATGGACATCAAAAAGCTAAAACCAAGTAAAGTTTGTCTATTGACTGTTCCAGGCTTTGTTTGTTCACTATTCAGTGTTCATTGTTTGTCCACTGGCCTTCCTGCCTTAGTCCTCTCTGCTACATATAGCGCACCCTGTTTCACATGGATCTTTCTAATACTCAGATCATATCACCATTGTACTTGAGAATCTTGACTGGCTCCTTATTGCCTGCACAAGGGTGTGCCGATTCCCTTCCAACTTGCCCAGTGCTTTTCATGATCTCACTGTTTCTCCTTTTCTCCCATAATATCTCATGTGATGTCATGTTCAACCATGTCATGTTGAACCATGTGCAGCTCTTCATTATGCCTGTTATTTAAAACCTTTGTGCATACTGGGTATGCTGTTCCTTCCATCTGGAATGCCCTTCCCTTCCTCTTTCTGCAAAATTCTGATTCATCCTTTTGCCTTCCTCTGTGAAGCCTTTCCTGCCCGCCCCTCCACAGTTAATCACCCCTTATTCTGCTACATTTGAACTTTCTAGTACTTCTTTTGTTGTCTATGAATGTGTCTGCATGTTTGAAATCCAAATATTTATATGTCTGTATTCCCTACCAGGTATTGTGTATCTCTGAGGTGAGACTCTCATTTATTTCATTTATCTTTCAAACTTAACCTGTGCCATTAATTTTTGGAGAGCAATGAACCTAACACAGTGCCCAGCAAATAATAGGAACTAAAGAAAATCTTCTTGAATTGCGTAAAAATGGTCCTTTTAGATGACTCAGATATTCGTAAGATATTGAGTAAATTATTAGTGTCCTAAATAGTTTATCCTCCTAACTTAGATCGCTAATTATTCTCTGACACTCATAGATATGCTATAGTGTTTTCGTCATTAGAGATCTGATTGCCCTCTTGTCTGAAAAAATTCCAGTGTGTTTGTGAGGTTTCTGATCATGCTTGACTAGAAACAGCAGGTAGGGCATTTAGGTGTTCACCTACATTATTTGAGTCTTGAAAATCAGATTGTCTCATAACATTTTGTTGGACCAATTTTGTGCTCATTTCCGGGTCAACTACCTTTGATGTTATATCCACCATGGCATGGGATTCAAACCTAATTTGCCCAAGTTGGACATCTCCTTCTTCTTTGCTACTGCCTGTGGAACTCTGGGCCAAATATTTAACCTCCAACTCCCAGTTTGTCCACTTGTTTAGTAGGGGACAGTATCTCATAGAGCTAGTGTGAGGATTGAGTAAGGTTGACATGACAATAAAATCAAGTTTTTAGGACAGTGCTTAGCTCAGAATAAAATGTGTCCTGGTGAGCTGTGTTTAGATACACCCACCCAGCTTGGAGTACAGAGGCTTTGAAGTTAGACATTCTATCATTTTACTTATTATACGATTTGGGCGTAGTATTTAACCTCTGCCTCTTTTCCTCATCTTAAAATGGGTATCATAACTTGACTTACCTCATGGAGTGAGAAACAAATATGAAGCATCCAACACAGAGCCTAGTGTGTAGTAGGAGCTTAATAAATGGTATTATTATTACAACTGAAGGAAAAATGGCTGCTGTTACAATGACAGAAATTGCCCAAAAAAGTAAAGAGGTGGCAACTTTAAAAAGTGAAGCCCACTTCTTTCTCAGTATTTACAATTTTTGTACGATTTTTATTTTAAAATTTATTAATTACAGCAGGAAATAATTACAATAGACCCTCTTTATCTGCAGGGGATATGTTCCAAGACCCCCAGCAATGCCTGAAACTACAGGTAGTACCAAACCCTACACAGGTGATTTTTTTCTATACATACATACCTATGATGACAACTTTAACCTATAAATTAGGTATGGTAAGAGATTAATAACAGTAATAATAAAATAGAATAATTATAAAAAATAATTATAGAATTTTATAAAAAATTATAAAAAATACTATAAAAATAATAAAGTTACGTGAATGTTGTCTCTCTCTCTGAAAATCTCTTATTGTATTGTATTCACCATACTCACCCTTCTTCTCGGGGTGATGTGAGGTGATAGAATTCCTATGTGATGAGATCAAGTAAGGTCAGTGACGTAGGCTTTGTGACCTAGTGTTAGGCCATATTGACCATATGACCAGACATCTACTTTCTTTTTTTTTTTTAAGATTTTGTTTATTTATTTGACAGAGAGAGTGAGAGAGAGAGCGCACAAGCAGGGGGAGTGGCAGGCAGAGGCAGAGGGAGAAGCAGGCTCCCCGCAGAGCAGGGGAGCGTAATGTGGGACTCGATCCTACGACCCGGGATCACAACCTGAGCCTAAGGCGCCCCAGACATCTACTTTCTGACCTTAGTTAACCGCAGGTAACCGAAGACATGGGAAAGCAAAACTACAGATGATGGGGACTGCTGGAGTTATTTGCTGGGTTTGTTGTCATCATCGTTGATGCTGTGTTGATAAGATCCTAGATGCTGCCTTGGGTTGCCTATAGTTTCAAACCACAGAATTAAAGGTAGGAAGAGCCAAAGAAGTCATGGCGTCAAGGAACTTTTAACCATTTGTTGTAAGAAAATTGATTTCATTACCTAAGTCTGGGATGTTTCCAAATGGAAATTTCAGCTAAGAATTAGTCCAGACAACAGTGCAGAATAGCTTGGAAAGGCTGTCAGCCCTGCCTGCTGCAGCATCTCCTTAGATGAGGCAACAGGATAAAGAGAGTGGAAAGAAGACAGCAATTGCCGTTGGGGACTTCACTTCATAAGCCTCTCTTACAAACGTGGAGTGGCCATCTGGGAGCTGCTGGCTGATAGGAGCTGTTGCGAAGTCCCTGTCCTCACAGCCTAACCTGCTCTAAGCACCTCAGAAACCATTTGCATTTGTGAAATTCTACCTTTAGCTTTAAATCCTTTCCTTGCTTTTCCAATAGTTTTTTTTTTTTTTTTCAGAAATATCAGAAAAATTTCCTCTCACCTCAGTTTGCCATTTTTACATCTCATTTGAAAATGTTTTAATTCCACTTTTTTTTGGTTACTTTACACTCTAGTAATCCTGTCTAAAAATCCATAAGCCAGGCAGGCAACTTTATGAAGAATTTATGGAGACAGAACTGCAAATTCTAGCTCCCATCCATGTTGGAGTGTTGAGGACAAGTGAAAGATTGCCAGGTATTTCAGATGCTTATTGTTCTAATTTAATTTACTTCAGTAGTTCACTTTCAGTTGACCAGAACCTTGCTATGAGGAGACAAGCACAAATCAACTCCCTGGAGTTGTAGCAGTTCAGTGCTTCCCTGCCCTGCCCCTCCCTTCCTCTCTTTTGATGTCCTTGGGCTCCATGTGACAAAGGATTCTGTCAGCCTGATGTTGCATCGGATCTGCCACTAATGCCTTTTTTCCCCCATCGAAGAAATCAGACCTTCCCAAAGGTCTGCTTCCCAAAGCAGTAAGACTCTTCTCTCAGAAGATGAATGGAAGGCGTTAGTGCTGATGGAGAATACAGGGACTCAAGCCAATGTCACACTCTGGGTGTTTGGAGATGAAGGGGTCACTGGACCAATAAGTCTTAGCAAGGACAGCCCAGAGCGGCTTTTCCTTCCAAGACAGGAGGATGAGTTTCGGGCAAACAATATTGCAGTAATATTGTTTTTTGAACATCCCAATTTTATTTCTGTAATACAGAAGGGTGTGGCTGTGTGTGTGTTTGTGTGTATATGTGTGTGTGTGTAGGAATGGGTATGTCCTGTATAAAATAAATCTCTGGTCTGCTAAAATCCCCACAAGTTACCCTAATGCCTATTGTAATCATCACAGGAAACAGGGTGTTTTTCTTCACATATCTTATATAAGCAAAGAAAGCTGTAGAAGAAAATTGCTTTCTTTAAAGCAATTAGTTTTAGGCCATTGGTTTGAAACTGGCCCCATAAACCATCAACCTCAACTCAAATTATCACCAGATTATAAGCCATTTAGAAATTCTTCTGGAAATGAAAGCCCTTCTTTTGTATTCTTGCATATACAAGTATATGAGATGTTGCTCAGCAGAGCAGTATGAGCGTGAGATCATTTTCTTGGCATCTTCAGACGCCATATTTTGAAGCTCTGCCCATGCCCATTCGAATATCTCTCTTCTTAGCATCAGAGAACACTGGGCTGATTTATTTTGAGTATCACTGGTTGCCTCTCCTAGTCCCTCAGGGCTTTGGACAAATTTCAGTTAGGACAATTACATTCCACTTCACTAATTCACCCTCAGCCCCACAGAGCGCACTGTTAAACAGCAGTTGTTCTCCTTGGAGAATATTTGTTTTGTAGGCTGCATAGAGAATAGCGAATGATTGAGGCCATCTCGAGTCACCAGGAAACCAAGGCCGTTTGAGGTCTCAGTACCTAGCAAACACTAATCCCAAAGTGTTTCCACATCTTCAGACCTGAGCCTGCCATTCCACTTTTACAATCATTAAACCTGTAGTGAAGAAAAGCAGTCATGCAGTCATGAAGGAGCATGTTGGCTCAATGCACGGGCAGTCATACCTTATACAACATATGCATTTCAAAAGATTATTTGAAGGCGATTGTTCAGAACTCAGAGGCTTGTGTGGTTTGATCCTTAGGCTACCCCACAAAAGTCTATTATTACCCATAATATACCTGTGGCATGTGTATGTATATTCGGACAAATCCGGTCAATGTTTTTCTGGAAACATTTACTCAGGTTACAGTCTTAGAACGAATGATATAGATTGCACATTCAGTCACCTGGGAGCTTTAAAAACTACTGATGCCCAGTTCCACCTCCAGAGGCTCTGGTTTATTTAGTTTAGGGAGCAGCCTGGGCACTGAGGCTTTTAGAAGCTCCCCAAATGATTCTAAAGTGCAACCGAGGCTGAGAATCCCAGTTCTAGTACTAGACTGCAAATCTGGTGAGCTGCATTAGAGACCTAGCTTACCATATATTCACCATATGACCTTGGCTATGTCAGTTATTTTCTCCAGGCCAGCATTATTTTTACATATAGAGTGGAGGCAATGATATCTATTTTTTTTTCTAAATTTCAGGGTAGTCTGCAATTTATAAGAGAGAGAAAACACATATACATTTTAAAAATTCTATTGACATATAAGAAATGTAGTTAATTAGTGAAGAACAGAGGTCTTGGAATCATGCAGACCAGGTTCAAAGCCAGACTGACCACTCATTAGTTCTGTGACCGTGAACAGATTGCTTATCCTCATTAATCTTTAATTTCCTTCTTAGTAAGGAGTGAGAGGCAGGTAATAATACTAACTTAAATGGCTAGTTGTAAAAAATGTTTGGGAATGTGTGCCTCACACATTGCCTCTGGTAGATGGGAAGTGCTCTACTGACCACAGATGTTGCAGTTACTAGA
>NW_023270415.1:7881541-7946793 GCF_011800145.1 Mirounga leonina
CCACCGATGTTGCAGTTACCAGATGGGTAGATGGGAAGTGCTCTACTAACTACAGATGTTGCAGTTACCAGGTGGGTAGATGGGAAATGCTCTACTAATCACAGATGTTGCAGTTACCAGATGGGTAGATGGGAAGTGCTCTACTAAGTACAGATGTTGCAGTTACAGATGGGGAGATGGGAAGTGGTCTGCTAACTACAGATGTCGCAGTTACTAAGGACCCTTTCTCTCCTGGTCAATAGCATTAGCATGGTTGTTTCTAGCTTCTAGCTTCTATTTACTGTGAAGTGAGATCAGGGACTTTCCCAGCTCCAAGCTACTACCTCAGTGGCAGAGACTCAGGGCTGGGTATGTTCCCCCCCAGGAGTCTAAGGCCTTATAGACCCAGACCGGCAGCATGGGCATCACCTGGAAGCTGGTTAGACATGCAGAATCTTAGGCCCCACCCCAGATCTACTGAATCAGAGTCTGTATTTTAACAAGATTCCCAAGTAACCTGTGTATACACTAATGTTTGAAAAGCACTGGTCTAGAGTTTTAAGGAGCAATGGGCCTCATGGTAGTCTGAAAACCTTAAATCAGGATGAGGCAGCTCATCCCTATAAGCTTTCACTTTTGTGGGCATTGGCTCCCTTGTTCTTCTTCACTGACATCATCTGCAACTTTTGCATTGTCTTTTATTCTTTTTCCTTGCCTTTCAATCCCAAAGTGAACACATAACTTTTTTTTTTTTTTTTTTTTAGGACAGTGTGGCATTTCTGATCAAACAGGCTTGGGTCTGAATTTTACTTTTGGACCTGTGTATCCTGCTATGTATCCTTAGATAAATTACTTAGCCTCTTTGAGTCTTTAAAGAGCTTTACTCTTCACAGGGCTATGTACAGATTGGAAGAGACCATATATGCCAAGCACTTGCTCCCTGGCTGCCACATAGCTGAGCTCATTGCCTGGTAGTTACATTCTCCAGAAATAACAGGAGGACAGTCATGAAGTCACATACACTATAACCTGACTGTTCAGTTAGCCCTTTATTTTTTCACTTAGAATGTGTGTAAAGAGAAAGTTTACACTTCCGAAAAGATCTCTAACGGCTGGCTTAACTTTCAGAGAGAAACTAGGCCCACACTGCAAGATAACTTCTTACTTCCTCTGCTGGGAAGAGCTAGCTTTTGAGTTCTGCCACCAAGATCAGCTCTGGGAATAAGAAAGTGGGGGAAGTGTTGTGGGGCATTAACAGCCTCTTTTCCTCCCTCTCAGTCAATGCCAGCATAGTCTTTCTTGGCCTGGTGATATAATAGCCCCATCAGCTAGTTGGTCTAGCTGCTACAGTTTATGGGGGAAAGTAGTAATGGTGATGGACCCTTAAAAAAAGAGAATTTCTGGGGCACCTGGGTGGCTCAGTTGGTTGAGTGTCTGACTCTTGATTTCAGCTCAGGTCATGATGTCAGGGTCATGGGATCAAGCTCTGTGTCGGGCTCTGCGCTTAGTGCAGAATCTGCTTGTCCCTCTTCCTCTGCTCCTCCTGCTGCTTTCTCTCTCTTGCTCTAAAATAAATAAAATCTTAAAAAAAAAGAGAATTTCTAAGTGTGGGAAATGGGTATGCAAGAAGAATTCTGATGGCTTCTGGGTCACTTGACTGTCCCAGCTCTTTTGGGGTCTAGTTTATAGGTAGGCAATGATATAAGTCAAATATAATAGGCAAGTGCCTATCTATATTCATATCTCTAGTCTGTGGAGATAGATGAGTACCTGTAGTAGAAATAATGATAATGGATGTTACTTAAGCTATTAAATAGGAGGTGGTATACTGCCTTTTTTAATCTTCACACTTCTCTTACACTGAAAATGTCTGCTTATAAATCTGTCTCCCTTACCAGATTATAAATTTCTCTATGATAAGGACTATACCATCATTTTTATCTTTGTATACCTTGTAGCCTTGCATAATGCTTACATTATTGAGCTAAATAAACATTTATTTAGTTAAACTGAAAATTGTGTGCAATAGACATTATGTCCATCCAACAGATAAAGAAACTGAGATCCAGAGTTGTACAATACCATATTTTATTCAGGTTGCAATAGCCAGGATACCAATTAAAGTCAAAATGATTCCCAAGCCAGTTCTCTAAAATGCTACCTGGATTAACAAATACTCTTGGGACATTTCAAAAACTAACCAAATATACATACTCTGCGGGCAGGTTTGTTTCTTGTCCTTGAACTTTGAAATCTATGTGGTAGTTTATAATCAAACAAGAGAGGATTTTCAGAGTAGAAGCAAGTTCTAGACTCACTGGCGCTTTTCCTTAAGCTTGTAGAAATAGCTATATTTAGCTTTGATGAAAATTGCTTTTTTTTTTCTTTTTAAAATAAGAGCCCATCTTTGGGCGCAGCTCAGAAGATGTTGGCTTCCAGTGAGAAATGTGTGGTAATCAGAGAGCTGAGCATATGTATGTTCTTTATCTTATTCTTTCATCTGACTCCTTCTGCATATTTTTAGTCAAGTCTCGTGATTTTTCTGTTTCATATTCTGTCTGTGGAGTCCACTAGTGGATTCTTGAGAAGACTTCATTGCTAGACTCTGAGAGGTTCCCTGAGAGCTTTCCAATTATTAGCAACAAAAAAAATGCATTTAGTAAGAAGGAGAGAATGAATCTTTTAATGTGCTTAATTTTAAACACTCTGCTAATTGTTTCTTCTTTGCATGTCATTCAGGTTGAAATATGAGGCATTGGAAAAATATATAAGATCAGGCTAGGACATGATGGGACTAGCAAGCAGCCTGAGTGGAGCTTACAGAGGGTAATGGTTTTTATTTTGTGTTTCATATTTACTCTATTATGAAAAGAAGAAAGCAGGCTTTTTAAAGCAATGAGAAAGAGAACATATTTTCCTAATTGTTGTAAATAATGTGAACATAGTTTTTGGGTTATAACATTCTAAACAAATAGGGTTCATCTTTGTGAGGTTCTTAAAAATAGCATTTTTATAGTCATATTTATAAAGGTAATCTGTGTTCATGGAGGAAGATCTGAAGAATACAGTTAGGTATAAGAAAAAAATGAGTTGTTACTCATTGATCATTCAATGACCACTGGGGTTGTTCACTTTCTTCCATTTTTTTCTATGAATCATTCTCTTGAACTCACTTTCTCTCTCTCTACATACACATACACACACATGTGTTTATATATAAATGTATATATTACATATTTATACATATAAATGCATATAGAGATGTGAATATATTATATGCACATTTACACATGCACATATATACACACACATTTATATATATTTCACCCCTTTAATGAAATTGAATCATGCTATGTATGTACTTTGGGATCCTGCCTTTTCTTTATTTTTTATTTAATCATGGCAATAACAATAGCAATAATAATGTGTTTGCTAATTTCTTACCATATGCTAACTGCCTTACAAATACAACCATATTTTTGTTACCTAAGCAACTCTTTGATTTAGGTACCATGAGTATCCATTTGTATAGATGAGAAAACGGGGGCTCAATAAACTTAATTGATTTGGCTAAGATCACTTAATAAAGGTCGTATTGTGTGTTAGACTCCAAGGACTGAGATTTTTTTTAATTAAAATTCTATTTGAGTATAGTTGATACATAATATTACTGAGATCTTAAGCACTATCACTGGGCCTTAAGTTTGTTTTCAAAAATAGATGGCAATTAAATTTTTTTTCCATTTTTTAAAATTTTATTGTTATATCAATCACCATACATTACATCATTAGTTTTTGATGTAGTGTTCATTGTTTGCGTATAACACCCAGATTCATTGTTTGCGTATAACACCCAGTGCTCCATTCAGTACGTGCCCTCTTTAATACCCATCACCAGGCTAACCCATCCCCCCCTCCCCTCTAGAACCCTCAGTTTGTTTCTCAGAGTCCATAGTCTCTCATGGTTTGTCTCCCCCTCCAATTCCCCCCCCCTTCACTTCTCTCTTCCTACTATCTTCTTTTCTTTTTTTTTTTTTTTAACATATAATGTATTATTTGTTTCAGAGGTACCGGTCTGTGATTCAACAGTCTTACACAATTCACAGCACTCACCATAGCACATACCCTCCCCAGTGTCTATCACCCAGCCACTCCATCCCTCCCACCCCCCACCATTCTAGCAACCCTCAGTTTGTTTCCTGAGATTAAGAATTCCTCATATTAGTGAGATCATATGATACATGTCTTTCTCTGATTGACTTATTTTTAAAAGCCATGAGATTTCTGTATGGAAGCATTATTGTGGAGTCAGATGCTATGGTTTAATTTCTAGAACATCTCTGCTTTCTAACTTTAAATACCATGTCTGTCACTGACTGATTCCTTTATAGTACATGGTATGTTATTTTAACATGTTTGAGGTTTAAAATTTTTAATAAGTTTGAGAATCTAGCAAATTTATCATTTTTCCATTTAAAAGGTTTCTTAATTCTTATCTGTGATTTTTATTATTGCATCCTTGATTGTATAATGAACGTAAATGAGAAAATGTTAAATTTGCTGAAATGTATATTGCAGCATTTCTTAGCACATAACTAATACAATGAAAACTAGTGTTCTAATACAAGAACAGATAAGTGTGTTTCAGTCAGTTAGACAAGAGGTATTTTCTGAGCACCTAATAAATGCCCTCCGTTGTGCCAAATGCTGTAGAGAATGGGAAGAAACTGTATGTTGGCTTTAAAGTTTCTCTATTTAGAAGCATTCAGAGGAGAGACAGAAAGTGACCCTTTAGGAGGATGCAACACCCATGGAACCTGCAAAGTTTAGCAAAATTATAAACTCTATACTTGTGAGTTACTGGGAAAGACGAGTCAGACGTTTTAGGAAGGAGTTCCCCAGTAAGGCTCCCCTTATTGGCCTATAGTCACTAGCACAGCTTGTGCTTTCTCTGGGGCCTAAGTGAGAAGCGTATTCAGAGGGGTAGCAATGTCACTATGTGGTGATCCTCCAAGGGGCATGGAAAACAGCCCCAAGAAGAGCACTCTGAGGAGGGAGTGCTCAGTTCTTGGAACCAAAGGATGCATCATCCATCTTTGAGTTGGAGGCATAGGTTTCTGTGAAGAACAAATTAGTCAAATCAACAAATGAATTGAGTAACTAGAACTATGATTAAATCACCAAAGTGATGGGGAAAAAGGGACTTTTCCTATGGCTTAATTTTTTAAATTTTTTCATTTTAAATTAATTTCAAATTCGTAAAAGTATTATGGGACTGGAATAAAAAAAAATTTTTACCCAGAACCCAGTTAACATTGTACCCCATTTACTTTATCATTCTCTATTAAAATAGCTGTGTGTGTGTGTGTGTGTCCCTGTGCATATTTCTCAATCATTTGAGTGATAGTTACAGATACACTGCCCATTGCCCATTAATTTTTTCAATGTTTATTTCCCCAAAACAAGGATTCGATCCAGGATAGTGAGTTATGTTTAATTGTCATGTTTCCTTAATCTCCTTCAATGTGGAAAGATTCTGTCTTTCCTTGTCTGTCATAACCTTGATCTATTTGAAGAGTACAGGCCTATTACTTTGTAAAATGCTTTCAATTTATGTTTGTCATGATTAGACTCAAATTGTTCATTTTTGGCAGAAATTCCACAGAAGGGATGGTGTGTTCCATTCAGTGCCTCATATCTAGAGGTACATAGTATCCCTTCTTTCCATGCCTGGTGATGCTCACTTGGAGCAGTTGATTAGAGTGGTGTCTAGCACAATTCTTCAATGTAAAATCCTATGTATTTTGTACTTATTAATTAATGATTAATAGTATTCTGGGGGGAGACACATTGTTCTCATAAAATTTTCACCTGCTAATTTTAGCATCTATTGATGATCCTTGCCAGAATCAATTATTGCTAGAATGCTTGCCAAATGGGGATTTTTCTGATTATATCATTACTTTTCTATTTATTATTTGGCATTCTACTACAAGGTAGAACTTTCTTTTCTCCCTCACCTAAAATTTTTATTCAATTTGTACCAGCATGAACTTAATGGATTCTTATTTTGTTTGATGGGTTTAATCTGTTTTTATCATCCTTTATTTGGATGCTAAAATCATCCTACATTTGTCTAGTGGGAGACCATTCAAGCTTCTATTTTCTATTTCCTTTCCTGTCACCATCCATACTCTGAGCACTTCTTTACTTTTCTGGCACAAAAAGATATTTCGGGCTCATCTAATACTTTCTTCTCTCTAGCCCTGGTTTGTTTTAGTGGATAATGACATTTAGGAACTAGTATTTGTGCGAGACAACAGAGAAGTTACTTTCCTCTCGAATGCCCACCTACCTCAGCCCAGGGGCCACTTCTGGTGTGAGAGCCTGACCATGCTTCTGCTTTCACAAGATGCTCCCAGGAAATAGTTCTGTGGTGAAATGAGTTTGTAAGACACTGACTTTTTCATTCCTCTCTTGGAGATTTGTGACGCATATAACTATTGAAGGCTCTGAAATGCCCTGTGGTAAAGAAAACTGTTTAACAGCATTTCCAAACTAAAATCACCATGGGACCCATATTTTCAGGTAAAATCTATTAACATTCCTTGAAATGAATAGTGTGCATTACTATAGAGATTTGAGGCATTTTGGGGACAATTGAGGAAAAAGATATAACCAGGAGGCAGCAACAGTTGGACACACAAATTTCATTGTGCGAGCCCTTGACAGGTTTGCATCCAGGGAAAGCCCCTCATAGCAGGAGTCTGTGCAGAGCCTAGGGTGTGGGGTTGCTACTCAGTAGGGAAGGAGGGTAAAGGAACTCCCAGGGAGAGCAAGATCTGAGGAGAGGGGGCTTATGTGTCTAGGTTTCTCAGCGGCAGAGTGGGGGAGTCTCTGTCACAGAGCTCCAAAGGACAGCAGAAGCAGCTTGGGGCCTCATCACCACAAGGCCCTATATTAGCAATAGGTAACAGCTTTTGGGTGAGGTTTTTATGGGGTATGCAAAGCAGGCAGGCTCTAAATGGCTAAAGACTTGCTTGTTCGGGCTATCTTGTGTGTGTGTGTGTGTGTGTGTGTGTGTGTGTGTGTGTGTGGTAAAATTGTTTGGGCTATTTTTAAACTTAGAAAATTCGAGTTTGCCACCAGTAGGCTTTTGAGCTAATGAGTCTTAGCCCGCAGTGAAGAAATGAACAATCTAGGGATCAATATACAGAGGGCATCTTTGACTGAGAGATATAACAATTGCACACTGAGATGTATGACTTATGTTTGTATGAATCCAATCATAGTTAATAATAAATAGGGGTTTATAATTTATATGATATAGAAGATGACTAGCCAATGTGCTAATCCACTCTTTTGAAATCTCCAAGCTACAGAGAGTTCTGGGGGAGGTGATCAATGGGAAATCCCAAGGAACTGCTTTCAACCTAGAAGCAGCTAGGTGAATTATTGGATTATGATGGCATATCTAAGAGAAAATGGTGAACTCACTATAGGTCTGGCTTTAGCCATTGCCATGATACAAACTAGAATAAGCCATAGGTTCTGCTTTCAATCTGGGTGGAGAAGCAAGATCAAGTAGCAACCATACATTAATTAGAGGGCAGTTAAATGTCCAACAGTGTACAGGACCTGACAGCCATAAATTTCCAGTAAGAAAGATATGTGCCCTAGAGGAACCAGGAAGGTTTTGTGAACAAGAGGCCCTTGAAGAGTGGAGAGGTATGAGTAAGGGCAGAGCAGGGAGAGATGGTTAGTGGAAAGGTATTTGGTGATTGCCTATTTCAGGTATCAGTGCTGCATGTGGATGATCATGAAATATTACATAACTACATATATATGTCAAATGACTTTTCCCCAATGAGAGGGAAAGTGTCTATTTGCAAAGCTGAAGTATTTTGTGTTTGAATGGTTTTTAAACAGCTTGCATTTTGTCAGACACAAGTTGCTTGACCTAGTTTAGGTAGAATCAGTTGATAAATGCATTGACCTACAGATCTTTCATCATCATGTCTTGCATTCCTACTCATGCATGTACAAAGAATGCTGTGTGCATGACTACCATCTTCTGTCTGATAATTAAACCTTAGGCAATATCTGTTTTCTCAGTATTTCACAATTGCAATGGAAGTTTATCCCTATGCAACATAAAGTTTTATTCAACTGCATGCATTGCCCTGTGAAACAATTTAGTAATCTTTATATCTTCTATATATTCCTCTTAATCAATATTTCCCTTTTCTTAAAGGACTTTTCCCTTTTTCTTGCCAGTACTAGCATAGTCCTAGTTAAATTAGCTCTATATTTTAGGACAGATCAGGACCAAGGTAATTTTCCTTTTATATTTCAATGTGTCTGAGTGGGAGGAAAAGAGGGACAGGTCTGTCTTTTTTGGACTTTGGTGTTAAAATAAATAATAAGAGAGATGCCTAAAGACATATACAATTGTACTTATATTCAAAGTACTTCATGAAGTACTGTTAGAACACCCACTACGTGCAAGGGGCTCTGCTAGAAGTTTGAGCAAGTCCACCTGACTAAGATGTAATACTGGTCTTTAAAGAGTTTATTCCATAATTAACCCAACTATAAACCAGATTGTGGTTTTGTTCTTCTTAGAGTTTTAATTTTAATTAAATATCTCAAATCACTCATGTCTAACTGAGTGAAAATGCTCCTCTCACTGCATTTGTCTTCCAAAAGATTTATTGAAGGAGCTAAATTGATTTCTCCCACCTCTCAGGTTCTGAGCAGAAAGGTTGGGTTACCTGACTGAGGTGTTATAACCTCAGTATTGAACTCTGATGTGTTAATTGAGACATTGTAAATACCCCTGTATGTCTGTGCTAGTCACACATACAGGGGTATTTTTAGGACATGTATTTAACTACTTAGTTGAAATTTGTTAAAGTAATCCAGGAATTTTAGGTTTCTAAGAAACCAAGAGTGAGTTTTATGTTAATGTTTTCTTGTGAAACAACTAATATTTGCTGCTGTAAATCAGCGGGGGGAGCTCAGCAAATGAACCTTAGTTTCTACTGAGGCCATTACTAAAATTTTTTTTTAAATATATGATTTTTTTTATTATTGTTTAAATACATAAAAAATAGACATTGGGGAGGGTATGTGCTATGGTGAGCACTGTGAATTGTGTAAAATTGTTTTTATTCATTTAGGAAATTAAGACAAATGCTGAAGATTTTATATGATAAAGATACTGTCATTCCTTAAGCACTTTATTTGTTTGTTTTAAAAGGAAATGAGAGTATGTTCCATTGAAATAATATTTTTGGGAACTCACCCTTTTTCTTTTCCTACATTTATCCTAAAATAAGGTTTGGTTTTGAGGTTTAATATCAGTGCATTTTTTCCCCTCAGCTATACTTACATTTTTATAGTACTCACATTTGGCAGCTCTGTATCAGAGCTAAAGCAAAAGTTGGGGCTTTGGGTCTTTTTAGTATAGGTAGAAGTATAGTAGATGATGCCCTAATCTGAAAGCCAAAAAGAAAATACTGTTTTCAAAAAAAAATTAGTTCTATCATAATCAAAGTCTATCTTCTGTGGACTGAGAAATCTGAAAGTCTGCCATTATTAGGGTGTATGCCATGAAGGTTTTACCCCATTGATAAGGATGCACTGTTTATAGCCAATAGTTTCAATGAGGGAACTTATGGGATGAACAATGAGAGAACTTATGGGATACTATTGTTTGGGGAAGCCAGTGCTTTTAGCAAGTGTTTATTGAAATTATTCCTGGTGTCCCAAGTTAAAATGGGTGAAAACATGCTTTTTGGCTTAAAATTTAGATTTTTTTTAAAGATTTTATTTATTTGACAGTGAGAGAGATAGCGAGAGCAGGAACACAAGCAAAGGGAGTGGGAGAGGGAGAAGCAGGCTTCCCACAGAGCAGGGAGCCGGATGCGGGGCTCGATCCCAGGAACCTGGGATCATGACCTGAGCTGAAGGCAGACGCTTGACGACTGAGCCACCCAGGTGCCCCAACATTTAGATTTTTAGCAGGGTCTGGCTGCCCCATTTCATGATGCTCTAGCAGTTTGGGGCTGTTAGTCTGTGGTACATTTTTATACCATTCAGGGTATGAAAGTATTTTTTTTCCCTTGATCATACTTTGGGTACCTTTTTGGAGGTCTGACTTGCTATCTCAGGCATATTAGTACACATTAACCAGTTGTGCTATTTAGCTTCCAAAATACTGGTGTAAAATATTAAACCAAGTCACCAAATTGATTCCAGGTAACAGATAGCTTAACCCCCAAATAGGATGGCTATAACTGAACATAATCATATAGTAATTAACTTTGAATATTGAAAAAAAATAAAAATAAGAATTTATTTTAGGAAATACTATCATGTAAAAATAATTATTTTTGAATCTTGGGGTTTCTATTTTTATTCTCTGGAATTGACTTTGACTATTTAAAATTGAAGTAAGAAATCTTAGATGTGGAGTCCAAAGACTTGAAAGATGTTTAATTTCTAAAAAGTCTTTTGTTTGCTTTTTATCTGAGTTTTCCCTGTGGTAATATAGGGCTCAGAAATACTTACCCTGACTATCTCACAAGCTATGAATATCAAGTGAAAAAAATGAAGCAAAGCTTAATCAGAGCTTTTCATTCCACACCCAGATTGCTTCTCCCTCAGTCTTACTCATCTTAGTAGATGGTGTCACCATCCACGTAGTTATCCAAACCAGAACTCTACACGTTTTTCTGGATTGTTTTATTTCTTTAGCTTCCAGAATCCAATCCCTGAAAAATCCCCTCTTGCCTCTGTTGTTAAAACATGTCTTAAGTTTGTCTATTTTTCTACATCTTATTATTATCACTTTATTTTTTAAAGATTTTTAAAATTTATTTATTTGTCAGAGAGAGAGAGCACAAGTGGGGGTGGGGTGGGGCGGCAGGCAGAACAGGCAGAGGGAGAAGCAGGCTCCCTGCTGAGCAAGGAGCCCGATGTGGGACTTGATCCCAGGACCCTAGGATCATGACCTGAGCCTAAGGCACACACTTAACCGACTGAGCCACCCAGTCATCCCTATTATTGTCACTTTAGTCTGTGCTGCCATATTTTCTCTCCTTTTCACTGCAGAAACCTAAAATAGCTTTTCAGCTTCTTCTCTTTTTCCCCCTGATACCCTGCTTCCAAAGAGCGGCCAGAGTGGGCTTTTAGAAACATCAATCAGATCCTCTGTTTCCCCTGTTTAATCTGGCTGTTGCCTCCCTCTCTGACCCCTTTTCAGAGTACTCTGCCCTTGCTCATTATGTTCAAGCCATATTGCTCTTCTGCCTCAGAGTGGCCTTTGCCACAGTCCAAGGTAAACCCACAGTTGCCCTCAATCATATGAGCCTGACTTATCTTCTTTATGACACATAACTTATCTGATTTTTAAAATTTATTTGCTTACTGCTTGTCCACTAGAAACTGAGCAACATAAGAACAGGAACTTTGTATTATTTAATGTTATAACCACAACTACTTGAATAGTACCTACAGTGTAGTAGATATTGGATAAATATTTGTGAAATGAATGAATTAATAAAACACATTTTGGGTTTATGTAACAAATATTTATAATGCATGCAGAATCCTTTGTAGATTTTATATACGAAATAAACAGAAGTCATTCAATCTTGCTTGGTGTTTAAGGAATGGGAAATAATCTTGTATGGCAGAGCCTTGGCATGTGTGAGAGCCAGATGAAGAAACAAATCCTGGAGAGTGTCAGAGGCTTGGCCAGTTCTCACAGAGTTAGTAGCCCAGTCAGGGCCAAAGACCCTCCTCCTGACTCTTGGCCCACTACTTTCTCTCCAAGTGTTAGGCTACCTCTGCAGCATGTGCTACATATTTGACTTGGATAAACTGGCTCAAATAGAATAGAAACTCTCTTGACACTTCTTGATTCTTCTATGCCTTTGAATTGAAATGGGTCATAGGTTTTGGTGTATTTGTTGTTATTTTTATACTACTACTTCTTGGTAAGTTATGATAACTTGATATGAGCGCCAGGCAGTCCTGGGATGAGTTAAACTCGGTAAAAATCGCTTTATTTTTTTAAAGTTTAAAGCATCTTGTAAATATTTCCAGTTCTTTTCCATTTTTAGTTAGTTTTTCACTTCAGGGTTCTAGAAAGAGCCAAAGAAGAGAATGAGCAAATCCTAAAATGCAGCAAGAAAAATGGTTGTTTTTGAGGATTTTCTAGTTCAATGAACAGCAGGAAGCACCAGCTTTCTCTTCTCACAAAATCTCCAGTCAAATGTTTCATCTCAAAAGACTCCAGCAGTTTATAGAAACATCCTAAAAGTTGTGCCAGCTTATTTGAACCAAAGATAATTCATATATTTGATAGTCCTTCAGTCAGTTGTAAATACCATAGTTGATCCTTCTTGTACAGTCCTTGTAACAAATAGGGTGTTATCACAAGGAACAGTACCAGAAATAAGGAGGCTTAGAGTCAAGCTTAACTTTGTGTCTGTTTTGCAAGAACACTTAGAGTTCTTCTTTGAAAACACATTTAAACGTTATTCTATTTTCATATTTCCAACTCCAAAAAGGAAATACTAATGACTGACATCAGTACTTGCTCCCCTGCCCCCAGGACCAGATCTAATATAATACTATAAACACTTCGAGTGCCCAAAAAGTATGTCAGTGACTATTTGCTTTATTTTTTTAAGAAGCATTGTCTAAATTGAATATATAATAAGAGTATTGGTATTACACATTTTTTGTTTTTTTAATGGGCATTTTATTTATTTTATTTTATTATTTTTAAAGATTTTATTTATTCATCTGAGACACAGAGATAGAGAGAGAGCACGAGCAGGGGGAGAGGCAAAGGGAGAGGGAGAAGCAAGCTTCCCGCTGAGTCAGGAGCCTGATGTGGGGCTCGATCCCAGGACCTTGGGATCATGACCTGAGCTGAAGGCAGACGTTTAACCATCTGAGCCACCCAGGCACCCCTATTTATTTTATTTTTTAAAATTTTATTATGTTATGTTAATCACCATACATTACATCATTAGTTTTTGACATTTTTTGTTTTATGACAGGTTTATGACACTTCAGAGTAGGATTTCTAAAAGCATTTTTCTTAACTTCTGTCATCCTAAAACATCTTTATTTTGTTTCCAGGGTCTAGCAGACAACTAGCCATATATGAGTTTAGTTCTCAGAAAGGGTTGACACTGGTTGTATATCATTTCTCCTTCAAGAAAAGATAAGATTAAATTTAGGGTTATGTAATATATGTGAAGAGTATTTCATAAAACAAAGTAAAGTATAAATATAGATGGTGGTAATATTTGTTGGTTATGAATTGCATTTAATTTCAATCCTGACAAGCAAGAAAGAATGATATGGAGCTTGGGAAAGGGGGTGGCTGCTCTGTCTGCCCTCATGATCCAGTGTGTTTCAGCCAGAGTGGTGGCCCTACCCCCACCCCACTTAGACCCGACTCTTACTCCACTGGGTGTCCTGGTTGGCATTAAAGATAGGCACGAAGGACAGGTAGGGAAAAGGCTACTGGGCCATCTCCGAAGGGCTGAATAGGTATGACTTTAGCGGAAGAGGTAAACCCGTGGAGAGGTTAGGGCAGGCCCTGCTGTTTTAGGGAAATGGGTGTCCTTTTTCTTTTGTGCTCCTGCCTGGTGTTACAGAAGACCAGAATGGGAACCACCTCAGAGAAAGCATGCAAGGATTATATAAGTAGGAATCCAGGAGACTAGAAGTACTGAGGAGTTTTACTGGAGGGATAGGATGAGTGAAAGAGGGGCTGAGAGGATAGCTTTGGAATTCTCTCCAAGTTAGGGATTGTATTTCTGTGTATAGACCTCTTGACTGATGAGCTCGAAAATTCAGGGTAGGGCCCTGAAGAGAGGAAGAATGAGAAGCTACTTTAGATTGGCTTAGGGGAGTAGAGGTAAAGGAGGCCTTTATCTGTCTTCCCAAATAATCCTGGTCAGCTCATCCAAGTAGAGCCGGAGTCAGGGATTTAGAATAGAAATTTCTTTCTGATAATAAAGAGCTGAGCATTTGGCTGAAGAAGTTTTCCTTATGCAGTCTCTAAGAGGATGTTAGAGAGGAGCAACCGCAAATAATCCCAAATAACAGTTAAGAATTTTGATCTCTAATATCTGTGATTAATTGTGATTCTCCTCCTCCTCCTCCTAGCACCACCTGCACCACTAAACATTTATTGAGCCCTCAGTGTATAGATAATCACTTTTAATGTTCGTACCATAACAAGGTAGATAATATTATTATCCCAGTTGAGGATGTTGAGTTTTTTGAATTGACAATAAGCAATTCCCTATATCACAGACCTAGCACATGGATTTGGAAACAAGTGATCTGACTCTTAAGTACATGTACCACTTTCTTACTGCCAACTGGGCAAATCAGATGTTCCAAATGAATATGTCTTTCAATATTCCTAGATATAGTAACCCACACTTGAGAAAGCTCTGCTTTGGAAAATAACTTTCTATTTCTCTTTTCTACAAGGTAATTTTATCTCACTTTATTACATAAAGCACTCTGGCTCTAAAACATTCATTCTTCAACCTGGCAAGACAAAAGTATGCCAGGTTTGTAAAGAGAACCTGAAGCCCACAGGTCATGTGGAACTTCTACCCATGGCCGTAAACCTAGGAAGTAGCAGGGCCAGGACATAAATGGAGGTCTTGTGATCCCAGCTCAGGTTTGTCCCACTTGACATATGTCCTTCACCATGTCCTGCCATTCGCTACTGTATGACTGAGTTTAGGCATTGTGATCATCCAGGAATTTTGACCTTTATACTTTCATAATTAAAGTTTATTACTCATTTTAATACTTTAATAATTTAAAAACTATTTTATTACCTTAATAATAGAAAAACTTATGACAATAAAAACAGAAATAAACACAACTGGAAATAATATCTATTGACATATGTCTCTCTCTTTATTTACCTAAATCATTCTGTTTAATTATTGAGTTATCTATCATCAAATTTTTATCTTTCTATCCCAGCATTTTTTGACCTTAGCACTTTGACATTTGGGGCTGGATAATTCTTTGTCGTGGGGTCTGTCCTGTGCATCGTAGAATGTCTAACAACATCCGTGGCCTCTACACACTAGGTACCAGTAGCACCTTCCCAACCCCCAATCGTGACAACCAAAAATGTCTCCAGATGCTGCCACATGTCCCTGGGAGGGCAAACTCTCACCCAGTCAAGAACTACTGCTATAACTCCGTACTGCTTAACAAAACAAATTAACGTAGATTTGTTGTTTTTTATGTTGTGGCATCATTACTTTGAAGGTAAATGAAACTCGTTCAGAGCCCTCACCTCCAAAGGCTTTTCAGTGGAGTTAGTGGGATTGTGCTCAATTAAGTAAAATGATTAAGACTCTCTCAACAGTGGGTACTTCTAAGGATGAGGGATGGTGGTGGTGCCTTGGAAACCAGAGGCTTCTTGCCAGTTCCATGGAGACTTTAGCGTAGAGGAAGAGCTGGTTGGAGTTTTAGATAGAATGATTTTGTAAAAACCTTATGCTTCATGGGGAAGGTTTCAAATGCAGAATCCAGAAGACTCCCATTCACCTGCTTATGACCCTCATTTATCTGAAGCATCAACTAGATTCCATCTGAAATTATTCTTATTGTATCCTAATCTTCACATTATCCTTAACAGATATCCTCACAGAACTTAGTTTCTTTTAATAAGTGTTTATTGAAAAAAAAGTGTTTATCGATATGCTGCTTTAATGCAGTCTTGTGTTATTTAAATAATTTAGTTCATACTTCACATATAATCTATATACTCTCCTTGATGTTAGAGGGATTTTTAGTTAAACTCCCAATTATAGCCAGTGCAGTGCTGTGATTATCACTGTAAGAAACATCACTGTGTTGATCCCAGGGTCCTGGGATCGAGTCCCACATTGGGCTCCCTGCTCCTTGGGAGCCTGTTTCTCCCTCTGCCTCTCTCTCTCTCTTTCTCTCTCATGAATAAATAAATAAAAAATCTTTAAAAAAAAAAAAAAGAAACATCACTGTGAGTAGGCCAAGGGTCTGTGTGCCACTTCTTGGGGTCCTCTGCATGCAAACACTTGGGGTACCCTTGGTTAGCTCTTTTTGTTTAGGAATTCTGTTTGCTTGCTCTTTTGAGGAACATGTTCATTTATATAATTCAGGAAGTAATATCTCTTTTTGTCCCCAATGAAGAAAAAATATCATAATGGGATTTAGGAAGGGAAATAAGAAGATTAAACATCATTTCTCACTTGCTAGGACATTAGCAACAATATGGCTCATAATACAGATCCTCAGCTGTGGGATGTGGGCTACACTTCTTTATTTGTCCACCACTCTGTCTGTCCAATTGCCAAGTAAACAACTCAGCCTCTGAATTTCAGGACCACTGGGGCAACTGAAGTTTTAAAACTTCAGACCGATGGCAAAAATAATTTTATTTGAGCGTTGTATCTGCTTTGGGTTAAAAAATATATGAATCTTCATGACTAGTCTCTTTCTCTTAGTATTCCTGAACTTTTCATCTTATTGCTATAAAAATAAAGCATGATATAGTTCAGAGAGAGGGACATTTCCAAATTTAGTGGAATATGTTCTATTAATCACTTTTTAAAAAATATTTAAAATATTTATTTACTATTTATTTATTTATTATTTTTTCTTTTTTTTATTCTTATGTTAATCCCCATACATTACATCATTAATTTTAGATGAAGTGTTCCATGATTCATTGTTTGTGCATAACACCCAGTGCTCCATGCAGAATGTGCCCTCCTCAATACCCACCATCAGGCTAACCCATCCTCCCACCCCCCTCCCCTCTAGAACCCTGTTTGTTTTTCAGAGTCCATCGTCTCTCATGGTTCGTCTACCCCTCTGATTTCCCCCGCTTCATTCTTCCCCTCCCGCTACCTTCTTCTTCTTCTTTTTTTTTTCTTAACATAGATTGCATTATTGTTTCAGAGGTACAGATCTGAGATTCAACAGTCTTGCACAATTCACAGCGCTTACCAGAGCACATACCCTCCCCAGTGTCTATCACCCAGTCACCCAATCCCTCCCACCCCACACCCCACTCCAGCAACCCTCAGTTTGTTTCCTGCGATTAAGAATTCCTCATATCAGTGAGATCATATGATACATGTCTTTCTCTGTTTGACTTATTTCACTCAACATAATACCCTCCAGTTCCATCCACGTCGTTGCAAATGGCAAAATCTCATTCCTTTTGATGGCTGCATAATATTCCATTGTATATATATACCACTTCTTCTTTAGCCATTCATCTGTCGATGGACATCTTGGCTCTTTCCACAGTTTGGCTATTGTGGACATTGCTGCTATAAACATCGGGGTGCAAGTACCCTTTCGGATCCCTACTTTTGTATCTTTGGGGTAAATACCCAGTAGTGCAATTGCTGGATCATATGGTAGCTCTATTTTCAACTTTCTGAGGAACCTCCATACTGTTTTCCAGAGTGGCTGCACCAGCTTGCATTCCCACCAACAGTGTAGGAGGGTTCCCCTTTCTCCGCATCCCCGCCAACATGTGTCGTTTCCTGACTTGTTAATTTTAGCCATTCTGACTGGTGTGAGGTGGTCTCTCATTGAGGTTTTGATTTGGATTTCCCTGATGCCGAGCGATATTGAGCACTTTTTCATGTGTCTGTTGGCCATTTGGATGTCTTCTTTGGAAAAATGTCTGTTCATGTCTTCTGCCCATTTCTTGATTGGATTCCTTGTTCTTTGGGTGTTGAGTTTGATGAGTTCTTTATAGATTTTGGATACTAGCCCTTTATCTGATATGTCATTTGCAAATATCTTCTCCCATTCTGTCGGTTGTCTTTTGGTTTTGTTGACTGTTTCCTTTGCTTTGCAAAAGCTTTTTATCTTGATGAAGTCCCAATAGTTCATTTTTGCCCTTGCTTCCCTTGCCTTTGGTGATGTTTCTAGGAAGAAGTTGCTTCGGCTGAGGTTGAAGAGGTTGCTGCCTGTGTTCTCCTTTAGGATTTTGATGGACTCCTGCCTCACATTGAGGTCTTTCAACCATTTGGAGTCTATTTTTGTGTGTGGTGTAAGGAAATGCTACAGTTTCATTCTTCTGCATGTGGCTATCCAATTTTCCCAACACCTTTTGTTGAAGAGACTGTCTTTGTTCCATTGGACATTCTTTCCTGCTTTGTCAAAGATGAGTTGACCATAGAGTTGAGGGTCCATTTCTGGGCTCTCTATTCTGTTCCATTGATCTATGTGTCTGTTTTTGTGCCAGTACCATGCTGTCTTGATGATGACAGCTTTGTAATAGAGCTGGAAGTCCGGAATTGTGATGCCGCCGGCTTTGCTTTTCTTTTTTAACATTCCTCTGGCTATGCGGGGTCTTTTCTGGTTCCATACAAATTTTAGGATTATTTGTTCCATTTCTTTGAAAAAAGTGGATGGTATTTTGATGGGGATTGTATTGAATGTGTAGATTGCTCTAGGTAGCATTGACATCTTCACAATATTTGTTCTTCCAATCCATGAGCATGGAACATTTTTCCATTTCTTTGTGTCTTCCTCAATTTCTTTCATGAGTATTTTATAGTTTTCTGAGTACAGATCCTTTGTCTCTTTGGTTAGATTTATTCCTAGGTATCTTATGGTTTTGGGTGCAATTGTAAATGGGATCGACTCCTTAATTTCTCTTTCTTCTGTCTTGTTGTTGGTGTATAGGAATGCCACTGATATCTGTGCATTGATTTTATATCCTGCCACTTTACTGAATTCCTGTATGAGTTCTAGCAGTTTTGGGGTGGAGTCTTTTGGTCTTATGATACATAAAGTATCATATCATCTGCAAAGAGTGAGAGTTTGACTTCTTCTTTGCCAATTTGGATGCCTTTGATTTCTTTTTGTTGTTTGATTGCTGTGGCTAGGACTTCCAATACTATGTTGAATAGCAGTGGTGATAGTGGACATCCCTGTCGCGTTCCTGACCTTAGGGGGAAAGCTCTCAGTTTTCCCCCATTGAGAATGATATTCACTGTAGGTTTTTCACAGATGGCTTTTTTGATATTGAGGTATGTACCCTCGATCCCTATACTCTGAAGAGTTTTGATCAAGAAAGGATGCTGTACTTTGTCAAAAGCTTTTTCTGTATCTATTGAGAGGATTATATGATTCTTGTTCTTTCTTTTGTTAATGTATTATATCACATTGATTGATTTCCGGATGTTGAACCAACCTTGCAGCCCAGGGATAAATCCCACTTGGTCATGGTGAATAATCCTTTTAATGTACTGTTGGATCCTATTGGCTAGTATTTTGGTGAGAATTTTTACATGCATGTTCATCAGGGATATTGGTCTGTAATTCTCCTTTTTGATGGGGTCTTTGTCTGGTTTGGGGATCAAGGTAATGCTGGCCTCATAAAATGAGTTTGGAAGTTTTCCTTCCGTTTCTATTTTTTGGAACAGTTTCAGAAGAATAGGTATTAATTCTTCTTGAAATGTTTGGTAGAATTCCCCTGGGAAGCCATCTGGCCCCGGGCTTTTGTTTTTTGGGAGATTTTTGATGACTGCTTCAATTTCCTTAGTGGTTATAGGTCTGTTCAGGTTTTCTATTTCATCCTGGTTCAGTTTTGGTAGTTGATACATCTCTAGGAATGCCTCCAATTCTTCCAGGTTATCTAATTTGCTGGCATAGAGGTGCTCATAATATGTTCTTATAATTGTTTGTATTTCTTTGGTGTTGGTTGTGATCTCTCCTCTTTCATTCATGATTTTGTTGATTTGGGTCATTTCTCTTCTCTTTTTGATAAGTCTGGCCAGGGGTTTATCAATCTTGTTAATCCTTTCAAAGACCCAGCTCCTAGTTTCGTTGATCTGTTCTACTGTTCTTTTAGTTTCTATTTCATTGATTTCTGCTCTGATCTTTATTATTTCTCTTCTCCTGCTAGGTTTAGGCTTTATTTGCTGTTCTTTCTCCAGCTCCTTTAGGTGGAGGGTTAGGTTGTGTACTTGAGACCTTTCTTGTTTCTTGAGAAAGGCTTGTATTGCTATATACTTTCCTCTTAGGACTGCCTTTGCTGCATCCCAAAGATTTTGAATAGTTGTGTTTTCATTTTCTTTGGTTTCCATGTATTTTTTTAATTCTTCTTTAATTTCCTGGTTGACCCATTCATTCTTCAGTAGGATGCTCTTTAGCCTCCATGTATTTGAGTTCTTTCTGACTTTCCTCTTGTGATTGAGTTCTAGTTTCAAAGCATTGTGGTCTGAAAATAGGCAGGGAATGATCCCAATCTTTTGGTACCGGTTGAGACCTGATTTGTGACCTAGGATGTGATCTATTCTGGAGAATGTTCCATGGGCACTAGAGAAGAATGTGTATTCCATTGCTTTGGGATGGAATGTTCTGAATATGTCTGCGAAGTCCATTTGGTCCAGTGTGTCATTTAAAGTCTTTATTTCCTTGTTGATCTTTTGCTTAGACGATCTGTCCATTTCAGTGAGGGGGGTGTTAAAGTCCCCCACTATTATTGTATTGTTGTCGATGTGTTTCTTTGCTTTTGTTATTAATTGCCTTATATAATTGGCTGCTCCCATGTTAGGGGCATAGATATTTACAATTGTTAGATCTTCTTGTTGGATAGACCCTTTAAGTAGGATATAATGTCCTTCCTCATCTCTTATTACAGTGTTTGGTTTAAAATCTAATTTGTTTGATATAAGGATTGCCACCCCAGCTTTCTTTTGGTGTCCACTAGCATGGTAAATGGTTTTCCACCCCCTCACTTTCAATCTGGGGGTATCTTTGGTTCTAAAATGAGTCTCTTGCAGACAGCATTTTGATGGGTCTTGTTTTTTAATCCAGTCTGATAGCCTGTGTCTTTTGATTGGGGCATTTAGCCCATTTACATTCAGGGTAACTATCGAAAGATAGGAATTTAGTGCCATTGTATTGCCTGTAAGGTGACTATTACCGTATATTGTCTGTGTTCCTTTCTGGTCTATGTTGCTTTTAGGGTCTCTCTTTGCTTAGAGGACCCCTTTCAGGATTTCCTGTAGGGCTGGTTTTGTGTTTGTAAATTCCTTTAGTTTTTGTTTGTCCTGGAAGCTTTTTATCTCTCCTTCAATTTTCAATGACAGCCTAGCTGGATAGAGTATTCTTGGCTGCATATTTTTCTCATTTAGTGCTCTGAATATATCCTGCCAGTCCTTTCTGGCCTGCCAGGTCTCTGTGGATAGGTCTGTTGCCAATCTAATGTTTCTACTCTTGTAGGTTACATATCTCTTCTCCCGAGCTGCTTTCAGGATTTTCTCTTTGTCTATGAGACTCATAAGTTTTACTATTAGATGTTGGGGTGTTGACCTATTTTTATTGATTTTGAGAGGCGTTCTCTGTGCTTCCTGGATTTTGATGCCTGTTTCCTTCCCCAAATTAGGGAAGTTCTCTGCTATAATTTGCTCCATTATACCTTCTGCTCCTCTCTCTCTTTCTTCTTCTTCTGGGATCCCAATTATTCTAATGTTGTTTCGTCTTATGGTATCACTTATCTCTCGAATTCTGCCCTCGTGATCCAGTAGTTGTTTATCTCTCTTTTTCTCAGCTTCTTTATTTTCCATCATTTCATCTTCTATATTAGTGATTCTCTCTTCTGCCTCATTTATTCTAGCAGTTAGCGTCCCCATTTTTGATTGCACCTCATTAATAGCCTTTTTGATTTCAATGTGGTTAGATTTTAGTTCTTTTACTTCTCCAGAAAGGGTTTCTCTAATAACGTCCATATTTTTTTCAAGCCCAGCTAGTATCTTTAAAGTGATGATTCTGAACTCTAGATCTGACATCATACTAACGTCCGTATTGAGTAGGTCCCTGGCAGTCGGTACTACCTCTTGTTCTTTTTGTTGAGGTGATTTTTTCTGTCTTGTCATTTTGTGCAGAGGAGAATAGATTAATGAGAGAACAAAATGCTAGCAGAGTAACAACATCCCCAGAAAATATACTCTAAACAAATCAGAAAAGACCTGAAGCAGTGGGAAAAGAAAGGGAAAGAGAGAAAAAAGAGAAAGGAAAAAAAGAAAAAGATAATGATAAAAACAAAAACAAACAAAACAAAACAACAACAACAAACAAACAAAATAAACCAGAATGTGATCAAATATGATCAGGCTGGTATATAGATCAATGCCACACACTAGATTTGGGGTGTATTTTGGTCTTTTAGAAGAAAGTGCCTCCCAAAATTTTAAAGAAAGAAAAACTTATATATGTACAAAAATAAGGGTTGATATGATGAAGCAATGGAATATGACTGTAAAGATGGAAATTATAAAAAATTTTATAAAAGGAATTGATAAGAAGTTGTTTGAAAAAAGAAAGAAGAGGATTTAAAAAGAGAAAAAAGAAAAAAAAAGGGAGAGGATGTGATCAGGCAGGGGAATAGAAAACACCATATACTAGAGATTTAGGGCATATTTTAATCTGTTAGAAGAAACTATCTCAAAATTTTAAAGAGAGAACAACTTATATATATAAGCCAAAAATACGGGTAACTACTATGAAGGGATAGAATATGACTCTAAAAATGAAAAATAAAAATGCTTTTTTTTAAAAAGGGATTGATAAGATGTTGGTTGAAAAAGGGAAAAAGAAAAATTCAAAAAGAAAAAAAAAGAAAAAAAGACAGTTAAAAAAAAATTAACTTTGAAAGAGTAAAGAATCATGGTAAAAAAACCATGATTTCTATGTGCAGTATTCCCCTAGCGCTGGAGTTCTGCCGTTCTCATTGATCGGTAAACTTGGTCTTGGCTGGCTGTTCTCGCTGATCTTCTGGGGAGGGGCCTGTTGCTGTGGTTTCCAAATGTCTCTGCCGGAGGCAGAATTGCCCCACCCTTGCCCGGTCTGGGCTAAGTAATCTGCTCGGGTTTGCTCTCCGGGGCTTTTGTTCCCTGCGATCTTTCCGTACAGCTGTGGAGGCGGAGAGTGAAAATGGCGGCCTCCCAATCTCCACCCTGGAGGAGCCAAGAACTCGGGGCCTCGCTTCTCAGTGAGCCCCCAGAGAAAAGCCATCAGTCACTCCCGGCTCCCCGGTCTCCGGCCGCACTCCGTGCTCGCCCGGCCTGTGACCGCACGTTTCTATCTCTGGCACCTGACCCCGGGTGGAGTCTCCAAACCCAGCAGATCCCTGCGGTGCACTCCCATACCACTCCTCCCGGGGGAGGAAGGTGAGTCTCCCCGGATCTGCCGCTTGTTGGGTCTCTGCTGGAGGAGCAGGGGCCCGAATGTGCCGTGGATCACGGTTTATGGCAACCCCGAGCTGAGAGCCCACGCCTGGGCTCCGCCTCTGCAGCCGGCTTCCCTGCTACATTACCTGGGAGCTCTGCCACACTCAGGCACCACCGGTCTTTCTGTGACCCCGAGGGTCCTGAGACCACACTGTCCCGGAGGGTTCCACCCCCCGCTTAGCCACCAGAGTGACGTCCCTCGGCGGAGCAGACTTTTAAAAGTTCCGATTTTGTGCTCCGTGGTTGCCAGAAGCGGCCAACGGAGGCCCCTCCCCCGCCGTCTATCCTGAATATCGCCTCAGATTCACTTCTCCGCACGTCCTACCTCCAGAAGGTGGTCGCTTTTCTGATGAGAGAGTTGTTGCTATTCCTTTCTTCTGTTGCTGTTCCTTTCTTCGATCTCCTGTTGGATTTGTAGGTGTTCAGAATGGTTTAATCCCTATCCAGCTGAATTCCTGAGAGGAGACGAAATCCAGGTCTCCTACTCCTCTGCCATCTTTCTATTAATCACTTTTATATTTATTGATATATTCGTATATAAAGTTGGCTAATGTAGGCTATGACTTATTTGTGCAGCTTGTAAAAAGTTTTGCACATTTCTTAGACATAATTTAATCTTCACAACAACCATGTGAGCTATTTCATGGATGAAAAAAATAATAAAGTGGTTACATAAATTTCTCATAGTCAAATGAGAAATGGTAAATGAGTTGTAAAATGGTAGATCTAGATTTTGGTCCCAGTTTTTCTGTCTCCAAATCCAGCATTCTTTTCATGGCATCTTGCCTTGAGCAGTAAAGACAGAATCAGGCATTAGTGACAGATGTACTGATTTAGTTTTATTACTTATGTTGACATATACCCATTTCACTTAGTTGTTTATTTAATCATTCATTCAAAAAACAACCTGAGGATTGCCTTGTGAGAGCTTGTGGAAGAACCAAGATGAATAGGACATGGTCCCTTCCATCAAGTCAGCCAAATATTAGGTGTTAAGTCATAGTCATGAATGGGTAGGTTGCCATGCATCACAATATAGGGTTACCTAACCCAGACCAGAGACTCACAGAAGCCTTCTCAGAAGAGGTTCTATCTGAGCCATGTAATGCAGGATAGGCAGATTCAGCGGGTAATGAGTCAGATGAAAGCTGTTCTATGTAGAGATAAAAGTGTGCACAGAAACTCTGGGGTGAGAAGGAATGTGGCCAGTTGTGGAACCATAACAGATCAGTATGACTGGATTTGGGATTTGAGGGCGAATTCTTCGGCAGGGCCTGATTATGAATTGCTCATCGTGCTGAGGATTTGGGATCTTATGCTATAGGTAGGACTACTGAAAAAGTTGCGAGCAGTATACACAATGATCAGATTTCCATTTTAGAATGCTTTCTGTTGAAACAGTTGAAAAGCAGGGTTTGAAGGGAGCCAAAATGGCAGCCATCAGGTTATGTGAGGATAAGCCACCTGGGAAATGGTGGGGCCTGCTCCCAAGGCTAGGAGGGAGAGGAAATTCAGGAGGCCGGAGACTTATTTAGAAGATGAACTAGCATCTTCAAAGGAGGGGGGCAGTTCATACACTGTGATTGGAGGAAAGGCAGGCAATTGTGACATTCCTTCTGGAAGTCTTTTGCTGAGATGTTAAGGGGAAGATAAAGCAAAGAGAACCTTCTTGTGAAATGGCCACCAAAGAGCAAGAGGCAGTGAGGAGTTTGTTGAGAGTTCACCAGGCTGGGAGGCAGAGGCAGCTCGCCGCTGCCTGCTGGGAAGTGAGGCACTTTGACTGTGGCAGCTGACGGCTAGTCACAGCCTACGGCTATTGAAATGCATTTAAAAAACATTAGCAATTTTTCAAAATTCTGGGGTGTGCCTGCTTTGGTGACTAAAATGAACGCAAAATCTCTTTTGGAGCTCTTCCTATAGATTGCTTCTTTAGCAACTGCTACAGTGAAATTGAGGGCTTTGAATCAGATGGATTCCATTTTAAATCTCCAAGACTCCATTTTCTTATCTATAAAATTATAAAATTTTTACAATCTAATTGGTGATGGTTAAAAGAGTTAATTAAAACAAATCACTTAGGGACACCTGGGTGGCTCAGTCGGTTAAGCGGCTGCCTTTGGCCCGGGTCATGATCCCAGGGTCCTGGGATCGAGTCCCACATCGGGCTCCTTGCCCAGCAGGGAGTCTGCTTCTCCCTCTCTCCTTCTGCTTGTGCTCTCTCTGTCAAATAAATAAAATCTTTAAAAAATATATAAATAAAAAATAAAACAAATCACTTAGCATAATAACTGTCAAATAATAAGCAACAGCCCCTACTACTACTACTACTACCAACAACAAATGTCAGAGTATGAAGTCCATTTTAGCAATTCCTGGGGTGCATTTTGAAGTTCTATGAGAATTGGAAATCACACAATTTGGTCACTGTTTCTTCTAAATCCAGGTGACCATCCAACACATGAAGAGCAAGAAGACCCTAGATTTTGCAGCAAATGCATGGTTCTCTCAAATGCATGCTGAGGGGGATGTTGTCTGTGAGCTTCCTGTAGTACAACAAGGACAAGCCATTTCTCCATGTGTGTTATTAATTTTTAGTACCATATATTGTGTACACAAATTGTTTTATAGTTGCTTAAATTTACTCCTGAACTATTTAGTTACAGAATATTTTTTCTACTTCTTTTTTATTATTTATTCATTTTTTAAAGATTTTATTTATTTATTAGAGAGAAAGAGAGAGCACGCACATGCCTGAGCAGGGAGGGGGAGGGGCAGAGGGAGAACCAGATTCCCCACTGAGCAGAGAGCCGGACTTGGGGCTCGATCTCTCATCTCAGGACCCTGGGATCATGACCTGAGCTGAAGGCAGATGCCTAACTGACTGAGCTGCCCAGGCGCCCCTATTTTTTCTACTTCTAAGAGGGTTGTTTACCCATTGAGAAGTGACTTGTTCTGTTTCACAGCATGGTTCACTGGTGGAGCTGGGATTAAGTGTAATCTCAAAGAGGTTCCTATGGTACAGCTACAGTTCAGCTATAGTCTCAGGGGCTGAGGCTATGAGAAAGACATAATGTCAGGTCTGGGCCTCATCTGGCTCTGCCTGGGGCCAGTTGGCCACCTCATGCCATCACCTCATTTTGGATGTATTTCCTCATTAACACATCAGTTTAAACTTTAAGCATTTTATGTACAATAACATTGCCACCCTTGCCACTAAAATACTAAGCATGGAATGTCCTCCTATGTCATACATAGAACAGGCTTTTTTTTTTTAAAGATTTATTTGAGATACCACCTTATACCAGTTAGAATGGCAAAAATTAACAAGGCAGAAAACAGCAAATGTTGGAGAGGTTTGGAGAAAGGGGAACCCTCTTATACTGTTGGTGGGAATGCAAGTTGGTACAGCCACTTTGGAAAACAGTGTGGAGGTGCCTCAAAAAGTTAAAAATAGAGCTATGACTCAGCAATTGCACTCCTGGGCATTTAACCCCAAAACACAGATGTAGTGAAAAGAAAGGCCACAAGCACCCCAATGTTCACACCAGCAATGTCCACAATAGCCAAACTGGAAAGAGCGGAGATGCCCTTCAATAGACAAATGGATAAAGAAGATGTGGTCCATTTATACAATGGAATATTACTCAGCCATCAGAAAGGATGAATACCCAACTTTTACATCAACATGGATGGGACTGGAGGAGATTATGCTAAGTGAAATAAGTCAAGCAGAGGAAGTCAATTATCATATGGTTTTACTTATTTGTGGAACATAAGGAATAGCATGAAGGACATTAGGAGATGGAAGGGAAAAATGAAGAGGGGGAAATCAGAGGAGGAGATGAACCATGAGAGACTATGGACTCCGAGAAACAATCTGAAGGTTTTAGAGGGGAGGGGGTGGGGGATGGTTTAGCCCGGTGATGGGTATTAAGGAGGGCACATATTGCATGGAGCACTGGGTGTTATACACAAACAATGAATCATGGAACACTACATCAAAAACTAATGATATGGTGACTAACATAACATAAAAAAAAGATTTATTTATTTATTTGAGAGACAGAGAGAGAGGGAGAAAGAGCAGGGGAGGGGGCAGAGAGAGAGAGAGAGAGTGTTAAGCAGACTCTGTGCTGAGTGTGGAGCTCAACATGGGGCTCCATCTCAACACCCTGAGATCACATTCTGAGGCAAAATCAAGAGTCAGACCAACTGTGCCACCCAGGAGCCCCAAGAATAACCTTTTAAAAAATTCTTCTATTCCTCTTTTTGAAAAAGCTACAAGTCTTCAAGGCACTAGCTCATGGTAGAAAAATGCCCATTCACAATTAAAGTTAATAATAAAAAAAAAAAAAGTTAAAAATCTCTCAATAGTTATAGAAAGTCCAGATTAGAGGAATTCTCATAAACTGCTTTTTACTGTAGCTTAACCCATGGATCTGGGTTCTGTTTGTACGAATTCCCAGGTAATGAATTTTCTTTTGTTTCTCTGCCCTTTGCTTTGCCAGTAGTGAGATACCACGTTGATGTCCATACTGGGCAATTGAAGCGAGCAGAAACAGAGTCTGAAGTTTCCCTGTGTCTCTGTGGAGAGAGGGGAGACTCTGGTCTTAGACTACTGGACAAATCTAACATGCCAGTAAAATTTCGAAGAGGACAGGTGAGTCCACACAAATAACCTTCCCATTGTGTTTAGCAATTACCCTGAAGGTGAACACTTGTAATTGAAAACTGAAAAGTGCTTCACAGCCTTCAAGTTTTTGTTTTAAGACATCTTTAACACAGGATTTCCTGACCAGACTTCCTAATATCCTTTGTTTTAGAAGTTCTTGAAAGAAAAATGGGACACACTCTACTAGCAGTGAATAATAGAACAAATAAAAATTACATTAAAAATTAGTGATAGTATAAGAAAAAATGAGATGATATCAGGGAAAAATATATATGAACATACCCTGTTAGGACTGAAAAGTACAAAGTATTATTCTAAAAGGTCAGGTCATAGAAGGGCCATTATAGTATATTTCACATAGGAACACAGTAGCCTTTCTTTAAAACGTCTTGAATGGAACCAACTAAATTATTTTCACACCTTAAGCCCTTCATTATTCCTCTTTTGTCCTGTGTGTGTGTGTGTGTGTGTATGCATGAGTCTTCTATATATTAGATGTTTGAGGAGTGGCAGTGAGATATATGATCAACCCAGTTAATTTTTTTTTTAAAGATTTTATTTATTTATTTGAGAGAGAGAGAATGAGAGACAGAGAGCATGAGAGGGAGGAGGGTCAGAGGGAGAAGCAGACTCCCCGCCGAGCAGGGAGCCCGATGCGGGACTCGATCCCGGGACTCCAGGATCATGACCTGAGCCGAAGGCAGTCGCTTAACCAACTGAGACATCCAGGCGCCCAACCCAGTTAATTTTTAATGTTATTTTGTTATATATAGAAAGAAAATACTATTTGGGGTCTGTAACTAAAAATAAGGATTATGTAACCCTAGGATATATTTTTAAGAAAGAAAGCTCTCAAACCAGTTTGAGAGTGCTATTTCTCAAATTTTCTTGTAGTTGGAGTTCATGAATTATTTTGAGACAGATCTTAAAGGCCACCTAAGCTTGTATTGTCACAGCAGATTACATAGATGCTTTCATCAGAATGAAGAAGAAAGCTGGGTCTGCTTTGGATAAGGGAATAAGCAAAATTGTGCCTAGTTTTTGTCATCACAAGTGAATTAATTTTGAGTAGAAATTTTGAGTGAGTTTTATATGTCATAATCTTATTACTATTATTACACCAAGTGATCAGTGATGTTATCCCCTAAGGAATCCTCCTAGCTTTCCTTCAGTCCCAGATTCATTCACCCTGACATTTTGTGATATATCTGATGGTGGAGGCTCCGTCTTTGCTGGTTGTCTGCTAGTTGGTCTATTGGTGTGTAGCATCATGTGAGGTTACATGCTAAGATTTCACAAGTCATCTTCATGGTTAATCTTCAGTTCATTACAGTGTATAGTATTTACCAGAGAATGGGGAGGGTGCATTATAGATGAAATTAAATTGGGCAGGAGGTATAATTGCAATCAATGTATAGACAGGAGTAAAAATGTGGGTTTACTGGTATGTTTTGAGGTTCAGAATCAGAGATACAAAAGTATTTTTCTTCCCTGGCTCATTTCAGATTTTTCTATTATTTTCCTCAATGCATGGAATATAATGGGAATGCAAAATGATTTCAAGAGTTTTGCAGTTGCGAAATTGTGATAACAACCTTTTAGTTTATTACCAAAATGATTTTACACCAGCCACAGCTCACATCCTTAACCACTGATTCAGCTTTTATTGTCATTTTTCCCTACAGAGTGTCCAGTGGTATAATCAAAATGCAGTATCATATGTAATAGACCTAATTTAATTCTATTTTCCAAACTAAGGTTACTTGAAGAAATAAGAAGTAACCAGGAAGCTGATTTAGGCAATCTTTCTGGACCTTGAAGTATCGTAGTTTGGATTTGCTTCAAAGCAGACCATAAGACAAAGACCGGGATACAAGTAATTTATTTGGGAGTTGATCCCAGTAACTACCTTTGGAGTGAAGGAGTTGGGAAAATGAGTCAGGAAAGGGAGAAAAGCAATATAGGGACATTAAGGAGCTGGAACTCCTTCTTGCTAGGAACCTTAAGAAACCCAGCAGAACACCCCTCAAAACTCTCCCACAAGAGGGAAGCCCTCAGACAAAGAGGCAGTGAGACCTAGAAGGTTGAGACAGAAAGCCTTCAGCATGCCTAAATTATCTACAAAAGCAGGAGGTGAATTCTGAAAGGGACCTAGAAGACAGGGGTGGGGCATCAAGCACATCTGCTACAACAGGTGGTGTGTATTCCTGAAGCATAGGAGAAAGGAAGGAAGGAGGGAAGGAGGGAGGAAAGAAGGAAAAATTTGTTCCTACGTGCCTCAAAATATATCAATATCCATGGAAACTAAATATTTTGCATATTAGGGCTCATGGTTTTCAACCTGTCCACCTACTAAACTTTGTCACAGGAGCAGGAATCTGAGTGAGAGAAAAGCCACAAACTGGAAGCCTTTGTATTAGGGTTTATTTCTTACACTGGATACTGTTATAAACGGAGAAAATAAAACTCCAAGAGAAAAAAGCACAGAGATGTATTTTGAATAGATCAAAGTAATTTGCTTATTTTTCTTTCCTTCTTACCCCTTTTGATGCTAACTGTAGTAACATTATCTCTTTTAAAGTATTGGGCTATTATTATTGCCTGCATTTGTCATGTGCTGGACTCCTGTTATTTCTGTGGGGTTTGTCTCTGTCTCCTGCACCAGACCGATACATTTCAAGTGGAAGCAGTGTCACTTGGAAAACTGCAGAAGGTGCTGTTGCGCTGCGAGGCCAGTGAGGAATCCCAGTACTGGTATTGTGAGAAGGTCGTGGTCAGAGAACCTGGCACTGCAACTGAGTCCGTCTTCACCTGTGAAAGGTAGTGCTGGTCCCTGTAGTACTTCAAAGAGTGTGTTGCAATGTGGATAATGCTGGGTGTGTGTGAGTGTATGTGTATTTTAGGTGCATGTGTGTTTTTGTGTCATTTATTCAGTATTCCATATCATCTTCACTCATTGATTGCTTGAATAAATAATCTATTGCTAAACATTGTAAAGGAATCTTATCTTACAATTTCTTATTATTTCAATGTGCTGTATGTCACAAAAGGATCAGATGTTTAATACTGGAGAATTTTACATCAGTCATGGGAATATTTGTTTAAATGTTGGTTTCTTTACATTACTTAAAATTATAGTTATAATTATAACAGTTATAACAATTTCATAAGGGAATTAAGCAAGAAGAATTTTAGCGAGAACTCTCAGAATAGAACCCAAGAGAGACAAAGGTTAAAATCTAGATAACTTGGGCTTTCCCTTGAACTCCATGACATACAACATTGTGTAAATTTAAGGTATACAATGTGTTATTTTGATACATTCATATCTTATAATATCATTGCCTTTGTAGCAATATTTACACATTATATAATTATAATTATAGTACAGTATTGCCTATATTCATTACACTGTGCATTAGATGTCTATGGCCTATTTACTACTCCTTGCAAGTTTGTACTCTTAAACACCATCAGTCTTATCCTCCCACTCCCTATCCTTTGGCAACCATTTCTGACTTGGCCCTATTGCCTCCAGGTTTAAGCCTTGCTCTCTAGACCTTTGCTGAGTCCTCTCTCAAAGAAGCTCCCAGCTTTTGCCAGCTAGGCATTGATGCTTATTGTTGCTTGGTTCTCACCCCAGGGAAAATGATTCAGACCCATGAATGGGATTGAATTAGAGCAGGGTTCTACACAAAACCCCAATCTATTGTGGACATGGAGTAATAAACTTGAGGCTCTATTTTGAAATTTTGAATCCTCAATGTTGGGACCCTTCAGCCTTCTTTCCAAATAGATAATCAATAGGAAATAAGGCAAAAAAAAAAAAAAAATATATATATATATAGACAAAAATGACACTGGAAAATGCAGGCATACAGATTTGGAGATGTCAAAACAATTACATCTTTAATTACTAAGCAAAAAGTAGAACAGAAAATAATGAACCAATTCAAGTAAAAATCCTAAATGCATGGCACTAAAAACCACTGGCCAGGGATGACTGGGGGTGACCCTAACGGAGAAGGAGCAGTGGGAACCACAGTAGGCTCTCCCTCTTTTCTACCTTTTGAGATCTTAAATTGAGTCAGTTCCTTCTCAGAGTACCTGTTTAACTCATCCCTTCTTTACTGTTGTCACTCCCTCTACTCCAGTTGTGTTCTCTACCAGATTACTGCGGTAGTCTCTGGACTGTCTGGATTCCTCCTTCTCCGGTCCTCCCTGCTCACCACTTTCTAGCTAATTTGACTCTGTGCTAAGAGGGCAGCATCTAGCTAATCTGACTCTTGACATTTACAAACATCATTCTGACTTTAGCTTATCTTTTCTTTCATTTTTCTTTTGCTCTTTTTGAAGAGTAAATTCCTTAGTATTTTGTTGTATAGTTTTGTCCTAAATTTTTTCAAGAAAAAAATATGGGGAAAACATTGTTCCCTTATTCCTAAGGCAGTATTTTAATTGCATCTTTTCCCTGTTCAAAAATCTTCATTAATTTCTGTTGAATACCATAAACCAAAAACAATATATGATCTTTCCATTGAAGAATTTGACTCCATTACCCCCTTCCAATTTGTTTTTTAATTGTCCTCTTGCAAGATCTTAGTGAAATTAGACCATCTATTATTTTTTTAAAAGATTTTATTTATTTATTTGAGAGAGAGAGAGAGCACATGAGAGGGGAGAGGGTCAGAGGGAGAAGCAGACTCCCTGCTGAGCAGGGAGCCCCATGCGGGACTCAATCCTGGGACTTCAGGATCATGACCTGAGCCGAAGGCAGTCGCTTAACCAACTGAGTCACCCAGGCGCCCTAGACCATCTATTATTGCCAGAACAAGTTCTGTTCCATTTGCTTCTGTCCCTTGGAATGTGCTATTCACTCAAGAATGCCCTTCCTTACTCTACTGTTCTTCCTCTTCCTTTAAGTTCCCATTCAAATTCTGCTGCTAGCATGAGCTAATTGGCCCAGCTGGAAATATTTTTCCTTCTCCTAGTGCTTTCTCTGAACTTAGCATAACACAGAACCCCCCACTGGCTAAGTGACAAGTCGTGATGAAGATGACTGGGCATCCCCTCCCAGCCTCTCCCACCCACAGCACACACCCATCTTTGGGGCAGAGGGGAGGCTGTATTTTATTCCTTACATCAGAAGAGCTGAAAAATTTTGATTACAAAATACGTTAAGTGACCAAAGGTAATATAATAGATATGCACTGTCCTAACATAGTGAATGTTAATATTTGATGTTTTGCACATAGTAATAGGTCCTGAAGCAATGGGAGCCAATACTCATTCACACAATACCCTGATGAGGAAAGTAAGTTGCAAAAATCATTCCTTCCTATCCGTGGGTCTGAAGAGATAAGGCAGATCCTGCCTTTTTAGCTCTTAAAGAAGCAGAAGAGTAGTGGCCCCAGGAATAGAACTCGGGCACAGCAGGTTCCTTTCTACAATAGAAGACCACTCAGACTGTTGGTGGTTGCTTCTGTGCTATGAGCGCCTTTTCTCTGCATGTGAAAGGGCAAGGACAACTTACTGTAAGGCAGGTGTGAGTCTGGATGGCCCCTCTGATAGGAAAGGAGACCCACGCTGCACATAGGAGCCGAACAGACCTCTTTCTGGACTGCCTATCCTCTTCTCAGACCTGACAGGGAGCTGGCCAAGGTGGGGTGCTGGGTGCATTTATGACGGCTAATGAGTTTGGGGGTGTAGGCAGCAGAAATGCTCAAGTATATACATCACAGGGGAAAAGGAAAGAAAATCTCAGTATGCTCCTTGATGCTTCCTTATGGGGCAAGAATTTACAGCACAGCTGAATTAGGACAGAGAAAAAGACCACCAAGTGTTCATTCCTTTTATAAGTTAAGCGGGAAAAAGTGAAATATAAAGCACAGCTACAGGAAGAAGATGCTTTTGTGATCACAGATGCTTCCCGTGAGGATCCGCATCTCCTTTTCTTTTTTTTTCTTTTCTCCTCTTCAACACCCACATCCTTATGGTTTTATTTTATTTCTATACCTGAAGATTTTATTTTTCTACTTTTTGTACATTTAATGTAGATAGAGTACACACCACTGAATTTCTACCACTTACACATAAAGTTTGGCTATTTGAGGTTTGGAGCAAGCAAAATTTGTATTTAAAGCAGACAAGCATTCCCCTGACTATGAAATGAAGTAAATATTCTTATTTACTATTTGTATTAGTTTCCTATGACTGCCATAACAAATCACCATGAGTTTGGTAGCTTAAAACAAGAGAAATTTATTCTCTCATAGTCCTGGAGGCCAGAAGTCTGAAACTCTGGTATCAGCAAGGTCACGCTCCCTCTCAAGTCTCTGGGGAATGATCTTTCCCTGTCTCTTCTAGCGCGTCTGGTGGTTGGGTGGTTGCCCGCAGTCTTGGGTGTGCTTTGGTGTATAGCTGCATCACTCCAGTGTTTGCCTCTGCTGTCACATGGCTGTGCTTTTCCTTTATGTATGTGTCTCTGTGTCACTTCTCCTCTTCTTATACGGACATTGGTCATTAGACTAGGGCTCACTCCACTTTACATCTGCAAAGAGCCTGTTTTCAAATAGGTCACATTCTGAAGTTCTGTTTGAACATGAATATTTGGGGGACACTATTTAATCCAGTACACTATTTGAGGGGATCTCACATTGTACTAGCCACTGCAGGGTTTATTAGCATTAAATTAGAGATTTCTAGACTTTTCTGTATATTACCAAACTTGTACATGTTGTGTACGTGTGTATATATATGTGCATGTGTGTAGACTTTTAATAATGAAATCACTGGAAAAAAGTTAGTATCTACCTTTTAGAAGACACAGTGTCATTTATGAATATATTTGTTAACCCATATGACCCAGGGGGGTTTAGATTCGCAGACAATTAATAGCAAAGTTCTTCAGCCTGAGGACAAGGAGGGCCAGGAATCTCTCCGTGTTGCCTTCCATTATTCCTAACTGGTTTGGGAATTGAAATTGGCATTAGCTTGTGGGAGCAGCTTATTTGAAATAAAGATCCACCTAAGGGGACTTCTAAATAGAAGGTGATTTATGGATGAGAAATTGAAAAGTTAAATACAAATAAATGATGTTTTAAAAAACTATCTAACTTGACTTGTCAAAGCAGAACAGCATGACCTGCTTTGTCCTCTCAAAACTAAACCATGGTCAGATAGGTGGAGTGACCCTGAAGCATATTATCCTAGGGAAGAAGGACAAGACGCTGCACAGTGTTCCTTAGAGTTGATATTGCAACTAATACTTTTAAACTGTTCCAGCCTCATTTCTATTCAATAATCTTTATTTTATTTTATTTTATTTTTTGAGAAAGGTTGAGATCATTTCTTTTGTGTAAAAGTGGAAGAACAAACACTTTTAAAAGTCTCCACTTTGGATAGAATAGACTGTCAGCAAATCCTGGGTACTTTTTACACATGGAATGCCACCTCCACTCAAGGTCCATGCTCACCATTTCATAATCTTCAACATCTTCTTACTAATTGTTGAAAAGAGGGTCTGTTGCTCCATTAAAATAAGTGTGAGCCCCATAGGCATGTGAGACAGGCATTTGAACAGAGCAGGTAAGAGGCCTTCCTCATACCCTTGAGATAGCCCCATTGGCAGCTGACGCCAGCCTTGCACAGCCTGGGGTAGACTTGGCTCTTCTCTGCTCCCAGTTAGCCCTCAGTGCTCCTTTCCGCTGGTGCTGTCCTGTCGGAGTTAGCCCAACTCCTGATCCTCTCCTGGTGCCTAGAGTCTGGTGGGCTCTCACTCTGCTGACCGGTGAATTAACAAGAGGTTGTGTCCCCTCTGCTAGGGAGGCATTCCTAAACCTTCAGGTTGGGCCAACTGTCCCTTCCATACCTTTACCAAAGCACACAATGTTAACTCAGCACTTATTACCTGTGATTGTATTTATGTGTTTATGTCTCTCTAACTTTTCCCAGCTCTCACAAGACGTTCCTCAAGGTCAGGCTGATGTCTTATATTTCTACTTTCAACCCCTACCATGTATCCCACAGTAAAATAATACAGCTTAAAATTACATGTGTATTCAACTGAACCAAAGGGCATATATTAATGGAGACACCATAAGCCCTAAGGGAAATCACATTAAATGAAGATTTGGAATTAGAACATGGAATCTAAAAGGTTTAAATATGTCTTAGTCTCACTAAGACATGTATAAACAAAATTATCACTTAATATTAATTTGAAGTATTAATACAATACCAAAGAGTGGGGGATTCTTAGAATGAACACAGGAGTTAAAAAGAAAGTCTAATATTCCACTGGTTTTTATGCCAATAAATGGTTTATTTGTCTCAGGATATCTCAGTCTTGAAAAGCTGAAGTTTACTGGCGGATCAGCCACAACAGGGACTTTTCTGCCTTCACTGTCTGGCAGAGAGGGGTGCATTTTCTATGGTTTCCTCTCTGTGGCTTCAGGCACTGGCAGGGCTGCCTTTAATGCAAGAGATTCTTAAACAGAAGCAAGGCTAATGATCACCTCTCCACCATTCCATTGTTCTCATTCACAAAGCATTTTCCTTACTTAACTGCTTCACGCCAGCTCTGGTGTTCATTTCAAGGAAATCACATGTGAAGGTCCATGCCCTTAGAAAGTGGAAATCAAGACCTTCAGTATCCATAGGACAAACTGATTATAAAATGTTTTAGGTGCTCAGGAAGTGTGTGCTAAATTTGGCAAATTTGTGAATAAATCGTAAACTAAGTCATATACAGAGCAGGACTTAATTTGTGGAGAGGGTCAGGAAAGGAACCAGTGCAGCCCGGGTGAAACAGCACCCTTCTTTTGCATAACCACAGTGGACAAGGGAAGTGTCACAACCAGGCCCACTATGTGTAAGGTCTTAGTTTGTGGTGCCAGATGCAAAATGAGTTGACCCCTCCTGTCTCCCCGTCAATCTTTTAGGCTTCTCTTCCAATTCTCCCTAACAAAGTATGTTTTGCTCCCTTCCCTAGACATTCTTCAGGAACATTAATACTCTCTTACCTCACATGTCTCAGCATTTTATTCTTTCCTCTGCTTAGTGAAATCCTTAGCCTTCAAGGCCCAGGATAAAATGCTATCCATGCCATGAAGCTTTCTCTGCTTGCCCAACCAGAAGTGAGTTTACTTTCTTTAAAATTCTCTAGTGCTGGGTGCCTGGGTGGCTCAGATGGTTAAGCGTCTGCCTTCGGCTCATGATTCCAGGGTCCTGGGATTGAGCCCCACACCGGGCTCCTGGCTCAGGGGGGAGCCTGCTTCTCCTTCTCCCTCTGCCTCCCCCCACTCATGCTCTCTCTCTCTCTGTATCTCTGTGTCTCAAATGAATAAATAAAAAATCTTAAAAAAAAATAAAATTCTCTAGTGCTTTACTTAGACCTCTATATGCTACTCACCACACCATGTCATCCACTGTCATTGTTTATGAATGTGTTTGTCTCATGTGCTAGATGATAAACTTCTTAAGGGTAGGGTCTCATACATTTGTTTTTATTGTCCAACATGGTTTCTTATTCCAAGTACAGACTTGGCCAATACTTAAAGAAGGAAGGAAGGAAGGAAGGAAGGAAGGAAGGAAGGAAGGAAGGAAGGAAGGAAGGAAAGAAGGAAAGAAGGAAAGAAGGAAAGGAAGGAAGGAAGGAAAGAAGGAAAGGAAGGAAGGAAGGGAAGAAGGAAAGAAGGAAGGAAGGAAGACAGGAATGGGAGCAAGGGAAGGGGAGAGGAAGGGAGGGAAGGAAAGACTAATAAAGAGTGTCACCTTCTTAGGCCCCTTCCCCACCAAAAACAGCCCATATATTCAAGGGCAAAGTCACTCAAATGCATTCCATGGTTGTCTACTTTAACCTTAAAAGACTAGAGCAAATTTATTTTGTTTCTGTGTTTGTGTTTCCTAGTTAGCCCAGTGAAAGGGAACCCCCTCTTGACCTGGGGTTTTGAAGAATGTTTCTGCTGGTGACTGCATAATGTGTATGGTGATCTTAGGCAAGCAGGCTCCTCCTGCTTACTTTTTATTCTGTTTCTTTAATATCACCATGCTCCTCTCAAGCCATACTGCTCCAATTCTCTTCATCTGTTCGCTGGATCTGGGGGAATTTTCATGTCCTCACGTAAAACAATGGTTCCCAATCTTCAACAACTAGTCTTGGCTGATTCTCTCGTTTTTTTTTTTTTTTTTTTTTTTTTTTTTTGCAGCTCATTCTGGGATAGAAATTAAAGGATGGGGGTGGATACAGGTCTAGGCAGGTAGATAGAGGCATATATACAGCAGAAAATATGTGTGTGCTGCAAATAACTATCATCTGCAGCAACTAAGATCTATCCTGTTCTATTAATTAGAAATGGTTCATGAATAAATATCTAATGGCACTATAAAACTATTTAAAAAAAATTCATAGAAATTATGACCACTCTGGAATTGAGAGTTTATCAACTTGTCTTGATGATTCCACATTAAGAAATCTGAACCTGGAGCAATTTAGAGGGAGTTATTTTTAGTAGGTATCCAGTACTCAGAAGTCTCAGTGGCTTTAAGGGCCACAACCCTGCATTAATCCAGTATCTTCTAAAAAAAGAGAAACCATAGAAGGGACCTTCCATAAGTGGACTAAACAAAAGACAAGATGAGAGTATGATTTTTAAAATTTCAGTTGTTCAGTCAATAAACTCTGGTTTGTTTGCAAGGATGAGGAATTCACTAAGATTAATGTTAAAAGGGCAACTTTGAAGGTGACTCTTATAGAACCCAGCTTTAAGAAATAAAGCTAGACATTATAAACTAGAGAGTCATCAGAAAGCCAGTCACTCTCTTTGGATTTCGAAGGTGTCTCTTCATTGAAAATCTCTATTCTTCTCTCTGTACAACAGCTGCTTCTCTTTGTACACAGGCTTTTCTCTCCCATATCTTTGGCTTGCAGCTAGCTTTGCACTCCAAAATATCACCTGGCCTTAACAACAGAGGTACTGTGAAATCTCCATGAGCAGTGCCATCTGATCACAGTTTCTATATCTCTATGTAAAGATATTAAGACTGATTGACCAAGTGTAGATCAGGTGTCCATATCTGCCCCAATCAGCTAGGACAAGAGGCAGGTCCTCTGGTACAAACCTTACTGTTCAAGGCCTCCCTGTCTATAGCACACTTCAAAGCACGGGCAGAAGTGGTTAGAAGGAAATGGGATCTCTCAAAGCTTTTGAAAAATAGAGAGATGAACTGTCCTGAGAGCTGAGCAGAACAGCATGAGCTGACATAGTTCACCTTTATACCCCACCTATTAGCATCATCTGGTGATTCCAAGGCTATTGTGGTGGAGTAAATCCCATAGCTCCACCTGAGTCACTTGACATTCTCAGATCCAGTGACCTCCCCTTCAGTGTCCTTCCTCTCAGGGTCCCCCACCCTGCCCCCAAGTCTTTCCCAGCAGCCTCCTGTGCTTCATCCATGTAGAACCTCATCTCTGTACATTTACCAATGCTATTTTTTCTCCCTGTGATGCCCTTCCCATCTCTCGTTTGCCTAACAGACATCTTACCTACTGCCCAAACCTCGGATTAAGTGTCACCTCTTTGTTGACATTTGTTTGTTCTTTATTCCTTTGTACTTCCTCATTCTTGCCATTCAGAGTTGGTCAGTCTCCTTTCTGTTCCTGCAATATCTGTAAATATTTCTTATATCACCTACGACTCTGTACATTTATACCTTTACACATCTATTTCCGCATTTTACACTGAAAGCTCCTTCAGCTCAGGTTCCTGGTCTCTACTGTTCTTCCCGAATCCCCAGCACTTAGCAAAGGGCCTGGCACACAGAAGGCATTTTCTAAATGTTTATTGAATATATGGATGGATGGATGGATGGATGGATGGATGGATGGATAGAAGGAATGGAAGTGTGTTTGAATATGGGATAACAATAACTGTTTATTGTGATATAATACTAACATTTATGTACCACGTGACTATTCATTTCAACTTCACAGCAACTCTGTAAGGAGATAATTTAGTCAAGGAAACGAAGCTTCAAGAGGGTAATATCCCAAAGCTGAAAGTGATAACATTGGTTTTCTGAGTTCAGCCTTGGCTTTTTCTACAACATGGAGCTTCTAACACAGAAGTTTGGCTGATTTAGAGGGAAACTGCCAGGATGAGCTACCACTTAGCATAAGCACATTTTCCAAGGTGGTAATATTTTCATCAAATTTTAAGGTACTACCACTATTTTGGAGACACTGAGGAAGAGATATTAAAGGAAGTTATGTGAAAGCAAGGTAGAGACCTCTGTAGAGGATGTATTAAAATGAGGGAACTTATTTTTCTGTGCCAACAGGTGGGTGACACTTTCTAGCCTAGCCCAGGTATCAGGCTCAAAGTCTGAGACCAGCCCTTGCCTCATTACAGCTTGGTAAGGCAGTGCTCTGCTGGAAACCCAGGTACATTTATGAGTGTTAGTGACTGAGGACTGATGAATTTGGAGAGGTAGATGGTTAGCAGGTTTAGTAGTTTATGTGTTTTATTATTCAAGCCAGAGTTATGACATCATTCCTACCACAATCATGAGTTCACAGTAAATTGGATTGTTTGACTTTATAAAAAGCTATTTTTATAGTTACCTTTTAATGTTCAAAATTAGTGCAGAATTGAGCTTATTGTAAAAATTGAGAAAAGCAAAAATTAATTTTCTCTTCTTTTTTCTTCTCTCTTTTTTCTCTCTTTTCCTCAGATGGCTTCCCTTTATGTCTCAGGGCATAATTCATTCAGAAATTGAACTTTATCTTCAAGGTGAGGATTAATGAAATCTTCAGTAGAATACAAGATGATTTTTTAAAGGTTTTATTTAAGTTCTGTTTAGTTAACATACAGTATAATATTAGTTTCAGATGTACAGTATAGTGATTCAACACTTCCATACATCACTTGGCGCTCATCATAGCAAGTGCGCTCCTTAATCCCCACCACTTACTTAACCCCCACCTACTTAACCCATTCCCCCTACCCATCACCTCTCTGGTAACCATCAGTTTGTTCTCTATAGTTAAGAGTCTGTTTCTTGGTTTGTCTCTCTCTCTCTCTCTCTTTATGGAAACAGCCCAAGTGTTCACTAACTGATGAATAGATAAAGAAGATGTGGTATATACACACACACACACACACACAATGGAATATTATGAGATGATTTTGATACAACTGGGTGTCATGGAACATTCGCCATTTGCCCCCAGAATGTCCCTTTTGATAGTTTAACCTTTGCATCAGATTTATCATTATTCCTCACAGTGAAAATAAAAGCAGGTGTAAAGATGTGTCTTGGCAACATTATATGCCCTACTGTAGGTTAAAAATAAGCCTAAGGATTTGCTACCATTAAAGTATTTTTTTAAAGATTTTATTTATTTATTTGAGAGAGAGAGTATAAGTGTGGGGGGGAGGAGCAGAGGAAGACACAGATTCCCTACTGAGCGGGGAGCCTGATGTGGGACTTGATCCCAGGACCCTGAGATCATGACCTGAACCAAAAGCAGACACAACCATCTGAGCCACCCAAGTGCCCCATGCTACCATTAAAGAGTTAACTCACACTTCTTTCTCTCCCACTTATAATGTCTCAGATCTATTATTAACTGCACTTCACTTTTATTTTTGCAGAAATGCAAATAAATCATCAACCTAAAATACAAGAGGAAGCAACTGGTAAATGTTGTTGCCACTTTTCATCTTCTAATCATCTGAAATGATCTATTTCTGTTTCAAGATTACCTGCCTTATACATTTTTTAGCATATTCTTATTGAGTTTAAACTATTGATCCAAAAACATTTAAAATGAGTATAGGAACAGGCATTATATTATGGTTTGATTTATAAAGAAACAATAAGAAACTTTAGCCCCAAATGTTTTTTCCCTTCAATAATTTAAATACATGGGTGAAGTAATCATTTTCCAAATGATTAATTTCTATTAATTGTCCTTTTTTAAAAACTAATTTGCATATTGGTTCTCAGTTTTCTTTTTAAGTCTTTTGAGGTTAGCTTTTTCAATTAGATATTCTTCAAATCAACCTGCAATAGTTATTAATATATTTACATTTTAAAGCTGATCTGAATGAGATGGATAAATAGAAATTACTAATATGCATACCAAGTTAACAAACCTTTATGTTCCCCAAAATGTTTGTACAGTGTGGCAATTTGAAACTAGGCAAGGGTTAATGCTAACATTATTATATTCGTAAAGTCCTGTATTGATTAGGATGGCCACTGAGATGCAAATAGTATGTCCATTCTGATAACCAGCATTTGCATTTATTATGTTAGAAATTGTATTTTGGCTTATATTTTACTTTTGTTTTTTAGTTGTGTATAGGGGAAAAGCTATGCATGTGTCAGACTGTTAATGTGGATGTAATTTTACTACTGTTCTAGAATCCCTTAGTAATTTTAAGGGACCTCAAAAGTTCTGTCTTACAGTAAGCCCCTAAGTAATAAAGCTTGAAATGGCACTCTAAGTAGAAAAATTAACTATTAATCAGGGGACTCAATGGTGTATATATGAGTAATATAGGGTAATAGTTTTTTTTAAGGATTTTATTTATTTATCTGTCAGAGAGAGAGAGGAGAGAGAGTGAGCACACAAGGAGGGGGAGCATCAGGCAGAGGGAGAAGCAAGCTCCCCACTGAGCAAGGAGCCAGATGCGGGACTCGATCCCAGGACCATGGGATCATGACCTGAACTGAAGGCAGAACTTAACTGACTGAGCCACCCAGGCGTCCCTAGGCTAATAGTTTTGAACTAAAGATTTTAAATAAGGATGAAAATGTTGAAAGTCCTATGTTAATAATATTAACCATATAATCAACATTGTGATACCGAATATAATGAAGTTGCAGTATATAGCAGACGTGTTTACCAAGGAGTTTGGTAAATACAATTTTTTAGTGTAATTTTGATTAAATAAAGTATTATAAAATGTTTTCTTACAATTAATCATTCTTTCATTTTAGTTTATTTTTATGGTCTCATTAAAATGTCTCTATTTTTTATAGTACAAATGCAGATTAATCACAGACCTTAGTTCATGGGACACTACCATTATTTGTCTGTGAATGGTCTTCTTTTATTTTATTTCATTTTTAAATTCTGAAGAATGTTATCTTTAATATTTCCTGAGATATGATTCCTGGGATACATTAGTAGTTTTATAGTTATATGAATAAGCTAGTTTATGGTGTGGAAAGAACCTTGGGAAGTTAAGTAGTCTAATCTGATGAGGCAGTGTGACATTGTGGTTAAAAGTGTTGAAGAGCAAGCATGAGTCAAAGATTTTGAAAGAACATGAAGCATGTTTATATAATTTGTGCCCTTCTGTATAGCTGCAGTGGGAAGAACATAGACCAAGATGCTATTTCAGTCTAATGGGAGAGAGGAAAAGAAGGAATTAACTGAGTTAATTTCATTTTGAGGTGATTAACAATAAATACAATTATGAGCCATCATTAACTCCAGGCTGTGTTTAATGAATTCCCACAATTATCTAAGACATATTTCCCAAACTTGATACCTTATAAAAATAAATATTTATAATTCATATAGGTGAAATCATTTATCATAGTAAAACTGTATTTCTGAGTTAGACTGAACTTGGTCATGGATAATATTTTTAATGTACATTGCTGGATTGAATTTTCTAACAGTTATCAATGCCATTTGTATAATGCTTATAGCTAGCCATTATGGTAAGCTCTCTTTTAAATTCTAATAAATTTATATTAATTCTATAATAATAAATACATTAAATTAATTCTAATAAATTTTCACTTACTCTTTGAATGATCTGTGAAAGCAGCCATATCATATGTGAATAATGACATCTTTTCTTGTCCTGAGATGCTATCTAGGTCTGTGGGACAATGTGGAATAGAAGTGGTAATGGCAACATTAATAATGAACTCATATAGCATTTACTATGTAGGGTCTAAGGGTTTTAGATATATTTATTTAATCTTCACAATAACCCATGAGGTAGACAGTATCATTATTCCATTTACAGATAATGAAACTAAAGGACGTGCTTAAAAAAAAACCAAAACTCATATAAGTTCACACAGGTGGCAAATAGCAGATTTGGAATTTGAATCCAAATGGTCTGACTCCAGAGTCCATACTATTCTTTAAAGGAACTTCTTTTAACTGTCCCTAGTCATTAGGAATGTGTGTGTATTTATATACGTGTATACATCATCTGTGCCTTGGTATTTATTTTGTTGTATTGTTTTTCTAGATGATTAGGCTGTATTTTTAGATCTTTAGCTTTTAACCTTTTTCTAGATGCAAGTGAAAGGATGTTTTTAATTCTTGGGGAGATTATTATTATTGTTATTATTCTTAGTAATCTTTTTTCACCTAGAACCTTTGTGGAGACAAATTAGGTTTCTGCGAGGCTTCCTTTGCTGATGATTATTTGGAGCCCAACTTTTCACTAAGGGTGTAGACACTTTTGGCTTACTTCAAAAGTCTCAGGTCCAGCTCCCAGACTTATGTGGCTGCAGTCTCCCATCTCCTGGCCTGGGGTATTGACATTTGCCACAAGCACAACTCCAGCCTTCCAGAGTGCTGACTACTCACTACTTCTGCAGATGGCACCTTTGTTATTATTATTATTATTTGGCAGTGGGGAATTTTTCTTTCTTTCTTGGAAATGAATTAATGTACTAAAAAGTTTGTTTTTCTTTTTCAATTTGCCCAGAATTCAGTGGTATTATAGTGACAGGGCTTTAAAAATATCATCCCAAGAAACTGGCTTGAAGTACCAGAACCTTAAGTCAGTTAGTAACTGAAAGAACTGGTATTAGAATTCAGCTCTTAAGCATTATACAAAATTGTTTCACTTTAAATGGCTAGCTTCCTGCATGCTCTCAAGGGTTTCTGACTTGAGGGACTGTAAAATTCTTGGAGTACTTACATATTTATAGGGAATGCCAACTCTTTGTAGCATGATTATTAGCAACTTGGTGGATTATCTGGGGTAAAGATTATTAAAATATTTTCTCTTTCTCAATTCTATTTTCTATACATGTTTGCAGATCTCACTACCCATAGTGTCCGCTCTAGGAAAGAAACTGAAATTTAATTATTGGTTCAACATAATTAAGAATATAAACTCTTTTATAACATCATCATGCATTCCAAATCAAGTGTAGATGACTTTGAATTGCCCCCTGCTCTGATCATTTACGGCACATGGTTTTTGTAGTTGTATGGATAAAGATGTGACCACCTGCTCCTGTGTTGGAACCTTCTACCTGTTTGGTCAGTCTTTCTTCCTGGATAGGAAGACAGGCTGTGGGTACCTGGGATCCTGGGTGGGTCTGAGGGGTCAGTGTCCCAGATAAGTGCCTGTGATGTGTGCACCTGAAATGCCAGAGAAACCATCTCTGGGATTGCCTCATCAGTCCCGACATATGTTGCTTGAAACTTGGTTAACAAATTCCAGTGCAGCTAAATGGGAAAAGAGAAGTCAATGTGGGGACAAGTTTGGAACCAGAAGGAAGAAGGTGAGCTCATAGGAATTCTAATCAGAGGCCAGATATTTGCTGTGAATTGCTGTTTGACATGGGCTGCCAGGAAGAGTTAAGTGAGCAACCAGGGAAACACTGCAGTGCTTCTCATGCCCCCTGCTTGGCTTTTGCCTCATTTTTTCCTGGCAGTAAATGGCCAGTGTTTGGATAGTCATTTATGCTGCATTGATTCTAGAATATTGATTCATACCTTTTCCTGACTGAGACAAGATACCTATAATTCAACATAGTAATTGAATATAATGGGTTTGACACTAAAACAATAATATGATCTCAGTATCTTCAGAGCATCCAACAGATATGCAGATACATTGCCACAAAGAGCCTACTCTCAACCAATTTCTATTTGGAGATAATTCACAAAAAGCATAGCGCAGTTTGGGATGAAATAGGATTAATCAAATGGCCCTTACTTAGTCTGAGGCAAGATTTCCCAACCTTGAGACTGTTGACATTTTGGGATGGATAATTCTATGTTGTGGGGAATTGTCAAGTATACCATAGGATGTTTAGCAGCATCCCTGAACCTCTACCCACTAGATGCTGATAGCACTCAGCCACCAGTTGTGACCATGAAAAATGTCTTCAGGCTTCACCAAATGTTTCCTGGGTGGGGAAATGACCCCCAGTTGAGAACCACTGACCTAGGGAATGGTGGTTCTGTTGGAAAAGGGGGCTGAGGAGTTGGGATGTGCAAGTCTGGAAAAGTAGATGTGGCAGACTATTTGCTAAAATGCTGTAACTACATTTCCTGTCCCATGTACTCTTCCAGAACCTTGCCAATTCCCCATCAAAAGGTGGAATCAACTTAGGCAGACCTTTGAGACTGCCTTAACTAATAGCGTGGAACAAAAGTTATTCCATGTGATGTTTCTGCCATATACTAGTAGGTCAAAAGATGTGATGATGCTTCTGCCTGGCCCTCTCTCTGGGAATGGTTGTTCTTGGAGCCCAGCTATCATGCTGTGAACAAGCTCAGATCACATGGACAGGTCTACATGGAGAGGCACAAAGGCTGTTGCCCCAAGCCCTGCCTGAGCTTCCAGACAGCAGCTAGCAGCCAGCCAGTACCAACTTGCCAGTCACATGAGAGAGCAATCTTGAACACAGATCCTTCTGTCTGCTGTTAAGCCACCCCTGCCGATGCTGTATGGAGCAGAGATGAACTTTCTCTGCCAAGTCTGGCCCAGATTGCAGATTCATTGGCCAAAGAATTAATTATTGTTGATTAAAGCCATTCAGTTTTCGGATGGTTTGTTATACAGCAATAGATAACCACAGCAGTAGAATTGGTAGAGAGTAGTTCATGTAAACTGCATATGTAGGTCAAGACTTGAATTCTATAATTGAGGATCATGAATTGCTATCCTAATGATGCCAGTGATGTTGTTCTGAAGGTAGGTTTAGACCTAATAGGTTGCTTAGAAGCCAGAGCATGAAGTACTTGGGAGTTGTTAGCAAATATTCAGAGAGTCAAACTAAGGTTTCTAGCCATGGTAAGGCGGATGATCAGTAGAGGCATGGAGAGATTTAGCAGCAAGCATGAAGGACAAAGTTGAGAGGAATTTGGGATAAGGACAAAGCAGAAATACCACTGAAAAGAATCTGGCATCGAGGTTGAGAATGGTCACAGGGAACCTGGGGACCCTGCAGGAGTTTGCCATTTAGCCCCCATGCTACTTCCCCTGTCAAGAATCAAGATTTGAAGTGGAGTTGAATATACTAAACAGAGAGGCAGAGGATTCACAGTAAACTGCAATAAAGAGTCATCATCCTAACTTAACAGCGATCTATAACAAGCTCCAACATGCAGGGAGGCTACTGAGCATCCTGGTTAATAATGAAGATTCTAAATCTAGACTGCACCACTTATTCACTGTGTGGCTTGGGGAAGTCACTGAATTTCTCTGTGCCTCAGTTCTTTCTTAGAAAATGGAGACAATAATAGAAACCATTAGAGTTGCTGTGAGGATTAGGTAAAAATAATATCTACAAAACATTTAACCAGAGCCTGTACACCTCACATACCCAATCAGTGGTCATGTTTAAACTTCATTTTCCCTCATGATAAAAGATGTCAAGGGTCTTGAGCATCCAGAGGCAGTCCCATTGCACTAGCATTTGGCCTGGAGCAGGCAACAAGGCACATGGCCAGGATGTGTCTCTACTCTATTCAGCCCTGTAAACTGGGCTGTCTTTTACCATGCCACACAGCAATAAATAATAAACAAAACCAGAGAAATGACAAACCATTTACCCTAAACAATATCAATATAAAATATATAATAGATTCACTTCTGATAGTGTTTTATGCTTGTTTTCCAGACTTAAAGTGAAGAAAATTGAGTATTGTTTGAAACCATTTTATTCCAGGAAGCATAACTGTTTCTAATTCTGTATCAAATTTATCCTAACTCCTGTGGTAGTGAGCACATCATTTCTCTGTTGCTTTGTATGTATAATAAGATTAATGATATTTGTCTCTTGGAAGAATAAGAATATTTGTAAAGTACTGAAAAAAATTCAAAAAAATCTCATGATCCTCTTATGAGGTGGTATTTTGAAGGATTTGTGAGTTTATATACATAGAATTGTTTGGAGATAAAATTATCAAAAATTAGGATAAAGTAATAATTTGTCTTGTTTATAATATCTGCCAAATCTCATTGAAATGTATTTACATGCCCTTCAAAATTTGGGTGATACAAGGTCAATATTGCTTTTATTAGCTTTGTGCTAATAACAAGACCAATTATGAGGTAAATAACAATGTCCTTGTCCTGTGTACAAAAATGACCCTAATGATGCATAATCAGGACTTATTTTTGTTAAGAAATAGTTATATATTGTACTAAAGCATTTTCAATGCCTTGCATATCCTTTCTCAGACATTCAGTCTTTATTTTTCAAAATGTTTCTTTTTTTTTAAATTTTATTTTATTATGTTATGTTAGTCACCATACAACACATCATTAGTTTTTTATGTAGTGATCCACAATTCATTGTTTTCGTATAACACCCAGTGCTCCATGCAGTCCGTGCCCTCCTTAATACCCATCACTGGGCTAACCCATCCCCCCACCCCTCTCCCCTCTAAAACCCTCAGATTGTTTCTTGGAGTCCATAGTCTCTCATGGTTCGTCTCCCCCTCTGATTTCCCCCTCATTTTTCCCTTCCTTCTCCTAATGTCCTCCATGCTATTCCTTATGTTCCACAAATAAGTGAAACCATATGATAATTGACTTCCTCTGCTTGACTTATTTCACTTAGCATAATCTCCTCCAGTCCCATCCATGTTGATGCAAAAGTTGGGTATTCATTTTTTCTGATGGCTGAGTAATATTCCATTGTATATATGGACCACATCTTCTTTATCCATTCGTCTATTGAAGGGGATCTTGGCTCTTTCCACAGTTTGGCTATTGCAGACATTGCTGCTATGAACAATGGGGTGCATGTGGCCCTTCTTTTCACTACATCTGTGTCTTTAAGGTAAATACCCAGGAGTGCAATTGCTGGGTCATAGGGGAGCTCTATTTTTAATTTTTGAGGCACCTCCACACTGTTTTCCAAAGTGGCTGTACCAACTTGCATTCCCACCAACAGTGTAAGAGGGTTCCCCTTTCTCCACAACCTCTCCAACATTTGTTGTTTCTTGCCTTGTCAATTTTTGCCATTCTAACTGGTGTAAGGTGGTATCTCAGTGTGGTTTTGATTTGAATTTAGGAAAACATAGGCAGTAACCTCTTTGACATTGGCCACGGCAACTTCTTTCAAGATACATCTCCAAAGGCTAGTGAAACAAAAGGAAAAATGAACTTTTGGGACTTCATCAAGATAAAAAGCTTCTGCACAGCAAAGGAAACAGTCAACAAAACAAAGAGTCAACCCATAGAATGAGAGAAAATATTTGCAAATGACACTACAGAAAAAGGGCTGGTATCCAAGATCTATAAAGAACTTCTCAAACTCAATACCCAAAAAACAAATAATCAAGTCAAAAAATGGGCAGAAGACATGAACAGACACTTCTCCAAAGAAGACATACAAATGGCTAACAGACACATGAAAAAATACTTTTCAAAATATTTCTTAATGGATCCCCAAACATTTTATGACTCTGTGCCAAGTATTGTACTAGGCCCTAGGGATACAGAGACATGTAAGACCAAAACTTGCCCTTTGAGGGGCTTACAGTCTAGGTGGGTAGATAGGGGTCGAAGGGACAGAGAGATAGATCTTGTTTGTATATCTCGGGATTGAAGTGTGCCCAGGGTCAAGAGATATGGAGAGAAGGGTTCATTCTAGTTACTGGAAGAGGTGTCTGGAAATGCTTCTTGGAAGAAGTGACTTTCATGTAAAGCCCTGGTGGTAGGAAAAAGCCCTTCAAGATAACTGAAGGATGGTGTGTGATTAGCTGTGTGAGAGAGATTTCAGAGGGGCCAGAGGCTGCTTTGTAAGGGTGCTGTGGGCAGGGGGTATCGATGTTATGAACAGAGCTTAGTTAAGCATTTGACAGGCATTGCAATCTATTAGCAACATTAAAATATTGCCATGAATGGAAAGATGGAAAAGTTTTATTTGTTCTGACCTCTCTCAAGGAGCAGAGGGAATGTGGGTAGAAGGAATTCTTGGATTCATCACCTAGAGTCTGGGGGGAGCCTCACAGGTCTTTGTGAGAGGGTAGATCTGGTTAACTTTAGGATTTTTGTTCCCCTGAGTCACCTGCAGCTCTCCTCCTTCTTTCCTTGACACATGCTCAACCTCTCCACCAAGTAAGAGCCAAGCACATGCTTCATGATGCATAGTGGTTCTTTGCATCTTCTTCTTAGGCTGTCTCAATCTACCTGTGATTGTGATCAGAGCAGTGGGAGGTTGCAGTTTGCAGAGGTGCATGCATTAAGTCTTGTCACTCTCACTGCATCCTATTGTGTCCTGCTCTGTTAAGGTAAATGTCATGGGAATATGCTTACTATCTGGTGCATCATCAGGCAAAGCATGCCTGTCCCATAGTTTTTACTGTGCATTATGATGACTTAATGTGCTTTGAGGAGTTTTTTCCTCAGTATGCTGAACTAACAATTAATTACATGGTCAGAGCTTAATTTACATGCATCCTCCTTATATTTCTTTGAGTATTCAGTGGGTAGTTGCCAAGTAACTGAAAATGTGTCTAGACACAGATGTTTCTATATTCAACAACAGGGTCAATTTTCTGAACTACAAAGGCAAATGTGTGTAACCCCTGTAACAGAATACACAGAATAAGGTAAAGATAAATTGTTAAGATCTAAGGAAGGGCTATTGAACTTCACTAGGTATAGGGATTTTGCTCACCAAAATAACTCACTCATGCCTTCCTAAATATAAACCTCTAATTAATAAGAAAATTTTGGAAAGGAAACAGTTAACAGTAGACTTACAATCTACTTTTTTTCCTTTTCCTAGGAAATGAAGGAGATGCCTCAGTCAAATCTCCCTGCATACATGCTAAGAATAAGACCTCCTGGTAGAAACACTAATGGTATTTATTAGTGAAAGATAACAGAGAGCTCTTACCTGTGAAATGCTTTCAGCAGCTCTTCCAGTTTTCCCTTGCTTTATAAGAAACCACCCCGAAACTTAGTGGCTCAAAAACAGTAATTGATTACTGTCTTTCACCTTTCAGTGGGTGGATGTGGCTCAGCCAGGTGATTCTTGCTCAGAAACTTTAGTGACTTCAGTCTGATAGTTCTTCATTTGCACAGACATCCGAAGCTATGGCTGGATTTTCAAGATGGGTCACCCATTCCACTGGTTGATGATACTGGCAGCTCAGCTGGAGTTACCTTCCTACATGAGGGCTTCCCATGTGCCTTAGGTTTTCATAGCACAACTCCTGGGGTCCGAGAGGGAGTATCTTGAGAAAGTATTCTAACAGACCCAGACCAACCTAGGCTCAGAAGTCCCAGAGTGTCACTTTGCTGCATTATATTGGCAAAGGGCAGCCCAGATTCAATCAGGGAAAATAGACTCTACCTCTTAATAGAGAGGTAAAATGTCACTTTGCAAAAGAGCAAGTGGGTTGGGAGATATCAGTAAGGCCTTTAAATAATGCAGTCTGCCATAGCAGAATATGTCTGGTCTGTCTAGATTGCCTGTTGTAAATCAACCTGGTATTTATGGAGTGGTGGAGGCCTGAGTAGAGATGGCGATGTAAACTAGGAAATCAATGGGGTTTGATAGCTGAGCTTGCATTGCTTAAATCTTGCATGGTTTAAGTCTGAAACCGCACATGTTCTAATGGAAGCTGGAGAGGACATTTTTGAGTTATATCAATCATACAGAGCAGGAATCAGCAAAGTTTTATGATGAAGGGCCAGATAATATGCATCTTAGGCTTTGCAGGCCATATGGTCTCTGTTGCAACTACCCAACTTTGCTGTTGTAGCACAAGAGCACCCATGGAAAATACATAAACAAATGAGTGTGGCTGTGTTCCAGTGAAACTAATTACAAAAACAGGTGGCAGGCTGGATTTGGCCAGTGGGCCATAATATGCCAATCCCTGGTCCGTGATCTCTCCAAAGGAAGAATGCTTAGCTTATGGCTTGCTAGTGAATGATCAGTAAATTTGGTATTAGGTAAGATTTATAAACTGTCAAGTCTGGTTTCATAATTTGACTCAGATGGTCTCATAGCCTCTTGAATGTCTATAACAATGCTTGTACATAATATAGACACTTAATACTTGTAAATCAGCTGGTCAACAAATATGAATTGAATTCCAGTTGTTGGCATAGCATCATATCCTGAAGTTCAGGATTTTCTAGTTCAGTTTTAACTTAGCTACATAAAAATAGCAAATGCAGAACACATACTTTCTATTGTTAAAGTGGAAGCTGCTGTTAAAACTTACTTTACTATTGATGAGAAATTTAAATTTATTGTTGGGTTATTTGGAGATCATAGAGTATATCTATCTAGACTACTTTTAAACATTTTTAACATAAAAGAAAAATAAGCCTCCTAGGACGTAGTCTCCAAGAAAAGTTTTCTTTTTTCTGTAACAGGATTTCTTCAAATGGAGGCAACTATTATAGTATCTTTCCAAATTTAAGCTTTGAGAGCCAATGAAAAGAGAATAAAATGGGACAGTCTGAGGTAGATTCTCAGCAATGGCTTATTGCATAGTCAACAAACTTTTTTAAAAAACCTTTAAAACACTGGTAAATACGAGATAAATACTTAGATTTCAATTACATGGAATTCTCTTTGGGAACTTTGAGTTAATAGAAGTGATTTTCTAAAGGGATTAGCAGATTACAGTATTTTGGGGTATAACTCCTTGGGGTTGAACAGACAGAAGCTATAAGGAAAGAAAGAAAAGAGACACAGAATATCTGAACTCATGTTCTTTGATTTTTGTTGGTGAAGATAGTTTCACAATAGAAATTACAGAACTAAAAACTTGTAACTGTGACACATAATAAGAGATATAAAAACCATAAACATATTTTTAGCTCTGATAAAAATAAACTGTTTTGCAGGATAGTGGAACTTTTAATTTAAATATAGACTCAGAGTGTACCTCTATGATATTTTCTACAAATGTTTCTATTTCGTATTTTAGATAGTGAGGTATTCTTAGAGAAGTTAAATGATCATATTTTAAAAGTACACTATAGGGAATACTGGAATAGTTAATTTTTCTCAGTGCTAGTAAAGAAAATCATGCTGAGAATAATGACAATTTAAAAAATCACCACAGAAGATATTTCATTGGTTATTCCACCTTTAAATCTCATGTTGTGGTGACATGGTAATTTCAAAAGGAAAGAACATAAGAATATTATATAAATCAATGGTTCATTGCTATTTGTTTCTGTTGTAGTAAACAAGATATGCAAGCCAACATGCAAACTCATTTGTGTCTCTCTCCCCATGGATAGCATGGTACAAAAAGCCCAGTGCAGGCCCAGATGGCAGGGGAAGGAGATAAAGATGAGATAGGAAAGAAAATCTAAAAACAGGAAAAGAGATACTTTAACTTGTTTGAATTATGCATCAAAGCACAGGTGGAAGGCTTTCTATAAGAATTAATATCATGGTAGGATTCTCAATGGAATTATAGTTTGAAATTTTCATGTTTTCTAATTTTCCCACTGAAAAATGAACTGAAATTCCTCAAAGTAAACTTGCTACAAGGTGGAAATAGCAGAGTGCACCCCTGTGAGTTGTGCCCCTCCTTTGGCATTTTGGTACTAAGGTTTAATAAAAGTTCCATCTTTAGTAACAAATGTAACATTATGCAAAATCTACCTGATGCAAGTTTTGTCAAACTGATTAGAGACGTTCCTATGATCTTTGTGGATGGATTGGGGACTGGGGAGAGTGGTGTAATGTACTAAAAAGAAAGTTAACCTCTGAGTGGAGGACTTACTGAGAACTCAGATATTCAGAATAGTGGTGGGTCTTCATCCCCTTTTGAAAATGTAATAAATACTCACAAGGCAGTATGTGTTTATGGAGGCTTTGAAAATGATAACAGACATCTTTAAATTGCCCTTGCAATCCAGGGATCAGTTGTAATGAGTATAGAGTTCTAGTAGACAGGACTCCAACTCTTGACTGTGTGGTGTGGACTCAAGTTGAGAGGGTTTCACTGCTTTGGGGTTGATAGTGCCATTTTCCAAAAGTGCACAAAATGATTAAATAAATGCTATCTCTATTTGTTTTCCCAAATAAACCAATCACAGATCAAGTTGTAGATCTTCTTAAAAGATATTTTCTGTCATGCTCTGCTTGTCTCAACCTTCCTTGCTTCCCGCATCGCTGTGGCAGGAAGCTCAATGATCCATTCTGCTTACATGACACATGGTCTTTCTCTGTTTCAAATACCTCCTTTCCTCATCTTCCCCCTCCCAAACCCTCTCAATTCGGCTAGGCCCTACATACGATATTTTACTCTTTACTTGTTGGTTCATTCCAACCCTTAGGGGACTCCAGCAATTTTTTAAAAATAAATTTTTAGCTCTTTTTGCTTTGTCTTTAGGTTTTCCACATCCTTACCATGATTCTGCAAAGATCACCAAACTATTACCAGCCCCAGCTTGACAAGACTATTCTCTAGTACAGATAATGCCTTAATGTCAGGTTATCAATATGTCTGTCATTAGATCCCACCCAAAGATTTGACAGTGATGACCAAATAAACTCCTAAATCTTCTAGCCAAATATCTAGTACTAAGTGCTTCCAATTCCCCAATTTCCCCAAAATATCCACTACCCTAAAAAGCTTACTGCTTATTTGATTTGTAATTAAAATTATCTATTATTTCCAAGACTTTTTGTCATACTAGCTTCCAAAAGGGAGTCCATGATTAGCAATTATTTTAATACTTGATTTCACAGATTATTCATTTCATAACTAAGTGGATTAGGTAGAATCCCTCATATCCTAATATTAATATGGTTTTCTTCCACATTTTAATATTAATTTCCTTTTGCCTTTGCAGAAGGAGATTGGAAGGTGACCGTTGTCACTGGGGATCTTGAAAATGCCGGCACCACGGCGACAGTATCCCTTTATGTCTATGGAGAAGCAACATGTTCAGGTCCTATTATTTTGGGATCTGGGAAATATCAGCTGTTTAATCCTAACAGTGCAGATATATTCAAGGTAAAATTGATATGCTATAACTTGCTTGCTAAGATATATTATGATTTACATTCCCTAAGATGGAATAGAGAATCTTTGTTTTGATGTTATATTTGCATTACCTTTTCTTGGTAGACATGAAATCTTTTATCCTAAGGGGTAATAGGAGTAAAGAGGTAAACAGGAGTTAAAACAGGAATAAAAGATTTTTTGTTTTTTCCCCCATTTTTTTATATAAAGGTAACAAAGTATATGAACTTTAGAAAATTTTAAAAATGAGATAGAAAACTTTACTCCTAATCCTTCCATTAAGCCAAATATTTCCACTGTTGAATATCTTTTCTAGTCCCTGTCCACATCTATGGAGTATGATGATATGATAGAAAGGTGGTGCAGCCTAATGGCTAAGACATGGTCTGAGGAGGCAGATGGCCAAGATTCAAACGTTGCCTTTACTGCTTACTAGCATGGTGACCTTGACAACTGCTCTATAACGCTTACCTCAAGGGATTAACATGAGGCCTAAATGAATTAATGTATGTAAAGTGTTTGGTTCAGTGCCTGAAAAACTCCATAGATGTTTGCTCTTACTATTGTAGTACATAAGCAATTCTGTAGCCCCTTATTTATGCAAGGAACTACATAGTGCTCCAAACTATAATCTTTATTGATTATCGAATATATGAAATTAACCATATGCTACAGTTGTTGCTACTGTTGGACATTTAAATGACTTCTAGGTTTTAAATATTATAAATAATGTCATGATGAATGTATTTTTGATCTTAGTTTCTTCTTTTTTTTTTTTTCTAAACAAAGCTATCTATTTCCTTATGACAAATTCTGAGAGATAGGATTACTTTTGATCCATTCTGAAAAAGTGCTTTGTAAAACTGTCTAATTTATAGCACAGTGCCTAGCAGGACATAGTAAGCAATTGGTAAAGTTTAGTTGTTATTAAATCATTACTACACACCCCAAATCATGATATCTATTTCTACCATACATAGTGTTTAATTCTTTTAATTAAAATTTCTCAGTACCTATTTGCAAGTTACAGTATGACTGTGGATCTATGGAAGTTATCTTTACTTCACTCACCCTTTTTGTTAAAAGAGTTTTGTTGAGATATAATTAACATACCATACCATCCATCCATTTAATGTGTAGAATTCATGATTTTAGTATATTCATAAAGTTGTACAACTATCACCACACTCTAATTTTAGAACATTTCATCACCCCAAAAAGAAAGCCCAGACCCGTTAGCAGCAACTCTCCAACCTCGTATTCTCTAGTCGTAGGAAACCAGTTATCTATCCATTATTATCCATTATCTATCCAGAATTCCATTGTATGAATATATCACATTTTATTTATCTATTCATCAGCTAATAGACACTTAGATTGTTTCTACTTTTAGCTATCAATATGGATAATTATTACGAATAATGCTGTTATGAACATCCATGTACAGGTTTTTCTGTGGATATATGTTGTACAATTGACTGTTGAACAACACTGGTTTGAACTGTGCAGGTCCACTTATATGTGGATTTTTTACAGTAACTTATATGTGTACTTTCTCTTCCTTACGATTTTCTTAATAACAATTTCTTTTCTCTATCTACTTTATTGTAAGAATACAGTATATAATACATATACAAAATATGTTAATAGACTGTTTATGTTATCAGTTAAGGCTTCTGGTCAATGGTAGGCTATTAGTAGTTAAGTTTTTGAGGGAGTCACAAGTTACATGCAAGTTTTCCACTGTGTGGGAGGTTGGCACCCATAACCCTGGCATTGTTCAAGGGTCAACTGTAATTTCTGTAGGATAGGTACCTAGGAATAGAATTACTATATCATGTGGTAACTCAATGTTTAAGATTTTAAGAAAGTGATAAACTTTTCCAGAGTGGCTGAACCAATCACCAGCAATATATGAGGTTCATGTTTTTCTACCTTCCAAGAGAAATTTGTTTTCTATCTTTTGATTCTAGCTATCCTAGTGGATGTGAAGTGATCTCTCATTGTAGTTTTGATATATACCTCCCTAATGACTAATTATGTTGAATATCTTTTCATGTGCTTGTTAGACATTTCTGCGTCTTCTTTGGAGAAATGTCCATTCAAATCCTTTGCTCATTTTAATCAGATTATTTATCTTTTTACTAATGAGTTTAAGAGTTCTTTATATATTCTGGATATGAGGCTCGTATTACATATATGACTTATAAATATGTTCTCCCATTTTGTGGGCTCTCTTTTAACTTTCTTGGTGGTATGGACTTGAATTACTTCTGGTGTCCTTTTAATTCAGCCTGACAGATTCCTTTTAGTATTTCTTGTAGGGTAGTTCTGCTAATAATGCATTCTCTCAGTTTTTCTTTTCCTGAGAATGTCTTAATTTGTGTATAGAATTCCTTGTTGACAATTTTTTCTTTCAGCTCTTTAAAAATGTCATCTTACTGCTTTCTGGCCTTCCTGATTTCTGATGAGAAGTCAGCTGTTAATTTTATTGTATGTATTTATTTGCTGTTTTCAAGATTCTTTCCTTGTTTTGGTTTTCAGTAGTTTGACTATGTTATATCAGGATGTAGACTACCTTCCTGTTGGTTTTCACAGCTACCAAGGTTGAAAATTTGCTGGTTTTTAAGGATGTTATAGAACTGGGGAGAGAAAAATGGAAATAGATCAAATTACAATATACAAACCCTTCTGTTCTTACCAAGGTTCATAGTTTTCATTTGAATGAATACTTTTCAGATTGTTGAAAGTCTTTGATTAATTTCCAGAGTTCTTGAAAATTTGATTTTAATAATTTTTGCCACTGCTTCTATGGAGAGCCTACCTAATGCATCATTCTAGAAGTCCTGCACTATCCCTTTCTATCTTTGTCATATTTTTGTTCTATTTTATTGAAATTTCTATTCCTCTATGAAATCTTCTATTTGTGGCTGTGATTTTTATCATCTACTGTAGAGAAGTAAGATCTAGCCCAATGTAAATGTGACTTTGAGCCTATAATATGTCATGTGACTAAATCCATGAAACTTAAGAACCATCAGCCAAGTGGTATTAGGACATTGACTATCTCATTATTGTCAGGACAGTAAAAATCTTTCTTTTGTGTAACTGGTCCATGTTGTATGTGGCAATGTGGGGCAGCTGTAATATTTTCTTGATGCAATCATAGGTCTTGAAGGAGAACTTGATGGTAGGTGGTATAGAAAGTAGAGGATTCCAGCATCAAAAAAGGGCTTGCAAAGTGATGTCAGACTTTGTTGTAATTTTGGTAGCTACCCTCCAGAGACTATGGAGTCAGCCCTGTAGGAGCAACTGGAATGTCATGGAGAATGAAGCTGACGGAAATGATTCATTCCCCCAAAATGACCAAAATAAAAATAAGAGCAGAGTCTATTATAGCAGGAAGTTTGAAGACTGTAGGCAGAGAAGAATTCCTAGACCACAGGGGCTGGACCTCATTTAAGTTGCTAACTCTTGAATCTTATCCATTGACTAACATAGACTAGACACTCATTAATCTTCATTGAAAGCATGAAAATTTAATAAAAATGACTTTGCTGAAATTCATTTCATATTTGCTGCTTTCTCTTGGGGCATTCATTGTTGATTTTCCCTTGTGATCATTTGTACCTCGGAGGTATCATAAAGGCATCCCATGTATCTTATATGGTTATTATTTACTTATAAACCTGCCTGGAGATTTAGCTGGGCTTTTTATTGCATTTTTGCAAATTAAAACACTAAATAGTACTCTCTGTTGCTCGGGTAAGGTTGGTAGCTAAGCCCTTCCCTCCTAGAAAGTGGTTTCCTGCTTCTAGTTTACTATTGCATGAAGTCAATTCATTTTGTAGATGAATAGGTTTAATATTTATTATGAGCTCATAGGGCACTTGCACAACCATTTGAAAATCCCTTGTGTTCCTAGAATAGAAAGCATAATCCATTTTTGCCTTTTTAAGAACAATTTATATCAGCAGGAATTAGAAGACCTATATTTGAGTTCCAATTCTGACCTTTCCTGTCTAAGGAAATATGGATAAATCACTTAGCATTTCTAAGCTTAGATTTCCTCCTTTGTAAAATGGGTACAATAATACCTTATAATGTTATTGTACAGACTGAAAGAGTTAAAAATTAAAATGCTTTATAGAAACACTTGTCTTTATACTCCAGAGGCAGACTCTTATGTTCCTGCCTACAAACTGAGGTTGTTTTCCTGATGGGGTAGGATTTAAGAAAATTTTTCAGATGAATGAGGGCAGGAAGGCAGCTTGGCAGATGGTTGGTAGGTGGCTACTGCTGGCATGGGAGGGTCTGCGTAGAAACATGTCTGGAGGCTGGAGTAGGAGGAAGAAGGAGAGGGAGCCAAGACTGGGTTGGCTGGCTAGAGTAAGGCAATGAGTATGTAAGGAATAACAGGAATGTTTATCTTGGGCCTTTTCAGTGTTGAAAGGTTAGGTATTTATGGGGAGCTACAAATTATTAGCCGTTAGCTAAATGGATGCCAACATGTCATTTTGATTTTGATACAACTTTGTATTTCTTTCTTCTTTGTATTTTTCTATTCCTTTCTCCCATTCCTCCTCTCCATCCTCCCCCCACCCCTTGCTCTCCCGCTCTCTCCCTGTTTGTTTGTTTGTTTGTTTGTTTCGGTGGACTTGAAACTTGGAGTTTGGTAATTCACATTGCCTCCATTTGGCAGTTTAGGAATTACAACCTTAAGCAGTGCCCTGCTGACATAATTCGCTTTCCCATGAACAACAGGTCCTAAAAACAATTTAACTTGATCTTTTTCCTCAAATAGTTGAAGTATTTTATAATGACATCTACATTTGGAGCACCAAATTTTCACATATGAATTCTTATCCAAAAAAGCCAGTAGAGTTGCTTAAATATAGAATAAACTACAGAAACCAAAACCCCAATACAGAATAAACTACAGAAAGGAGATAACTTTTCAGAAGGAGCGAATTTTCTTAGAAAGGCTAAGTATTAAAACAAAATGATTATTGGTTTCAGATAGCAATCATTACTTATTTATGGGAGGATTACCAAAAGAATGTGGCATGACTCGCTTTTTAGAAGCCAAAAACCTTTGTGGGCAGAAAAGTAAAAGGACATTTGCTGATGTCTACTCTGAGCTAGATGTTAGATATTTAGCTGAAACATGAGAGAAATATCGCTTTCTCTGACCCCTCTCTCTTGACCTGCTGAAATTTTCTTTTTTGCAAAGACCAATACATCTGTAGTCTTGATCACAACCTCTTCCATTTTCCAAGATTGTGTTCGATCAACCATCCTTATTCTTCCTTGCATCTCCAGGATGACTCTAGTTAATCCTTGCCTTCAATCTATCAAATATGCTTATGCCCTTCCTATTCTAAAAATAACCTTTAATCTGCTCTATTACTGACCTTTCTCCTTCTCTTCTTTGCAGATCTTTTTTTTTTACTGCCAAGTTTTATTTTATTTTTTTTATTTTGTTATGTTAGTCACATTACATCATTACATCATTAGTTTTTGCTGTAGTGTTCCATGATTCATTGTTTGCGTATAACACCCAGTGCTCCATTCAGTACTTGCCCTCTTTTTTTTTTTTTTTTAAAGATTTTATTTATTTATTTGAGAGAGAGAATGAGATAGAGAGAGCATGAGAGGGAGGAGGGTCAGAGGGAGAAGCAGACTCCCTGCTGAGCAGGGAGCCCGATGCGGGACTCGATCCAGGGACTCCAGGATCATGACCTGAGCCGAAGGCAGTCGCTTAACCAACTGAGCCACCCAGGCGCCCTACTTGCCCTCTTTAATACCCATCACCAGGCTAACCCGTCCCCCTACCCCTCTCCCCTCTAGAACCCTCAGTTTGTTTCTCAGAGTACATAGTCTCTCATGTTTCATCTCCCCCTCTGATTTCCCCCCTTCATTTTTCCCTTCCTGCTATCTTCTTCTTCTTCTTTTTTTAAAACATATAATGTGTTATTTGTTTCAGAGGTACAGGCCTGCAGATCTTTTTAAAATACTAATTTATCCTTGTTGCTTCACTTTTTTCTTCCCATTCTCTCCTAAATCTCTTGTGGTTTGGAATTTTCACCCATCACTCTATTTAAGCCATGTTTTCTAGGATCAGCAGCAAAATCCTAATTATCCCCCCAGTTGTTATGCTGGGTTTCTGGTCAAGGAATTATTGGGTAGGTGGGTGGGTAATGTCATGATAGGTGTGGGTGCTGGGATCAGATCTCCTACATTCAAAGTCTAGCTCTTTGACCAGCTTATTTGTGGGAAGTTATTTAAAATTTTATGCTCTGTAAAGTGGGCAAAAATAATGGCACCTATCTTAAAGAGTTGTGAGGATTACAAGGGGTACATAAAATCAATGTAAAATGTTCAGCATGGAGGAAGACACAGAAAAAAACTCAGGAATTTTGAAATATTTTTATTGTATTTAGAAAGAAATGGACTAAAGAGTTTCAAGAAAGAATAGGTGACTGTTATGAGTGTGTCCCCCTCGAAGATACTGAAATCCTAAGTTCTGGTACCTGTAAATATGATCTTTTTTGGAAATAGGTTCTTTGCAGATGTAATTAAGGTCTAAATTAACATGAGGTCAAGGGTTCAGCTTTGATGCAATATGACTGGTGTCTTAATAAGAGAGAAGCAGAGATGGAAAACACCATATGGTGACAGAGGAAGAGAGTGAAGTGATGGAGCTGTAAGCCAGAGGATGCCAAGGGTCAGTGACCACTACCAGAATCTAGAGAGGCAGAGAAATATTCTATTTAGAGTCTCAGAGGGAGCATGGCCTTGCTAACACCTTGATTTCAGACTCAAGCCTCCATAATGGTGAGATAATACATTTCTGTTGTTTTAAGCCACCCAGTTTGTGGTACTTTGCTATAGAAGCCCTAGAAAACTAAAGCAGTGATGAACAGTCAGATGCTTCACAGGAATGGAGGATGAAAATGGGAAGATCATGAATTTGCCAACCAGGAGGACATTAGTGTCTTTAAAGAGAGCTGTTTTACTGATCTTACTGAGAAAGATAACAGGGAATTAAGAGTCTATCATGGTGTGAAGAGAAATGGGGGCTCTAGAAACGGAGCACTTATCCCTTAAGTTTATTAGATGAAGAGAGAAATAAGTGGTTTGATAGAGGATGCAACAGGTTAAAGAACAGGACTCTTCAAAAACAGAATTGTCCATTTTTGAATGGGAAGGGGAAGACAATGGAGAGCCCTTTTTGTATATAAGACCACTGAAGAAAAATGGTGTAACCTTTGTAGTCAGATCCCTTAAAAGACAAGGGAATCTATTGATTTATCTACTAGCAAGAACACATTTGGAAGAATAGGTTTTATAAAGAAGGACACCACTTCATAGTCTTTGAGACTAGAAACTAGGATAAGAAATAAATATAATAACAAATATTAAGATAGAAATAAAGTGTAATCAGTTTAGCTCTGGCACTTGTTTTGCAAATGTGAATTTGTTCCAACATGATTGATATATTAAGGAAAAATTTGAGTATGATCAGAATTTCATATTTGCTTGCTATGTGCATTTCATCCACAAGAAACACCAGGTGAATGCAATAAACTCTACCCAGCCCAACCAGGTCACATAGGACTATAAAAAACACACCTACACACCTCAAACATCTACCAGCTATCTCTGTTCAGTGTATGTGTGTGTAAATAAGTCACATCTGTCCACATCTGGTGTTAAAAATTGCCTTCCAATTTCCAATAACCCTTCTACTACTTGACAAAAACGCACAAGCTGCAATTCTTTCCACATCTCTTCCACAAGTAAACTTGGTATTCAGTGCTACATTTATTGTAGTATTTATGAATTTCTTAACCATCAACATGTGTAAAACTTGCTACCATTTTTGTTAGGTTTCTATCTTTTTTTTTACACCACTGATAAAGTTTTTGACTGTTGTTTCCCAACCTCCTTCTTTCCCACAAATCTTGTGGCTTTTATTATACAATTTTGTGTTGTGGTGATTTTTTTTTTTTTTTTTTTTTTAAAGAAACTTCATGAAGTCAGGGGCGCCTGAGTGGCTCAGTCATTAAGCGTCTGCCTTCAGCTCAGGTCATGATCCCAGAGTCCTGGGATTGAGCCCTGTGTCGGGCTCCCTGCTTGGCGGGAAGCCTGCTTCTCCCTCTCCCACTCCCCCTGCTTGTGTTCCCTCTCTCGCTGTGTCTCTCTCTGTCAAATAAATAAAATCTTAAAAAAAAAAAAAAGAAACTTAAGTCACTGCATTTCCTTAATATTATTAGGTCTATTATCCATTTGTTCCCTCCAATTTTTAAAAAAGATTATTTCTTTTTTTTTAAATACAAGCATAATTAATATACAATGTCATATGAGTTTCAGTTGTACAATATAATGATTCAACAATTCTATATGTTACTCAGTGCTCATCACGATAAGTTTACTCTTAATCCCCATCACCTATTTCATCCATCCCCACCCACCTCTCCTCTGGCAACCACCAGTTTGTTCTCCATACTTAAGAGTCTGTTTTTTTTTGTTTGTCTCTTTTTCCTTTGTTCATTTTTTTTGTTTGTTTCTTAAGTTCTACCTATGAGTGAAATTATATGGTATTTGTTTTTCTCTGATTGATTTATTTCACTTAGTATTATACCTTCTAAATCCATCCACATTGTTGCAAGTGGCAAGATGTCATTTTTTTTTTTAATATTCTGTGTGTTGCCTTTTTTTTTTAAGATTTATTTATTTACTTGAGAGCGAGAGAGAGAGAAAGAGCACTAGAGGGGAAGGGTCAGAGGGAGAAGCAGACTTCCCGCCAAGCAGGGATCCCGATGTGGGACTCAATCCTGGGAGTCCAGGATCATGACCTGAGCCGAAGACAGTCGCTCAACTGACTGAGCCACCCAGGCGCCCTTGATGTCATTCTTTTTTATGGTTGAATAATATTCCATTGTTTTGTTTCCTGGAATTTTATTATTGAAATAGTCACAAATTATATCATGCAGATTAGGCCAATTAGTAAATTGAGTTTATAGCTCAAGTGATTTTCAGACATAAGACAGCAGAGGAAAAAGATCATAATGCTCACATGATTTATTTTGGGGGCATTAAATTTCTTACTGCATATTGAGCTGTATGAATTTGAAGTGATTTGTTTTTAGAATATTTTAATTATCAAAATTTATACAGGAAACATTCTTCATCTTTTTGGTTGTCATTTAAGGGAATAAAAGTAAATTATAAAGTTGTTCTTACCCTGGTTTCACAATATCACATATACTTGGATATCTATATTGGTTTCTATTTTTATCCTCATGTTCTTTTAAAATATACAGTCTTAGCTTATATAGTATTTTGTGTATCTCTTTTTCTATAGACTTATGGTAGCAAAAGTTATTAATATCTTCCATATCATTATAGTATTCAGCATTTTTGGGCTTGGTTTTCCTTACATTAGCAAAATCTATAAGTAATAAGATTATGAAAATAAAAACCTGCACATTTTGAGATTATACTAATTGATTAGAAAAGGTTTTTTATGATGGGATTCAAGAAGATCTTGGTGATGTTATTTGCTACTGTTATATAAAAATAAAATGATAGAAAACTATGAAGTGATTAATTTTAATGCCATATAAATGTGGAAATAACTTTTAATTTTAATTAAAAAAGAAATAAATCTCAATTATCCAAATATATTCATTCAAAAACATTTATTAAGACCAAATGCTAAAATGTCAAAATGTTTAGTTTGTCTTTAAAATTTATAGATACTTATAACTTATCTACATATTTATAATTAAAGTGGGTTTCTTATAAACGGTTTATATAGCTGTCTTGCCTTTTTTACTTTCACTGGTAATCTGTCATTTATGTTTAGACCATTCATATTTAAAGTGATTATTTATATGATTGGAATAAAATATACCATCTTGCTAGTTTTCCATTTCTTCCATTTTCTTTCTTTCTTTCTTTCTTTCTTTCTTTCTTTCTTTCTTTCTTTCTTTCTTTCTTTCTTTCTTTCTTTCTTTCTTTCTTT
>NW_023270415.1:7946803-8057002 GCF_011800145.1 Mirounga leonina
TTTCTTTCTTTCTTTCTTTCTTTCTTTCTTTCTTTCTTTCTTTCTTTTTCTTCTTTCTTTTTTCCTTCCTTCCTTCCTTCCTTTTTCTGCCTTCTCTGGATTTAATTGAATTTTTATAATTAATCAGTTTTAACTCCTCTATTGATATCATTTACATTCTTTTTTCAACTTAGTGGTTGTCCCATGGTTTACAAATATCCATTTTAAAATAATCTGAGCCTCCCTTCAAATAATATTATACCACTTCATGTGGGGTATAAGGATCTTAGAATAGTCCTGATTTCTACCTCCCATTTCTTGTACCATTGCTATCATACATTTTACTTTTACATATGTATAAATATACAACATATAATTACTGCTTTGCTTTAAACATAAGTAGTAAGTTATTTTTATAGAGAATTAAAAATGAAAAAAAGAACATTTTACTTTAATTCTTTTTCTGACATACTTCATTTCTCTGTGTAGATGAAAGCTTCTGGCCTATTCATAATCTGAAGAACTCCCTTCCATACGGCCTGCTGAGTAGTCTGTTAGCAATGAATTCCCTCAGTTTTTGTTCCTCTGAGAAAATCTTTGTTTCTTCTTTGTTTTAAAATGGTATTTTCACTGGGTGTAGAATTCTTTATTACCAGGGTTTTTTCTTTTAGTGCTGGAAGATGTCACTCACTGTTTTCTTGCTTGCATATATTAGGACAAGAAGTCTGCTATGATTCTTATCCTTTCTGCTCTTCATGTGTCTTTTTTTAAAAATTTTTTTATTCTTATGTTAATCCCCATACATTACATCATTAGTTTTAGATGTAGTGTTCCATGATTCATTGTTTGTGCATAACACCCAGTGCTCCATGCAGAATGTGCCCTCCTCAATACCCACCACAAGGCTAACCCTTCCTCCCACCCCCCTCCCCTCTAGAACCCTCAGTTTGTTTTTCAGAGTCCATCGTCTCTCATGGTTCATCTACCCCTCCGATTTCCCCCGCTTCATTCTTCCCCTCCTGCTGCCTTCTTCTTCTTCTTCTTCTTTTTTTTCTTAACATACATTGCATTATTTGTTTCAGAGGTACAGATCTGAGATTCAACAGTCTTGCACAATTCACAGTGCTTACCAGAGCACATACCCTCCCCAGTGTCTATCACCCAGTCACCCCATCCCTCCCACCCCACCCCCCACTCCAGCAACCCTCAGTTTGTTTCCTGCAATTAAGAATTCCTCATATCAGTGAGATCATATGATACATGTCTTTCTCTGTTTGACTTATTTCACTCAACATAATACCCTCCAGTTCCATCCACATCGTTGCAAATGGCAAGATCTCATTCCTTTTGATGGCTGCATAATATTCCATTGTATATATATACCACTTCTTCTTTATCCATTCATCTGTCGATGGACATCTTGGCTCTTTCCACAGTTTGGCTATTGTGGACATTGCTGCTATAAACATCGGGGTGCACATACCCTTTCGGATCCCTACTTTTGTATCTTTGGGGTAAATACCCAGTAGTGCAATTGCTGGATCATAGGGTAGCTCTATTTTCAACTTTTTGAGGAACCTCCATACTGTTTTCCAGAGTGGTTGCACCAGCTTGCATTCCCACCAACAGTGTAGGAGGGTTCCCCTTCCTCCGCATCCCCGCCAACATGTGTCGTTTCCTGACTTGTTAATTTTAGCCATTCTGACTAGTGTGAGGTAGTATCTCATTGAGGTTTTGATTTGGATTTCCCTGATGCCGAGCGGTATAGAGCACTTTTTCATGTGTCTGTTGGCCATTTGGATGTCTTCTTTGGAAAAATGTCTGTTCATGTCTTCTGCCCATTTCTTGATTGGATTCCTTGTTCTTTGGGTGTTGAGTTTGATGAGTTCTTTATAGATTTTGGATACTAGCCCTTTATCTGATATGTCATTTGCAAATATCTTCTCCCATTCTGTCGGTTGACTTTTGGTTTTGTTGAAGGTTTCCTTTGCTTTGCAAAAGCTTTTTATCTTGATGAAGTCCCAATAGTTCATTTTTGCCCTTGCTTCCCTTGCCTTTGGCGATGTTTCTAGGAAGAAGTTGCTTCGGCTGAGGTCAAAGAGGTTGCTGCCTGTGTTCTCCTTTAGGATTTTGATGGACTCCTGTCTCACATTTAGGTCTTTCAACCATTTGGAGTCTATTTTTGTGTGTGGTGTAAGGAAATGGCCCAGTTTCATTCTTCTGCATGTGGCTATCCAATTTTCCCAAGATGATTTGTTGAAGAGACTGTCTTTTTTCCATTGGACATTCTTTCCTGCTTTGTTGAAGATTAGTTGACCATAGAGTTGAGGGTCCATTTCTGGGCTCTCTATTCTGTTCCATTAATCTATGTGCCTGTTTCTGTGCCAGTACCATACTGTCTTGATGATGACAGCTTTGTAATAGAGCTTGAAGTCCGGAATTGGGATGCCGCCAGCTTTGCTTTTCTTTTTCAACAGTCCTCTGGCTATTCGGGGTCTTTTCTGGTTCCATACAAATTTTAGGATTATTTGTTCCATTTCTTTGAAAAAAGTGGATGGTATGTTGATGCGGATTGCATTGAATGTGTAGATTGCTCTAGGTAGCATTGACATCTTCACAATATTTGTTCTTCCAATCCATGTTCATGTGTCTTTTTTCTCTGACTGACTTCAAGATTTTGTCTGTCTTTGGTTTGGTTTACAGCACTTTGAATATTATGTGCCTAGGCATGGTGATGGTGGTAGCGGTGGTGTGTGTGTTAGTGTTTATCCTGCTTGGTGAGTTTTTGGATCTGTGATTTGGTTTCTGCATCTAATTTTGAAAAATTTTGACTATTATCTTTTTTTTTGTTTTTACATTTTTTTATTATGTTATGCTAATCACCATGCATTACATCATTAGGTTTTGATGTAGTGTACCATGATTCATTGTTTGCGTATAACACCCAGTGCTCCATGCAGTACGTGCCCTTTTTAATACCCATCACCAGTCTAACCCATCCCCCATACCCTCCCCTCTAGAACCCTCAGTTTGTTTCTCAGAGTCCATAGTCTCTCCCATGAGGGGAGGGGGGTAGGGGGATGGGTTAGCCTGGTGATGGGTATTGAGGAGGGCACATTCTGCATGGAGCACTGGGTGTTATGTGCAAACAATGAATCATGGAACACTACATCAAAAACTAATGATATAATGTATGGTGATTAATATTTATCAGGTCTGTTCTTTTTCTTCTCTTTCTGGGATTCCAGTTGTGTATCTATAAGACTATTTGTTTGATATTGTCCACAGCTTTTTTTTTTTAAATCTTTGTGTCTATATTACCCTATCTAAAAATTCATTTGTTCTTTCCTAGGCTATGTTGAATCTACTGATGAACCTGTCAAAATTTTTTTTTCATGTCTGTTACTATGTTTTTGATTTCTAGAATTTGCTTTAGCTCTTTCTTATAGTTTCTAATTGTTCTATCTAATCTTATATATTGTCTGCATCTTCCATTAAAGACTTAACATATTTATCATAATTACATTAAATTCCTTGTCTGATAGTTTCAATGTCTGTGTCATATCTGAGTCTGGTTTTGATTATTGCTTGGTCTTTTCAGACTGTGGTTTTCCTGTCTTTTTCCATGCCTTGTAATTTTTTGTTGGAAACTACATATATTGTATAGAATAGAAGACACTAGAGTCATTATTGTTCATGCTTGCAGATAAGCACACCTTCCTGCGCTCAGCACTTAGTGTAAGAATTAGTGCTAATGTAATCATTAGTTGGGCTGAGATTAAAGACTGTTGTTGTTATGGTTATACTTAGTGTATCATAGTCTTCAGATTCCTTTAAGAACACCTGTGTTTAAGACATACCCTAATTTGTCAGAGAAGTTTTCCCAATGTTGGTTTCCCATTTGACTTGTGTACTCCTACTTAGATTTGGCCCTTCTGATCTGCCTGTTGCCACTCTCCCAGCTGTATTCCACTGTTATTTTTACTGAACATTTGTTAATGTGGTGATGAGAGGGTGGGAAAGAGGTATGTATATTCTCTGATATTTTGATTAAGCCTCAGTCTTGGCTGGGCATTATAAACATGGGTCTGGAGTTATGGCCTTCACAGTATTCCCTGACCTTCTCCAGATATAGTGGGTCTAGCACATATTCTTCCTCTTCCTCCAGGGCCAGAGATTTGTTTTCTTCATGTTTCCCTGCCCAAGCTGCAGTGAGTTTCCACCAGTGTCCTGAGGTGACTCTTTTTGTTGCTCTTCCTTCTGCAGATTAAATTTTCTGTTCCAAAGGAGAGATAGGAAAAGTAGGTCTGGGCAGAATTTAAGCAGTGACTGCTCTTTCTCCTTCTAGTCAGACCAGGAGGGACTCTTTCTTAATGTTCTCCCTAATCTTCCCTGCAAATGCCTGGTGGGGTTTCTAGAGGAACAGTCTGTAAGTAGGTGCAAACTTTTGTGATAGTTCACACCTAGCCTTTGGCAATTTGTTGAAAATTGCTAGGTGAATTACTGTACTGACTTATAGGAGATCTGTTGGCATCTGCCCCTGAAAAGCAAATATTTGGGTCCTGTGTCTACCTACAAAAACCTGTCACTCAATTTTGGGTTAGTTTTTTACCCTAGAGCCTAGTTTTCAAGAAAAGTCATTAATTTATAGCTTACCCAGGTTTTTCTTTGTTGTAAAGGTAAGAGTGATACCATCCTTTCCAACTCTGTACATCTCTAAGCTCAAACTAGGAGTGTGTGTGTGAGTGTGTGTGTGTGTGTGTGTAGGTAGATAGATTTATTTCCTTTTGTAAGATTGTTTTCAGAATTGTCATAAATAAAGAGCTAAAGGTTCTATATAAAAATTTAAAATGTATAAAGGCTCAATAACCAGTTGGTCATTACTGGTTACTCAGAAACATAAGTCTACATGCTCCATCTTCTCTGAGAAGAGAATAAATGTCTTAGACTGTAGCAAAAGAACTTAAAGTAATATTCAAGAAAGAACTTCTAAATAATAAAGGTAGAATAGCCTTGGAATAATATTTATTATATTTTCTTCTTCTGTGACAATATTAAACAACAGCTGGAGCATTTTTAGTATGTTCTGATTTAAAGATTTTATTTATTTATTTGAGAGAGAGAGAGTGCACACATGAGCAAGGGGAGGAGCATAGGGAGAGGGACAAGCAGACTCTGTGCTGAGCATGGAGCCAGATGTGGGGCTCAGTCTCATGACCCTAAGATCATGACCTGACCCAAAATCAAGAGTCAGACACTTGACTAAATGAGCCACCCAGGTACCCCTGAGTATGTCCTGATTTAGATGAAACCAACCTATCAGTAAGAGAATTTAATTTTTGAATTATAAATAGACTGCTTAATCATGATATTCAATAGACAGTGTTAGACATTAAAAATATAGGCTTTTTAATGAGAAAAAAATGAGAAATACCTTCAAATATCTATTTGGAGTCGGGATACTAGAAAGTTCTTAGGAAGGATCTAAACAAAATGTTTCATCCAGTTTCTCAAAAAGCATTTTAGAAAGACCAAATTGTTTCTTCCTCAGAAGATAGGGTCTTCAAAGGATATTATTCATTTCAGTGTAGGTCAGCAAGTGTTTATAGAGCACACACAGTATTTTCAACACTGTGCTAAGACCTCTGATAGGTTTAGAACTATAAAACAAGGAACAATCACAGTGAAGAGAAGGGACATGTGCACATGAAACAGGTAAGATGCCAGAAATTTTATGACTTAGTGTCCCATTAAGCAGTATAGATAAAAAATGTTTTAGGCACTCAGAGAAAGGATCTGCAGTTCTCTCTCAGGACTTGCTAAAGCAAAATCTTTTATAGCTGTTGACTAGTGGACCTTTCAACTGGGATCAGGCTGTGCTGGAAGTGTCATCCTACAAAAACAGGGTAGCTTACTAAGCTTAAGGGAGACAAGAAATTTGCCTCTCTTTGGATTCATAGCTCATTTTTTTCTCTGTGCTTCTTTGTGCTTCTCAAATATAACATGAGCAACCCCAAACTCAGCAGCAATTATCCCTTTGCTGAATATTCCCTACATTTTCTTAAACTTACCAGGCAACTAAAACTTCAAAGTATTATTTTAAAAAATCTCATTGAAAACTTTGGCTTATTTTTCAGTCTAGTCAGAATTCAGCTTTCAAATTAGTTTTCATAGCTACTTTGGGATTCAATGTGATATATGCACTGGGACTCTATATAAACATGTTTCTTATTGTCTCATGGAGAGGATTGGAGAGAAACACATGGGCATAATTTTGGACTATTGATAAGACAATTAGATATCATAGGTAAAAATAGAAAAATGAGATGATGAATATTACCCTGTAACACCAGTGGTCATGAGGGGCCTCTTAAGGACCATGAAAATTATCCTGACCCTATAACAGTTAGTGGATTTGATGTAACATAAGGACTCACCTAAGGAAACTAAAGGTTGAGAAAAATGTGTAATGAATAATGAAATTACACAGTATTATCCCCCAAATGCTGTTCAGAAAAGTCTGTCATTGAATAATTTTCTTAAAAGAATTGTTTATATATAAAGGAATGAGGTTTATTTCCATATACTATTATGAAATGATTTCCAGGATATGTTATATAGTGAAAAAACAGGTATGCTACCATTTATTTAAGAAAAGGGATGTTATATGAATATATGGTGTTCTCAACCTTTCCTCTAGAGGTACAAAAATAAAATAAAACCAATGATAGATCAAGATGAAATGGACCAATTCCATAAAAGACACAATCTACCAAAACTTATGCAAAAAGAAACAGGCCATCTGAATAAATTTTATCTATTAAAGAAATTTAATCAATTCGTAACCTTCCAAAATAAAAAGCAACATGTCCAGATGGGTTCACTGGTGAATTCTACCTCTAAGGAAGAAATGATACCAATTCTCTATGATTTCTTTCCGAAAATAGAAGCAGAGGGAATACTTCCTAACTCATTTTATGAGCTCAGCATTACCATAGTACCAAAGCCAGACAAAGACATCACAAGAAAAGACTACAGATCAATATCTCTTATGATGCAAAGGTCCTCAACAAAATATTAACAAATTGAATCCAACAGTCTGTAAAAAGATTTATATACCATGACCAAGTGGGATTTATTGTGGTTATTCAAAAATCAATTAATGTAATCCATTACATCAACAGAGTAAACAACAACAACATATGATCATATCAGTAGATGCAGAAAAAGGATTCAACCAAATTCAACACAGATTCATGATAAATACTCTCAGTAAACTAGGAAGAGAGGAGAATTTACTCAGTTCGATAAAAATATCTACAAAAGGGGCGCCTGGGTGGCTCAGTCGTTAAGCGTCTGCCTTCGGCTCAGGTCATGGTCCCAGGGTCCTGGGATCAAGCCCCGCATCGGGCTCCCTGCTCGGTGGGGAGTCTGCTTCTCCCTCTCTCACTCCCCCTGCTTGTGTTCCCTCTCTCGCTGTGTCTCTCTCTGTCAAATAAATGAATAAAATCTTTAAAAAAAAAAAAATCTACAAAAAAATCTACAGCTGACACTATACTTAATGGTGAGAAACTTGAAACTTTCCCACTAAGATCAAGAATGAGGCAAGGATATCTCTTCTCACTACTGTTTTTCAGTATCATGCTGGAAATCCGAGCTAATGCAAATAGACAAGGAAATGAAATAAAAGGTATATAGATTGGGAAGGAACAAATAAAAGTATCTCTGTTCATAGATAACACAATCATCTATGTAGAAAATCCAAAACAATCAGTAAAAGAAGTCCTGGAACAAATAAGTGACTATAGCAATTTTTCAGGACATGAGGTTAATGTACAAAAGTTAATCTCTTTTCTACATATCAGCAGTGAACAAATGGGATTTGAAATCAAAAAGCACAGTATGATTTACATTAGCACCCCTCAAAAATGAAATACTTAGGTATAAATCTAACAAAATTTGTACCAGATTTATATGAGTAAAAGTACAGAACTCTAATGAATGAAATTAAAGAACTAAATCAATGGAGAGAGAGTCCATGTTTATACATAGGAAGACTCAATATTGTCAAGATGTCACTGTATCTCTGAAACAAATAATACATTATATGTTTTAAAAAAAAGAAGAAGATAGCAGGAGGGGAAGAGTGAAGGGGGGCAAATTGGAGGGTGAGACGAACCATGATAGACGATGGACTCTGAAAAACAAACTGAGGGTTCTAGAGGGGAGGGGGGTGGGGGGATGGGTTAGCCTGGTGATGGGTATTAAAGAGGGCATGTACTGCATGGAGCACTGGGTGTTATACGCAAACAATGAATCATGGTACACTGCATCAAAAACTAATGATGTAATGTATGGTGATTAACATACATAATAAAAAAAAAGATGTCAGTTCTTCTCGACTTGAACTACAGATTCATTGCAATCCCAATAAAATTCCCACAATTTATTTTATGGATATTGATAAACTTAATCTAAAGTTTATATGGAGAGGCAAAAGACTCAGAATAGCCAAGACAGTATTGAAGGAGAAGAACAAAGTTAGAAGACTGACACTACTGACTTCAAGAATTACTGTAAAACTAAAGTAATTATGACGGTGTGGTATTGGTGAAACAATAGACAAATACATCAGAACAGAGAGTCTAGAAATAGACCACCATAAATGTAGTCAACTGATCTTTGACAAAGGAGCAAATGAAGTAAAGATGATCTTTCCAATAAGTGATGCTGTCACAACTGGACATTCATATGCAAAAAAATTGAATATAGACATAGACCTTACACCCTTCACAAGAATTAACTCAAAATGAATCATAGTATATAACACAAAGCTATAAAACTCCTAGAAGGTAACACAGGAAAAAAATCTAGATGATCTTGAGTTTGGCAATGACTTTTTAGATAAAAGCTCGGATTTCCAGCATGATACTGATATTTCTTTCTCATGAAAGAAATAATGGATAAGCTGGACTTAACTAAAATTGAAAATTTCTACTCTGCAAAAGACAATGTCAAGATAATGAGAAGAAAAGCCACATCCTGGGAGAAAATATTTGCAAAGACACATCTGATAAAGAACTGTTAACCAAAATATGTGAAGAACTCTTAAAACTTGACAATAAGAAAACAAACAACCTGATTAAAAATTGAGCCAAAGGACAGACACCTCACCAAAGAAGATATACAGATGGCAAATAAGCATATGAAAAGATGCATCACATCATATGTCATCAGGTAAATACAAATTAAAGCAATGAGATCCCACTATATACCTATTAGAATGGCCAAAATTTGGAACACTTACAACACCAAATGATGGTGAGGCTGTGGAGCAACAGGCATTCTCATACATTGCTGGTGGGAATGCAAAATAGTACAGCTACTTCAGAAGACAGTTTAGCAGTTTCTCACAAAGCTAAACATACTCTTACCATACACTCCAGCATTTGCACTCTTTGGTATTTACCCAAAGCAGTTGAAAACTTATGTGCACACAAAAACCTGCACATATGTTCATAGCAACTCTACCCATAATTGCCAAAGCTTAGAAGCAACCTAGATGCCCTTCAATAGGTGAATGGAAAAACAATAGGTAGTACATTTAGACAATGGAATATTATTCAACACTAAAAGGAAATGAACGTCAAGCCATGGAGGAAACTTAAATGCATATTACTGAGTGAAAGAAGCCAATCTGAAAAGGCTGCATACTATATAATTCCAACGATATGACACTCTGGAAAAGGCAAAACTATGGAGACAGTAAAAAGATCAGTGGTTTCCAGTGAGAAGGAATGAATAGGCAGAGCACAGAGGATTTTAGGGCAGTGAAAATACTCTATATGATAACATATGATGGGTACATGTTATTATACATTTCTCCAAACCCACAGAATATACAACACCAAGAGTGAACTGTAATGTAAACTATGGATTTTGGGTGAACATGACCAGTTGATGTAGGGTCATCGATTGTAATAAATGTACCACTCTGATGGGGGATGCTGATAATGGGGGAGGCTCTGCATGTGTTGGGGCAAAGGATGTATGGGAAGTCTCTGTACCTTCCTCCTCAATTTTGTTGTGAACCTGAAACTTCTATGAAAAAAAAATCTTAATAAAAAAAAGAAATAAAATGAATGACACTTTTACACTTATAACTTGAATCCTCTTATGTTGAATAGCTTTACCTGTTGTATATTATACCCAGTGAAACTGTGCCAAGTTAATTGAACTTTGTTCCAAAAGTGACTAAGTTCATACAACTGGAAAATACAAACAACCTGGTTAAGCCTTTGGTGTTTTGTCCATACATTAGTTATGACATCCGTAGCAATGACACCAGCTGCATGCTCATGTAGTGGAAATGTTTTTCATTTCCCTAGATTTTTTTCATGTCTGCAGGTGCCACAGAAAGCAAATGAAAGTTGTCAATGATTTCCAGGCTGCTAGAGAATCCAGCCATTACATAAGACATCTGAAACTTTGTGAATGATGGTTCTTTATGGGTACCTCCTCAAGTGTTTTTCCCAGGAGCCTCCAGGATATATGTTGGGTGCTGAAAGACAAACGCTGATTCTTCTGAGTGGAGACTATTCTGCTCTTGTGCAGAATGTCTGTGTCTAATACAAAAATAGAAGAAGATAATGAATGTACAGTTTTTGTTTTGTTTTTTCTTAACACAGCATCAACTAGAAAGCCTAGAGATGGACATCCTCTCAATGTATAATCATTTTTTTCACTCGCACATTTGTTTCATGAACACAATTCCTAAAGTTCTACACCTTGCTATATGTGAACATATGTGCTTTAAGAACTCATAACTTATGTAATCAGGCTTACAATTTATTTGGTGATAATTTTGAAGACAGAATTGGAATATTAGCCAACATAGAAACCCAAAGAATGGCTCATATATTCCCCTCCATTTCCCTCCCTGTATTCTTTGTTTTCAAAAGATTTTTTGCCAGTAATGGGTGAGGAAGAACATTTAGTATCTCGAGATGAGATGGATAGTTCTCGTCACCCTGAGAAAATCCTGTTGTTAAGGTTCCTGAGTGCTGACTGTAGTGCTGGAAATAAACGGGAGTGAATCAATTTAAGTTACCTTTGTCTTTAAAGTCTGATGTGTCACAGAATTAGGTTTCTGAGAGAAAAATGAACAAAATAAGCAGGCCCTTGGTGGCAGAGATGTCTTATTTGCACGATAGAGTGTCAAAATTAATATTTATTGACTGCCTGCAGGGGCTAAGTTGGTTTGAAGTATTCTACATATGTCATTTAATTAAAATTTCCCCACCTGCTGTGATGTAGGCTGCAAATGAACGGCACTTGAGAGAGCAACAGGCACACATCTTTGTTGTATCATGTTGCCCATTGGGTCAGAGACTGAGATATGTTAGCAGATCTCAAAGAACATGGCAGAAAGGTGCCACTTGACCTTCAAAGAGCAAAATCTTCTGAACTGCATGTTTTATTAATGATAGGGGATGACATTTTCCTTTTTTTAGTCAGAAGTTATCATGGTAGTTACATGGCTAGAGAATTATATTGCTAAAATGTGCCTCAACCATCTCATTAAGTCCATTCATTCCTTGACTGTATGAGTATAAATATATGATGTATGGATTTCTGATACTTGTCTGTTCATTTGTTTGGATTTGAGCTTATCCCTTAACTTAGAGAAGTACCTGGGTATAGTGCACTTGTATTAGTCAGGGTTCTCCAGAGAAACTGAACCAACAGGTTGTGTATTCATATACACACAGAGAGAGAGAGAGAGAGAGAGAGAGGAGAGAGAGAGAGAGAGAAAGAGATTTTAAGGAATTGGCTCATGGAGAGGGAAGTCCAAAATCTGCAGGTAAGCCAGCAAGCTGGAGACCCAGGAAGGAGCCAGTGTTGCAGTCTAAATCCAAAGGCAGTCTACTAGCAAAATTCTTTCTTGCTCTGTGGAGATCATCCTTTGTTCTGTTCAGGCCTTGAACTGATTAGATAAGGCCCACCATACTATGAAGACAATGTTTTACTCGGGTCCATTCTTTAAATTTTAATCTCATCCAAAACACCTTCACAGATACATCCAGAATAATATTTGACCAAGTATCTGGGTACCATGGCTTGCCAAGGTGACATTCAAATTAATTATCATAAGCCCTGAAACTCCTTCTTCAACAACCAAAGAGGAACTTATGGAGTTCTTATGGAGTTCATTGAGGTACAATAAAGTTCTCTGTTTCCCAGATTCAGGAGTAGCAAAATGTTGGCTACTTAAATAATTCTTCAAGAAGCCCTTTCCTCAGTAAACTGGGGTTTACTGCATGGAGGTTTACTGCATTCCACTAACTAGACTGACTTGCCCACAGCTCTCTGCAAGTTTCCTTAGGATGCCTAGTGTGAATGGAAGAAATTGTCATTGCTTTAGCTCCTTATCCAGCATCCCACAGCTGCCAAGAGTGTGAAGGTGGGCATATCTGCATCCCTTACATCTTCTATAAATTTGCCATCAGCCTAAGCTTTGAACGGTTTTTATTTAATACTGAGGTTCGTAACTTATAGGAGGGTCATAATCTTGATCTGAGAGCACTTGGTTGTATGGTGGATTAAGGAACCTGCCTGATTATTTCCAAACATTTTTTTCCATCATTAGGATTCTTAATAAATCAGGAAGATGTGAGCAAAGCTCTCTTTCCTTTTTTTTTATCACGTGGATTCATTCTTTTACCATTTATTTCTTCAAAATCTTACTCCTCCTTGAGTATAACCTTGTAGAACTTGGGACGGTCTGATGCTGATGTTGATGTACACTTGCTTATCTATTTGTCCTTCTTTTCTACCTGAAAACTCTGTCTGTTATGTTATCAGAATAGTCCTTCATGACCATACCCCATTCAAATTAGATCAACTTCCAGAGTCCACTAAAGTTTGTAAATTCTTTCTATCTACCAATATTGTCTATCTTATTGCATAAAAAATTAATAAATATCATTTTGTAATGCTAACAAAGAAGAGAACCTATCGATGAGGCTAAAAGCTCTAATTCTAGCAAATATTTGAATAGTTTTAAATTTATACAGATGATTTCACTTGGCACCTCAACCTTCATTTCTTGAGTTTACCTACATCTTCCTGTCTTTATTTTTAAACTCTGGGCAATCATGTTTGCTTCTTTCTTGCCTTTACCTAGAAAGTATGTGGGCTTATACAATTTCGAATTTGCTTTTATTAACTTGGAGATCTTTCTGAAGTTTAGAAGTACACACAGCTTGTTACCTATGCTATCATAAATAAACAACTCATATTCGTACTCGTACATTCTCTTTCTTCATTCTGCAATGCAGAACTTGGATCAGGATCAATGTGAGTTATGTATATGCCTCCTAAAAAGGCCTCATTCTCACAGGACATCAAAATAGTCTGGGAAGATAGTATCAGCAATAGGGGTTCAGTGGGAGAGATGGAGTCTACTGCTGGCATTTGAATTATGTGAAAGACAGATTCATGCAGTATGTAAGTCGTAGGGGACTGTCATAGAAGCCTTAAATTCAAACATACTCTCTGTATTTATTTCAACCTCATGCCAGAAAGACATGCTGTACATAAAGATGACTATTTCTTTCACAGCCATTGTACTGTAAAAGAAATAACAGTCTATGTTGTTTGGTGGCCTTGCTAGGGAAAAAACAGTCCTCTCTCCTAGAGCTGACTGTGCAGCATACCTTGATACTGAGAACTGCGTGCATGACATTTGCAGCGGTTAGGTCGATGCTGGAAATTAAGTAGCAACTTCAGCTGTATTACTTAAGGTGGGAACAAGTCATTTGTGATAGCAAGAGCATTTTCTTCCGAATTGCAGTGTGAAAGAGAAAGCTGAAAAACGTTTGACAGTATTCCAGTTGGCAAACGGTAGCATTTTAATAAGTCAATACTGCTGAGGGTGCAGTGCAAAAGCTCATCGGAAAGTGAAATAAATTGATGGGAGCTCAGACCAGTGAACATTATCACCATTCTAAACTGCATGTACATATGTGTTTGGAGCACATACATGAGTAACCTTTCGAAATAATACACACATCTGACCATATGCTCTAGGGAATGCCGTTAAAATCTCTGCCACAGTTTTCAGAAAGAAATAAACAAAATTTACATTTGGCACCAGCATGAGCGTATAACTATCTTGGGATAAGACAGATACGAAGCAATATTTTAAAATGACTTTTATGCTGCAATGCCTGGCTTTTTGTAAGGCAGTCACTAAGATGATTGTTTTGATTTCAGCATAAAGATTTTTAGGATGTTTTTTGAATATTTATAATACATAATCCTATACTTTGGGCAATTATTTCCTTACATATAGTACCTGATCACTTTCTAAATAGATTTTTTTAAAGTTTCATTATTCTATCTTTTGCTTTTTGCCATTATCATTACTATTACTACCACAATTATCAAATGATTGCAGTGTTGTTCTCAGGAATGTTCAAATCCCTTCCACAGGCATGAAGCCTCTTAAAACTCACTGTATATTGATTTACTTTTTCCCTTCTATTGGAAAACGGTTGGTAATAAATCGACTGTTAACTATTGTTCCCAAGTAAGTCCCACCAATCCATGTGTTCTTTTCTCAGAAAAATAAATTTCACATTATTGCAACAAAGGAAACACGCAATGCTTGCACTGTTCCTGTGAAAAATCCCCGTTCAAACACTATGCTGCTTACACCTTAATGTGGCTAAAGGGAGAAAAGAGAGGGATCTGTCCACCATGACACAGAAAAATCATAGTTTCTATCTGCCACTCATAGAAAAGGGTGTGAAGGGTGGCACTGTCCCATCCCTCTGGCCTTGAAGCAGAACCAAATCTTTGTTTCCTCCACCCCATGGGGTAAGAGGTTCAAATCCATGCACCTGCGTGAACAAAAGGACGACATGTGCACATCAAGGCTGAAACACAAGGTGTTTGTCTTATAGTCCATTTGGACAGCCATAAGGAAGCACCACAGACTGGGTGGCTTATACACAACAGAAATTTACTTCTCCCAGTTCTAGGAATGGCAGTCTGACATCAGGATGCCCGTACGGCTGGATAGAGGTGAGAGACCTCTGCCAGGTTGCCGACTGCCAACTTCTCATTCTCATGTAGCAGAAAAAGGATGAGGGCATTCAGGCTTGCTTTTATAATGCACTAATCCTACTTGTGAGGGCTCCACCTCCATGACCTTATGACTTCTCAAAGGCCCACCTCCAACTACCATCACAGTGGAGGGTTAGCATTTTGACGCGTGAATCTGGGGGGACATAGCAGTGGGAATCTTTGAAGGCTGTGAAATGTAATGTTGTGTACACAATGAAGAGATGGGAGAATAAATCCTTGTCAAATGGTCTCTAGGTCTCTTGCTACCCTGAAATGCCCTTTTCCTTGTTTATTTTAAAAGAACCAAAATAAGGCCTTGCTTAGAGAAGGGAGAGCCCTCCCCGCCCTCCCCGATTTTGACAAGCAAATAATATACAAGGTTCTCTCCATTTTGCTTTGCTGTGATGTGTAGATGTGCAGTTTTCCTTGCAATTGTTGCTGCTGCCAACCTAAGCCCAACCTTGCTTTTCCACAATAGCACTTCTACAGCGTCCTGATTACGGGGCCCTCTTGCCAGGCTTTCCCCTGTACTTGATGTCCCCACAACCACCTTCAGCCAATGATCATCAACACTACTTACAATTTTAATAAAACAGCCATTCATTGACACCCAGACTAGTGTAAGTCAACATTTCCTTCATCCCCATGGCTCGCTCTTGCAGTACCCATCACCTTGGCAGAGACTAACGCTTTTGAGATCTGAGTCTGTGTCTGAGCTTTGTGCTCTCTGAGAGAAGGGGTTGTATGTGTCTTACACATCATTCCTTCCTCAGCATTGAGCACCAACCAGACTCGGGCCTTCAGATATTGGTGGAAGTACATAAACTTGAGAGTGATAATGAGTTCTAAACACATATGCCAAACCTCAGATATCTCCAGCCATCGTTTTTTAAAAATTGGTAGAATCCAGGAATTTAGAAAGTTAGGGGGAGGAACACTCCCTAAAGTTTCCAGGTTTCAACTGATCCAAGTTTATAATTTGATCTTGACATTTTTCATGGAACTCAGGATTGCATAGATAAACCCAAATGGAAAGCTCACTTACAACATTTTCCCTCTGTTCATAGTATCCAGCAAAGGCTCAGCTTCTTTTTTTTTTTTTTTTAAAGATTTTATTTATTTATTTGACAGAGAGAGACACAGCGAGAGAGGGAACACAAGCAGGGAGAGTGGGAGAGGGAGAAGCAGGCTCCCCGCAGAGCAGGGAGCCCAATGCGGGACTCGATCCCAGGACCCTGGGACCATGACCTGAGCTGAAGGCAGTCGCTTAACCAACTGAGCCACCCAGGCGCCCAAGGCTCAGCTTCTGATTGTTCCTCACCAAAGACCTGAATCGCAGTCTCGGGGAGGGAGCTCAGTTGTAATTGCATAAAAGCATTTTATAAAAAAACAATATTTGTGGAGTCAGTTTCAAGAACAGTTTGTAGCCTCGTGTCTAAAACTTGCCTGTAAATTACAGAGTGGGCACAACTGTGTTATATCAAGACCAAGAGAAGAACTTAGAAATGTCATCAATACCATGAGAAACGTGTACATTCGCCAGTTTTTTATTTCCTTATAAAATACACATATTTTCTGCCAGCTATATTGCCTCCAAGCATATAATAACACACAGATTAATGTTCAAACATCTCATCCTCATGCCTGGCTTCTCAATAATCAACCTTAGAAATATCCATAAGGCTATTTAAATCTTCTGTTTTCCTTTGTCTCTTAAGTATATGTTAATTTGACATCTCAAGCATAAGAGTAGATTTCTCATTTACATGATTCTAGGTACTTCTCTTCCTCCCTCTCCCCCTCTCCTTTACATTAATTTACATCTATCTATCTATCTATCTATCTATCTATCTATCTATCTATCTATCTATCATCTATCTATTGTCTATCTATCTGTCATCTACCATCTATCTAATCTATCTAACCATCACCTATCTGTCATCTATTTTTCTACCATTTACCTGTTGAATTAGAAAGTAAAGGACACAGAAGTGATATTTCTCAATAATTCTCCAAAGACTCAAGCTATAGTTATTTCAGTTTCTTAAATGCCCGTGGGAAGTCATTCTTACTAATCCATCTGGCCAACAGATTTTATTGGTATCAACACTTCTGTGCCACAAGTCAAAATTGAGTTTTTTTTTCTTGTTTTCTATGAGAGTCTTATTGTGGCAATGATGAGGGGCTATGAGAGGGAAATCCAGTCCAACTTCTGTGGCTTGCTGGCCAGGAAAGGAAGTCACAGTTTGAATGTGAAAATGAAGCCTTACATACTGAACTTTAATTACAGTTGTCCTCCCATACCCCTTATCCATGGTTTCGCCTTCTGCAGTCTGTTTTACCCATGATCAACCATGGCCAGAAAGCAGATGATCCTCCTGATTTATCAACCGGTCAGTAATAGCCAATGCTGTGTCACTGTGCCTGTGTCCTTCACCTCACTTCATCTCATCACGTAGGCTTTCTGTCACCTCACATCATCACAAGAAGAAGAGGGGTGAGTGCAGTATAATAAGTTATTTATTTATTTTTTTCTTATATATATTTTTTATATATATTTTTTTATTCTTATGTTAATCCCCATACATTATATCATTAGTTTTAGATGAAGTGTTCCATGATTCATTGTTTGTGCACAACACCCAGTGCTCCATGCAGAATGTGCCCTCCTCAATACCCACCACAAGGCTAACCCTTCCTCCCACCCCCCTCCCCTCTAGAACCCTCAGTTTGTTTTTCAGAGTCCATCGTCTCTTATGGTTCGTCTACCCCTCCGATTTCCCCCGCTTCATTCTTCCCCTCCCGCTACCTTCTTCTTCTTCTTTTTTTTTTTTTCTTAACATATATTGCATTATTTGTTTCAGAGGTACAGATCTGAGATTCAACAGTCTTGCACAATTCACAGTGCTTACCAGAGCACATACCCTCCCCAGTGTCTATCACCCAGTCACCCCATCCCTCCCACCCCACCCCCCACTCCAACAACACTCAGTTTGTTTCCTGCGATTAAGAATTCCTCATATCAGTGAGATCATATGATACATGTCTTTCTCTGTTTGACTTAAGTACAATAAGTTATTTAGAGAGAGACCGCATTCACATAAGTTTTATTATAGTATATTGTTATAATATATTTTATTATTAGTTATCATTATAATCTCTTACTGATCATAGGTGTGTATGTATAGGAAACAACTTCATACATAAAGTGTTCAGCATTATCTGTGGTTTCAGGCATCTGCTGGCGGTCTTGGAACCACCCCATGGATAAGAGGGTGATTGACTGCCTTCATTGTTTCTAGCACTTTCCTAGGACTGGTAGTGGTGGGCAATCAAATCAGTATCTATCTCGTTCCTGTGGAATATATTTCACTCTTCTTTACCTGGACCCAGAGACTGAGTTAACTGAGAGCAACCTGGCATGCTAAGAAAAGAGTTCCAGACTTCAGGTCTGTCACCTCATCTGGGGGGGCTGAGTTTCACAAACAGCCTTCCTGTACACTGCATGGGACCACTGACTCAGTGCCTTGCCATTCCATGAAGACTTCTCTGCATTTAGCTCCTCAACAAGCTCAGTCTCTGACCCAAGACAGAGTGGCTCCTCTTTCACTCATGCAGTCTACTTTTTGTGTCACCATGCCTGTGTTTTACTGTTTAAGGTGCCCCAGTGTAGTGTCAGCATTTACAAACATGGTTAACCTTTGCTCCAAATGCAAATAGAAATGCGGTGCCACAGTAAAACCAGGCCACTGCCTGGAGAGCACTGGATGATTGAAATGGACGCTGTGAACCCTCTTCATCTTAGAGCAAAATGGCAAAAACATTCCAACTCATCAGATGTAAAAAGTATTTTAATTTAATCAGTTGTAACACTGTTTAATCATTTGGTCTTGCACATGATTAGTATCACCTAATTCCCCGGAAAATACTGTAGAATATTTGAGAGCTGGTCCTCAGAGGTACGGTCACACACATGTACTCAGACATATGACATTCACACACATTTATTTGATAAAACACATGCTGTATCTATATAGGGGGTGGTTATGTAGAAGCTCATGCGGGGAAGGAAGAAAGGAGGAAACATTGATTTACTCATGTAAGGCACCGGTTATGTTTGTGTTTCTGCTTTGTTTTGTTTTGTCTTATTTTCCTATGTGGATCAGGTTCCCTCTTGAGATAGGGTTGCCCAGTTGGGTTAGTGTGCTGGGTGGGGTGGAAAGTATGTGCACTAGAAAATCAAGTCATCTTGAGTTAAAATTCCTGCTTGAAACTTAAGGGCCACAGGGCTTTGGGAAAATGACATCACCTCTCTGGAACTTGGTTTCCTCTTTTGCAAAATGCAGAGAATTATGTATATCTCATAAGGTTGCTGTAAAGCTTTAAAATAACATGTGAAGTGTTTGGCAGAAAATCTCATTTCCTCAACATGTTCTCTTCACTGGTGTTATTAGACCAGATAAACATCTTGAATCTTGACTTGATTTTGATTATAAGGCTGGACTAGTTTTAAGTGAAAACCCCAAAATTCTTATTATTGTAATTCTGAAAAATGAATGGAATACGAAATTCTCCAAGAATTTCATGGAATATTAAGAATGAAGAGCACCTTTAAGTGGCATCCACCTAGATTGAATGAGCACTCAAAATAAATCAAAAGTAAACACGACAAAACAAAAGCAACAATGCAAACAAACAACCCAAAATAACTCTGAGTAACTGTGCTGTTCTTTGGAAGTATTTCAGATTATGGTGCCCATATAGCATGGGGTGGATGGTGGTTTCTCTATGGAGAACAAAGTGTGTGACGGATGATCTTTAGAACATAAAACCTGGTGTGTTTTCTCAGAATTCCCCAAGGAAGTTCTGTGGCAAATAGGCTCTGTAATGGGACTCTCTGTTTGTTGGTTGGAGGAATGAGCATGGAATTTAATGTCCCAATTTGCCCCATGAAGTAAAAGTCCTAGTTATTGTGTTTTCAAAGCTCGCTCTCTCTCAGGTATGCTGGTTACTTAACCCTCTTTTGTTTGATAGAATTTAAACTTTGTTAAGCTGACAATTGATACTGCTCAAAGTATTTCAGCTATTTTGTTCTCTTTGGAGAGGTTTACCATTGATCACGATATGATTGTGCCCATGGGCCCATTGAAAACAGTGGAAATACTGCCTAAAAAAACAACCTCAGCATATGGCCTAGCCTTCTTTTGTAGTGTAGGCAATTTGACAGACACACACAGTTCTGCCCTCCTCCAACCCACCACCATGGAATGCTCTCCTTTGTGACCAAATTATTCTTTTATAAGTCACTAGGCTTATGGAAGAACTATTTTCAAAATATGGTATGACATATTTGTCATAGAATGAGTCTAAGTCTTAGAAAAGCTTATTGTTTAGTTTTCAAGTTAAAATCAAACTTTAAAACTCTCTCCTTCAAAGGGGTTTTGGAGGCGATAGAGGTGTTTATCCCCTTTATTTTAGTGATGGCTTCATGGGCATATGCATATGTCCAAACCCATCAAATTGTGTACATTAATTATGTACAGTTTTTTTTTGTTTATCAGCTATATTTATATAAAGCTGTTAAAAATAAATTAGAAACTCTCTTCTTGTACTTTTAATAAATTAAATTTAAAAAATAAGCTATTAACCATCATTTAATTTCCACACCAAATCAAGGGAGGAATTCACTCTTGATATTCTAGCCTATGAATATATCTAGTACTGATTTGTTATACTTCAGACAATGTAGTTTGATAACAATATTCCTAACATAAGATGTAATTATTGAAGTTGATTCCAAGGAAGTCTGGAATTTTCTTCATGGTCTGGGATGATCCATTTGTAGGCCTCTTAATGTCAAGACGGGTAGACTAGTTAGCACTGCAAGCTGCTTTTCAGCCCTTTAATTCTTGTAGTATTTTCATAACAAACGTGTGTGTGTGTGTGTATGTGTGTGAGAGAGAGAGAGAGAATGAAGAATATCAGTGCTAACATTTTAAAATTTAAAAATAGATGCCTGCTTTGAAGTTCTATTTGCTAAGGTTAACATTTTCCAGAATGATCGTTCATATTTGGCCCAGTTGTAGGTAATTATTATAATGGGGATTAACTTATGTCTAGATATGAACATTTTGCCTTTGCTTCTAGTGGGATTATTACTTCAGAAATTTTAATAGAACATGACTATGAACCTGCAGCATACTGATATATCCCAATTTGACCATAACATTGTCTGGGTGTTACTGATCTCTTGTCTACTAGCTTTGAGATGGCTGCTGAGTCTTAACTCTGTCTTTCACAGGTGTAAATGTGAAACCTTAGGGGATTTGTCTTACAAATAAAGGTAGACTCTTCAAAATAAAACCCTTACTCTCCAATTATAAACAAAACCAAAGAGGGAAAGAGGGGAAGTATTTAATAAAGTCACTGTGACTCCATAGAGATTTCTTTGATGAACTAAAATTTTGAAGCCTGTTTTAAAATGCACAAAGGGCCAAAATTAAGAACACATAAAAACAAATACCGGGAGCTTTCAAAAAGGTCTTTGTAAAGCTAAAGCCTTACAGGGCGCCTGGGTGGCTCAAATGGTTAAGCATCTGCCTTCGGCTCAGGTCATGATCCCAGGGTCCTGGGATCGAGTCCCGCATCGGGCTCCCTGCTCAGCGGGGAGCCTGCTTCTCCCTCTGACCCTCTCCCCTCTCATGCTGTTTCTCTCTCGCTCACTCTCTAAAAAATAAATAAAAGGAAAAAAAAAAAAAAGCTAAAGCCTTACATAACTAGAGACATGTGGAAAATGCTAGGGGCCATTAAAAGCCAGGAAGAAGAAAAGCATGACGGGATAGACTCCCTGCTTGGGTCAAATGGATAATGTGAACAAATACCAGGAAAAAGGTGGAACTACCAAACTATGAAGGATTTCAATGAGAATAATCTCTAACCTGGAAATATAAAGGCAATTCAGGGAGAATTTCAGTCCAAGAAATTAAAGATATGGTCAGAATAAATATGGGACATAATATGTGCCTCCAAATATATTCAGAATCCTTTTTCATTTCCATTTCCAACACCTAAGTCAAGATCCCCATGTTCTGTCACTCAGATGAAGCATTGGGCTCTTATATGGTCCCTTTTCTTCCACATTTACTCCCTTGCAATCCTGCCTTTGAAGAGCAGTCAGGGAAATTTTTTAAAACCATAAACTTGATCATGTTATGTCCTGTTTACAGTCCCAGCCCTGATAGATGGTACCTCTCTACCTCTTTGTCCTTCACCCATTCTGTGCTCCTCTTGGCAACAAAAGCCCATGAAACTTCTTTCTGCTCAAAGCTTGAACAATCCAAACTCATTCCCACTTTAGGACCTTTAAGAGATCATGGTAGCTGTTCCTTCTACATGCAATGCTTTCTCTCCTAATATCCACCAGCTGAGTATCTTCACGTCATCCACACCTCTGCCGGACTATCACTTTCTCAGGGAGGCCTTCCCTGGACTTCTTATGTAGAATGGTCACCCATTTGTCTGTGTAGGGACTAAGCACCTCATTGCTTTTCTCTCATTTATGTCTGTTGTCTCTCTCGCCCCATTAGGAGGTCTGCAAGGGTAAGTACCTTATTTTATTCATCGTTGTGTCTCCTCCGTGCCTAGTATGTAATAGGCTTTCAATAAAATGTTTACATGACAGACTGACTGACTGACTGAAAGTATGAATGATTAAGAGCTGGGAGAAATCAGGGACGCCTGGGTGGCTCAGTCAGTTAAGCGACTGCCTTTCGCTCAGGTCATGATCTCAGGGTCTGGGGATCGAAACTAGTGACAGGCTCCCTGCTTAGTGGGGAGTCTGTTTCTCCCTCTCCGCCCCCCACTTGTGTTCTCTCTCTCTCTCGCTCAAATAAATAAAATCTTAAAAAAAAGAGCCGGGGAAAATCAAAGACAAAAGGGCACTATGCAAGTTAGGATTGGTGTCTAGGAGATGCTATTGGAAGAGGTGGGGTCAGGTTGTAACTTTGCCCAGACCTTGCAAAGGTGGAAAAGAGACCTGGGCACATACTCTGGGCCAGGGGATTGGTAGAAGGGGATGGCCCCTGGGCTTTGGAAGATGGTGAAGAATGAACCAGCCTAGAAAGGAACTTGCATGGCAGGAAATGGTGGGAATGAGACTAAACAGAGTGGGGTCCAATTAATGGCAGGAGGGTTTGCAAACTACACAGAAAGATCAGTGATTCCAGAAAATAGAGTGTTTTCTGTGTCTGTGCATGTTGTGTGCAAAATTAAACTATGTTTAATACAGAGAACATTTTGTCACAACTAATTTTCTAAATGATTTCCTCACTTACTACAAACATTTTTGTTGTTGTTAAATTACTCTAGAAAACCTTATTATTACATCTGTTGTTAAATTACTCTAGCAAACCTTATTATTACATCTGTTAATTCTGCTGATGTTCACACAGACATAAAGTAAAACATTTTTCTCTAAAACTAATATACACTCTTCATTTTAATTTATTAGACTTGGGTTGTAGTATTACAAAACTCCACTTGCAGAGAAGGTCATAATTAATATGTGGCCTATTTAATTTTATTTTCACAAAAGAACCATGAAAAGCATTTCATAATTGGGAAATGTGACTGTTCTTCACAGAGCTTGTATTTCCTATCTTAAAGCTTGACCGACCTAGATGCTTATAATCAGAGTTTCTCTATAGAATAAGAAAAAAAGAAGCATGCAAATAAAAACTCTCAATCATTTTTAACATTGCAAAGATGCAATATGTTAACAAAAATTGTTTAGGTCATTCTCTCATGCCAAGGTCATTTTAAGCTGCCTCGGTCAGGATTGAATTTGACTGACAGTTTTGAACCAAATGTGCCCTGGAGACCCTCATTCTTAATTTGCATGCTTCCTATGCAACCTTGGACTAGCTACTTTAGCTCAATTTCCTCAACTGTGAAATGGATTCAATAAACAGTGTCTTTGCAAAAATGCAAACTGTAGCTGAAATAAGCCTTATGCTAATGATGACCTGTTCTGACAGGAGCTTCCCTGTCCTTTCATTTCTATCAATGTTGAGAAATGCTATTTTATAAAAATCCCTCAGGTTTATTTAGGTTGAGACTTTTTGTTCAGAATGGCAACTATCTCACAACAAACACATGAAGACTCAGTAACAGTGAAAAATTTCAGCATGGAAAACTAAGAATAACAACAGACCTCTTGATGCAGAAGGGCATCTAAATGGAGCTGAGTCAGAACAACAGGCTCAGCTTTACTTAAGGAGAGCAGCTGCCCAAGGAGAGGTAATGAGGCATGGGGTAGAGTCAGGGTGCACACCCACTGGAAATCCAGCTACCAGTCTTTACCCCTATGGAACTATTCTGAGGGGTGAATTACTATTTGCTCTGCTTTTTCTTGAAGCCCTAGGATGTTTTCTGCCACGATCCCAGAACAAGGCAGATACTGCAAATCCCAGGAACCATGGAGCAAAAAGTGGGAGGATATTAACAGTCATAGACTGCATTCTGTGGATTGGAGTCTTAGGAGGGGAAGTCCTGGAGATGGGGCTGGCAGGCCAGGGAGCAGTGGGTGCTCACCTCCTCTGAATGGTACAGAGAAGGCGGGGCTAGGGTGTGGTAGGATCAGGACAGTTCAGTGCCCTCCTGCAGGGCCCAGAGGACGTTTGGGAGATTGGTGTCCTCACAAGAGGAAAAGATGTCATTGTCTCCAGGAATCCACAAGATGAGGCATCAAGATGAGAGGTAGAGCTGGAAATGTCTTGGAAACAAAAATGCCACCATAGGTGAACATTCATGTATAAATCGGAGGAGTGAGAAATAACACTGCCTAAGAGTGAATCCGTGGCGTGGGGCATGCCAGAAGTGATCCCCTAGAATGAAAAGAGAGAAAATGGAGAAAAGAAGGCAAGGGTAGAGGATCAAGAACAGAAAGTAAACCAAGGTGTTTTGGAAAAAGAAACAAGAGACTAGGTAATAATTAGCCATGAAAAATGATGGAACAAACTTTCTAGAGTTATGGAAAGACTATCCTATATAAATGAAAGAGCTCATCAAGTTCTACACAAAATCAGTGGAAAGGGACCCACATCCAGATACAGCTTGGCAGCTTTTTGGGATGCTAAGATAATCCTGCAGGTGTCTGCACAAAAAAAAATAGAGGCTGCCGAACCACACAAATAATTTACAAAAACATATTGACACCAATTTCAGTAAACTTACATTGTCTAAAAGAAATTTCAGTATTTATGGGCTTGATGCCATATTCTGCTTTACTGTGTAAGGGAGGCCAATTTAATACTTTCAAAACTCTGCCTTCTGATTTGTAGAAAACGGGTAGAGATATTTACTTCTTACATTGGTTGTGGGCATGAAACAGCATCAGTGGCCTTGGTGGTTGATGAAATTTCACACTCTAGGAAAGGTAGGGAGAGTAACTTCATGTGTTAAATTGGAAATATTAGTGTGAACTCATGACCTTAAAAAGATGATTATTCTCTAGTCTGTCATCACTAATTGTCCCTACAGTGGCCACACTTCCACCCACCTGCAGCCCTCATGTGTCCAGAGTGCCCATATTTTGTCTCTAATAATGCACACCACTAAAACGTACCAGAATACCTGGGCAGGAAATTGATCCTATGTTTTTGAGCAAAAAAACCAAAACCAAAAAAATCCCCAAAAAACAAAAACCCAAAAAAACCCCCCAAAACAAACAACCCCCCCAAAAAACCCCAAAACACCAAACCAGAATTGGTCTGGAATATCCTTTTGTTGTCTGGAATCCCAGGGATAACTTCAAAAATGTCAAGGGCAGTGCTGAAGGACAGAAGAGCAAATTTAAAGGGGGCTTGTATGAGCTAAGCTGGAAGTACCATCTTTATAATAATGATAATAATCATAATAGTTAATTGAAACAAGTGGAGACTGTGAACAGCTATGAATTAGTAATTATATTCAAAAGAGAAAAGTGAATGTAAAATGTACGAAATGTAGATGTAATACAAAGAAGGGCATATATAATAGTGTATGTTTAATTATTTATTGATTTTAATAAATAAAGGAGTGTTAATAAATGCAATGCTTATGAAGCCCCATGCCATGTGAAATTTTAATGAATTGAAACTATAAAAGATGTAAACAATCTGCAAAATGCAACAGAAAAAATTACCTAGAGAGTAGCATATTTGAGAGTAGCAGGAATCATCTTTCGATATATCCACCATGATTTTGATAATTTTGATGTTATTCAGCATAGTTTTTATTACCTGGAATATAAAAGAAAGAAATTGGGAAAAATGAATCATTAACAATTTAAATTATGAGTAAATTCCAACTCTCCTACATTCTGCAAATTGTATCTTCTATAGATGCAAATGTATTAAAATTAAAACTGCACATTTATTTTATGGATATCTTGAATATATGACTATTTTGTTTCTTATTTTAATTATGTATCTATTTATAACCACAAGAATGTATTTCTATCTGTGTGGGAAGGAAAGAAAAAATACAGAGAATTGTGAGTAATTCAAGTAATCCAGGAAAAAGTAGGGAATACGCCAAGGTGAGGCAGGTCTCCCTTTGCCCCACTGACATCAGAAAAGCCAGCTGAAGCAGCCAATCACCGTATGCTCCCAAATGGTGAATTAGCCGAATGCCTGGAGAAATCACTATGCAGAAAATTCTCACATCTCCTAAGAGATGAGCCCTCCAGAGGGCCTTGCTAATTGTAACAAAATGCTGGTAAGTACATGTTTTTTGGCCTGTTTGTTGTCATATAATTATAGCTTCACAGGAAGTTGCAAAGAACAGTCAGAGAGATCCCATGCACCCAGTTTCCTCCCCATGGACTCATCCTCCATAGTTATAGTTCAATATCAAATCAAGATTTTGACATTGGTACAATCTGTGTGTATAGTTACCTGTTATTTTATCAGGGGTATAGATTCATGTAACCGTTACCACCGTCATGACATAGAACTATTATATCCCCCCAAAGATCTCCCAGTGTCATTTCCTTATAGTCTCAGACTCCACCCCCACCCATGCACCACCACCATCCCTGGAAAAATACTGTTCTGTTTTTAATGTCTATTACCTTGTCATCTTGGGAATGTTATATAATTGGAATCATATGGCTACATTCGGTTTCTGTTTTTCATTTAGCACAGTGCCCTTGAAAGGCAGCTATGCTAACCACTATACCACCAACGCAGCACAGTGCCCTTTTTAAATGGTTGAGTCTTAGTCAATGTAAGCTACTCTACCATTGATGAAACTGGAACCTAAATACAGAATTGGTCACAATCTGTTTATATTTGTCCAAAATGTATCAAAATTTATGAGGAAATCCAGAAAAAATATCTCTGCTATTGAAATAAGTCAAAGACTTAGGACAATGGCTTTAAACCTTAATTATACAACCTTTTTATAAAGATGTTGCCATTTGTTTCCCAACAGAATTCATTCACTGTCAAAAATAACAGATGGTATGGAGTGCCTGGGTGACTCAGTTGGTTGAGTGTCTGATGCTTGATCTCAGCTCAGCTCTTGGTCCTCAGGGTCCTGGGTTCAGGCTCTACATTGGGCTCCATGCTGGGCATGGAACCTAATTAAAAAAATACAGATGGCATAAAAAGATAAAAGCCATTTTTTTTTCATTCATTTGGGCAGCATTAATTGGATTGCAAAATATTACTAAATTTTTTGTTTGTTTGTTTGTTTTATTCTTATGTTAATCCCCATACATTGCACCATTAGTTTTAGATGTAGTGTTCCATGATTCATTATTTGTGCATAACACCCAGTGCTCCATGCAGAATGTGCCCTCCTCAATACCCACCACCAGGCTAACCCATCCTCCCACTCCCCTCCCCTCTAGAACCCTCAGTTTGTTTTTCAGAGTCCATCGTCTCTTATGGTTCGTCTACCCCTCCGATTTCCCCCGCTTCATTCTTCCCCTCCTGCTACCTTCTTCTACTTCTTTTTTTTTTCCTTAACATATATTGCATTATTTGTTTCAGAGGTACAGATCTGAGATTCAATAGTCTTACACAATTCACAGCACTCACCATAGCACATACCCTCCCCAATGTCTCTCACCCAGCCACCCCATCCCTCCCACCCCACCCCCCACTCCAGCAAACCTCAGTTTGTTTCCTGCGATTAAGAATTCCTCCTATCAGTGAGATCATATGATACATGTCTTTCTCTGTTTGACTTATTTCGCTCAACATAATACCCTCCAGTTCCATCCACGTCGTTGCAAATGGCAAGATCTCATTCCTTTTGATGGCTGCATAATATTCCATTGTATATATATACCACTTCTTCTTTATCCATTCATCTGTCGATGGACATCTTGGCTCTTTCCACAGTTTGGCTATTGTGGACATTGCTGCTATAAACATTGGGGTGCACGTACCCTTTCGGATCCCTACTTTTGTATCTTTGGGGTAAATACCCAGTGGTGCAATTGCTGGATCATATGGTAGCTCTATTTTCAACTTTTTGAGGAACCTCCATACAGTTTTCCAGAGTGGCTGCACCAGCTTGCATTCCCACCAACAGTGTAGGAGGGTTCCCCTTTCTCCACATCCCCGCCAACATCTGTCGTTTCCTGATTTGTTAATTTTAGCCATTCTGACTGGTGTGAGGTGGTCTCTCATTGAGGTTTTGATTTGGATTTCCCTGATGCCGAGCGATATTGAGCACTTTTTCATGTGTCTGTTGGCCATTTGGAGGTCTTCTTTGGAAAAATGTCTGTTCATGTCTTCTGCCCATTTCTTGATTGGATTCCTTGTTCTTTGGGTGTTGAGTTTGATGAGTTCTTTATAGATTTTGGATACTAGCCCTTTATCTGATATGTCATTTGCAAATATCTTCTCCCACTCTGTCAGTTGTCTTTTGGTTTTGTTGACTGTTTCCTTTGCTGTGCAAAAGCTTTTTATCTTGATGAAGTCCCAATAGTTCATTTTTGCCCTTGCTTCCCTTGCCTTTGGCAATGTTTCTAGGAAGAAGTTGCTGAAGCTGAGGTCAAAGAGGTTGCTGCCTGTGTTCTCCTTTAGGATTTGGATGGACCCCTGTCTCACACTGAGGTCTTTCAACCATTTTGGGTCTATTTTTGTGTGTGGTGTAAGGAAATGGTCCAGTTTCATTCTTCTGCATGCGGCTATCCAATTTTCCCAACACCATTTGTGGAAGAGACTGTCTTTGTTCCATTGGACATTCTTTCCTGCTTTGTCAAAGATGAGTTGACCATAGAGTTGAGGGTCCATTTCTGGGCTCTCTATTCTGTTCCATTGATCTATGTGTCTGTTTTTGTGCCAGTACCATGCTGTCTTGATGATGACAGCTTTGTAATAGAGCTGGAAGTCCGGAATTATGATGCCGCCAGCTTTGCTTTTCTTTTTCAACATTCCTCTGGCTATTCGGGGTCTTTTCTGATTCCATACAAATTTTAGGATTATTTGTTCCATTTCTTTGAAAAAAGTGGATGGTATTTTGATGGGGATTGCATTGAACGTGTAGATTGCTCTAGGTAGCATTGACATCTTCACCATATTTGCTCTTCCAATCCATGAGCATGGAACGTTTTTCCATTTCTTTGTGTCTTCCTCAATTTCTTTCATGAGTATTTTATAGTTTTCTGAGTACAGATCCTTTGTCTCTTTGGTTAGATTTATTCCTAGGTATCTTATGGTTTTGGGTGCAATTGTAAATGGGATCGACTCCTTAATTTCTCTTTCTTCTGTCTTGTTGTTGGTGTATAGGAATGCCACTGATTTCTGTGCATTGATTTTATATCCTGCCACTTTACTGAATTCCTGTATGAGTTCTAGCAGTTTTGGGGTGGAGTCTTTGGGGTTTTCCACATAAAGTATCATAACATCTGCAAAGAGTGAGAGTTTGACTTCTTCTTTGCCGATTTGGATGCCTTTGATTTCTTTTTGTTGTCTGATTGCTGTGGCTAGGACTTCCAATACTATGTTGAATAGCCGTGGTGATAGTGGACATCCCTGCCGTGTTCCTGACCTTAGGGGGAAAGTTCTCAGCTTTTCCCCATTGAGAATGATATTCGCTGTAGGTTTTTTGTAGATGGCGTTTATGATATTGAGGTATGTACCCTCTATGCCTATACTCTGAAGAGTTTTGATCAAGAAAGGATGCTGTACTTTGTCAAAAGCTTTTTCTGCATCTATTGAGACGATCATATGATTCTTGTTCTTTCTTTTGTTAATGTATTGTATCACATTGATTGATTTGCGGATGTCGAACCAACCTTGCAGCCCAGGGATCAATCCCACTTGGTCATGGTGAATAATCCTTTTAATGTACTGTTGGATCCTATTGGCTAGTATTTTGGTGAGAATTTTTGCATCCATGTTCATCAGGGATATTGGTCTGTAATTATCCTTTTTGATGGGGTCTTTGTCTGGGTTTGGGATCAAGGTAATGCTGGACTCATAAAATGAGTTTGGAAGTTTTCCTTCCATTTCTATTTTTTGGAACAGTTTCAGAAGAATAGGTATTAATTCTTCTTTAAATGTTTGGTAGAATTCCCCTGGGAAGCCATCTGGCCCTGGGCTTTTGTTTTTTGGGAGATTTTTCATGACTGCTTCAATTTCCTTAGTGGTTATAGATCTGTTCAGGTTTTCTATTTCCTCCTGGTTCATTTTTGGTAGTTGATACATCTCTAGGAATGCATCCATTTCTTCCAGGTTATCTAATTTGCTGGCATAGAGTTGCTCGTAATATGTTCTTATAATTGTTTGTATTTCTTTGGTGTTGGTTGTGATCTCTCCTCTTTCATTCATGATTTTGTTGATTTGGGTCATTTCTCTTTTCTTTTTGATAAGTCTGGCCAGGGGTTTATCAATCTTGTTAATCCTTTCAAAGACCAAGCTCCTAGTTTCGTTGATCTGTTCTACTGTTCTTTTAGTTTCTATTTCATTGATTTCTGCTCTGATCTTTATTATTTCTCTTCTCCTGCTGGGTTTAGGCTTTACTTGCTGTTCTTTCTCCAGCTCCTTTAGGTGGAGGGTTAGGTTGTGTACTTGAGACCTTTCTTGTTTCTTGAGAAAGGCTTGTATTGCTATATACTTTCCTCTTAGGACAGCCTTTGCCATATCCCAAAGATTTTGAATAGTTGTGTTTTCAATTTCATTGGTTTCCAAGTATTTTTTAATTCTTCTTTAATTTCCTGGTTGACCCATTCATTCTTCAGTAGGATGCTCTTTAGCCTCCATGTATTTGAGTTCTTTCCGACTTTCCTCTTGTGATTGAGTTCTAGTTTCAAAGCATTGTGGTCTGAAAATAGGCAGGGAATGATCCCAATATTTTGGTACTGGTTGAGACCTGATTTGTGACCCAGGATGTGATCTATTCTGGAGAATGTTCCATGGGCACTAGAGAAGAATGTGTATTCTGTTGCTTTGGGATGGAATGTTCTGAATATGTCTGTGCAGTCTATTTGGTCCAGTGTGTCATTTAAAGTCTTTATTTCCTTGTTGATCTTTTGCTTAGATGATCTGTCCATTTCAGTGAGGGGGGTGTTAAAGTCCCCCACTATTATTGTATTGTTGTCGATGTGTTTCTTTGCTTTTGTTATTAATTGGCTTATATAATTGGCTGCTCCCATGTTAGGGGCATAGATATTTACAATTGTTAGATCTTCTTGTTGGATAGACCCTTTAAGTAGGATATAATGTCCTCCTCATCTCTTATTATAGTCTCTGGTTTAAAATCTAATTTGTCTGATATAAGGATTGCCACCCCAGCTTTCTTTTGGTGTCCATTAGCATGGTAAATGGTTTTCCACCCCTTCACTTTCAATCTGGGGTGTCTTTGGTTCTAAAATGAGTCTCTTGCAGACAGCATATCGATGGGTCTTGTTTTTTAATCCAGTCTGATAGCCTGTGTCTTTTGATTGGGGCATTTGGCCCATTTACATTCAGGGTAACTATTGAAAGATAGGAATTTAGTGCCATTGTATTGCCTTTAAGGTGACTGTTACCGTATATTGTCTGTGTTCCTTTCTGGTCTATGTTGCCTTTAGGGTCTCTCTTTGCTTAGAGGACCCCTTTCAGGATTTCCTGTAGGGCTGGTTTTGTGTCTGCAAATTCCTTTAGTTTTTGTTTGTCCTGGAAGCTTTTTATCTCTCCTTCAATTTTCAATGACAGCCTAGCTGGATAGAGTATTCTTGGTTGCATATTTTTCTCATTTAGTGCTCTGAATATATCCTGCCAGTCCTTTCTGGCCTGCCAGGTCTCTGTGGATAGGTCTGTTGCCAATCTAATGTTTCTACCCTTGTAGGTTACATATCTCTTCTCCCGAGCTGCTTTCAGGATTTTCTCTTTGTCTATGAGACTTGTAAGTTTTCCTATTAGATGTCGGGGTGTTGACCTATTTTTATTGATTTTTAGAGGGGTTCTCTGTGCTTCCTGGATTTTGATGCCTCTTTCCTTCCCCAAATTAGGGAAGTTCTCTGCTATAATTTGCTCCAAGATACCTTCTGCCCCTCTTTCTCTTTCTTCTTCTTCTGGGATCCCAATTATTCTAATGTTGTTTCGTCTTATGGTATCGCTTATCTCTCGAATTCTGCCCTCGTGATCCAGTAGTTGTTTATCTCTCTTTTTCTCAGCTTCTTTATTTTCCATCATTTGGTCTTCTATATTACTGATTCTCTCTTCTGCCTCATTTATCCTAGCAGTTAGCGCCCCCATTTTTGATTGCACCTCATTAATAGCCTTTTTGATTTCTACCTGGTTAGATTTTAGTTCTTTTACTTCTTCAGAAAGGGTTTCTCTAATAACTTCCATATTTTTTTCAAGCCCAGCTAGTATCTTTAAAGTGATGATTCTGAACTCTAGATCTGACATCGTACTAATGTCCGTATTGAGTAGGTCCCTGGCAGTCAGTACTACCTCTTGTTCTTTTTGTTGAGGTGATTTTTTCCGTCTTGTCATTTTGTGCAGAGGAGAATAGATTAATGAGAGAACAAAATGCTAGCAGAGTAACAACGTCCCCAGAAAATATACTCTAAAGAAATCAGAAAAGACCTGAAGCAGTGGAAAAAGAAACGGAAAGAGAAAAAAAGAAAAGAAAAAAAAAGAAAAAGATAAAGATAAAGATAAAAACAAAGAAAACAAAACTACAACAACAACAAAAAACCAGAATGTTATCAAATATGATCAGGCTGGTATATAGATCAGTGCCACACACTAGATTTGGGGTGTATTTTGGTCTTTTAGAAGAAAGTGCCTCCCAAAATTTTAAAGAAAGAAAAACTTATATATGTACAAAAATAAGGGTTGATATGATGAAGGGATGGAATATGACTGTAAAGATGGAAATTATAAAAAATTTTATAAAAGGAATTGATAAGAAGTTGTTTGAAAAAAAAAAGAAGAAGATTTAAAAAAAGAGAAAAAAGAAAAAAAAAAGGGAGAGAATGTGATCAGGCAGGGGAGTAGAAAAAACCATATACTAGAGATTTAGGGTATATTTTAATCTGTTAGAAGAAACTATCTCAAAATTTTAAAGAGAGAACAACATATATATATGCCAAAAATACAGGTAACTACTATGAAGGGATAGAATATGACTCTAAAAATGAAAAATAAAAATGTTTTTTAAAAAAAAGGATTGATAAGATGTTGGTTGAAAAAGGGAAAAAGAAAAATTCAAAAAGAAAAAAAGTTAAAAAAAAATTAACTTTGAAAGACTAAAGAATCATGGTAAAAAAGCCGTGAATTCTATGTGCATTATTCCCCTAGCGCTGGAGTTCTGCGGTTCTCATTGATCGGTAAACTTGGTCTTGGCTGGCTGTTCTCGCTGATCTTCTGGGGAGGGGCCTGTTGCCGTGGTTTCCAAATGTCTCTGCCGGAGGCAGAATTGCCCCACCCTTGCCCGGTCTGGGCTAAGTAATCTGCTCGGGTTTGCTCTCCGGGGCTTTTGTTCCCTGCGAGCTTTCCGTACAGCTTTGGAGGCGGAGAGTGAAAATGGCGGCCGGAGGAGCCGAGGACTCGGGGCCCCGCTCCTCAGTGAGCCCCCAGAGAAAAGCCATCAGTCACTCCCGTCTCCCCGGTCTCCGGCCGCACTCCGTGCTCGCCCGGCCTGTGACCGCGCATTTCTATCTCTGGCACCCAACCCCGGGTGGAGTCTCCAAACCCAGCAGATCCCTGCGGTGCACTCCCGCGCGGCTCCTCCCGAGGGAGGAAGGGGAGTCTCCCCGGATCTGCCGCTTGTTGGGTCCCTGCTGGAGGAGCAGTGGCCCGACTGCGCCGCGGATCACGGTTTATGGCAACCCCGAGCTGAGAGCCCGCGCCTGGGCTCCGCCTCTGCAGCCAGCTTCCCTGCTCCGATACCTGGGAGCTCTGCCGCACTCAGGCACCCCCGGTCTTTCTGTGACCCCGAGGGTCCTGAGACCACACTGTCCTGCGAGGGTTCCACCCCCTGCTTAGCCACCAGAGTGACGTCCCTCAGTGGAGCAGACTTTTAAAAGTTCCGATTTTGTGCTCCGTGGTTCTATCACTTGCCAGAAGCGGCCGACGGAGGCCCCTCCCCCGCCGTCTATCCTCCCGAAATATCGCCTCGGATTCACTTCTCCGTACGTCCTACCTTCCAGAAAGTGGTCGCTTTTCTGTTCAGAGAGTTGTTGCTATTCCTTTCTTTGATCTCCTGTTGGGTTTGTAGGTGTTCAGAATGGTTTGATCCCTATCCAGCTGAATTCCTGAGAGGAGACGAAATCCAGTCTCCTACTCCTCCGCCATCTTGCTCCACCCCCTGCAAAATATTACTAAATTTTTTAAAAGGCAATAATTTCATAGTATGCCTAAGAACTTTTTTTCTAGTTATCGGGGCTCAGATATTTACCAGGAGTATGCCATAGCAAATTATCATAGTTTTGCATGTTATCATCAGTTTTTTCCACCCAGCAAAATTTTAATAGAAAGCAAAGAGAATGAAGGAAACATATGAAAATTTTAAAATATCAAAATTAAATTAGTTATTCAACAATTGTTATAAATGTTTGTATATACTAAGGATACAGAAAGGAAGATAGCTGAGGTCTTGAAAGAGTTAAGAGTCCAGTAGGGAAGATGAAGTCAACAACCAAAAAGTACCAAATCCTAAAGTTTTCTCAAGATATTGAGACTAGGGTCTGTAATGTACCCACACTTAGTTTAGAGCTAGTAGCTTCTAAGTCTTTAGAGACTCTGGGTAGCCAACTGTGTGAGAAGCTGTTTACTCTGACAGATGAGGTCAGTGTCAGTGGCTGGGGACTGTGGACTGGGAAAACATAGTCACAACTGAGATAATGAGGTTCTTTAAACCTTTTAAGATTGGTTAGACCAGGGCTTTTAAACTTGGCTTGTGACTGGCACCAAGAATAAAAAATAAGGCATTCTTCAATTCAGGCACTCCTGTCTAGCTTCAGAAGGAAACCTAAACATTCTAGGACAATAAAGGTCCCCCTTAAAAAAAAAAAAAAAAATCTATCATTTACTAATTAAGCCAGGAAAGGTTTCTTTTCCAGCTCTTTCAAGAGGAAGGGCATTGTTGGTATACAAAAAAAGCCAGGGGGCAGTGCTCCAGGAAAAGTACTCACCAGTGGTAGCCTATGAAGTATTATGGGAGTATCAGGGCTTCCTATCTCTTTGGGAGGGGGCGGCACTGGGACTGATTAACATCAAGAATTTTTGCCTAGGGCATGTGGAGGTGAAAAGCATCTTATTTTCATTGTCATGTACAATATAGCAAATTATCTATGCCTATGGTTTTTGTATATTTGTTTTTAGTAGTGTTGCTTACTTTCTCTTAAAAATTTACCCTGATAATTTCGATGTTTCTAACATATTAGAGCCCAAGTTTCCAGTCCATACTTCCACATTCCAGTCCTGAGCTTTTAAGGCATAATGTTCTTTTGAAAGGCAATAAATATGTAAAATGAGATATTGAATGGAAATGAAATGCTCCCAGATGGGATTTCAGTGATCACAAAGCTAATTTGTGTTCCGGTATATTTTTTTCCAAACTATGAAAGTGTTCTTAAACAGAGAAAAGAGACTTTGTAGAACATGAAATTTGCTTCCAGAATAGAATTGTTTGAAAAAATAACTTTGTTGCCATTTATTGAAAAAATACTCAAGTTTGCATGAAGAGATTTAGCATCTTCAAGTTAGAAAAATCCAACCGGCCAGTAATGACATATGCAAAAATGTCTGGATTAAGATCTACATCTAAAAGTAGATACCTGATGGTAGTTATATTTGTGGTGAGCACAGCATAACATATAGAAGAGTTGAATCACTATATCAACTATACTCAAGTAAAAAAAATCTTAAAAATTTTGTTACAAAATTTTTCTGCAGACAAACAAAAAACTCCAAAACTGGATACCTGAAGAGGGAATATTTTTTTCCATAAACTTTTTGTATGAATATTCACAGATCCACCAGTCATGTTGCTTTCCTAGACAATATAGGTTATTCCTTCATGGTACTGTAACTGAACACTCTCTAATAGATTATACAACTTTTAGCACACAAAAGCCTTCATCTTTGGAAAGGTAGGCTATGCATTGTATTGTGCAGTTTGCAAAGAGAATGTATTTTTTGCAAGTTCATTTTTCAACTTTGAGAATCTTTTCTGCTATTTTTTTGCATGAATATTTCCATTTTCATTGACAAATGAAAAATGTCCTTTCTTGTGATAATCCTCAAATTCTTTCTTGAGTACCCCTCAAAATGCTACCTAATTTTCCCAACTATTTCAATCAAGGGAGCTCCGAGTAAAGGGGTGGTCTGAACACAAGGTACAGTACAAGTCCTGCTTATTCTTTAGAGAACTCTCCAAGCCTCTCTACCCTGTTCTCTGAGATCTGCATGGACTGTCAGTCTATGAATTATAACGTGTGTTCCCAAGATTATCTAATTTGGTGCTTACAAAAGCCCTGTTTTTACAAAGAGAAACTTGAGACTCAGGGACAGGAAACGACCAGCCTCGAGCCTAGTTTTCAGATGACAAGCTCTGCTTTTCTTCTCATGCTCTGCTTCCGAAAACCGGACTCTGATCTAGTTAGGCGGACACCGTGGTCAGGAATCCTATGCCGGGGAGCTCTGCTGATGCTCCTGGCTGGTGAGGACTTGATGGGTGGAGAAAACTGATCTCCCTTGGCTAGTCTCCTTCTCTCATCTGTGCAGCTCAGTGCTGGAGGGTCAAAGGCACTGAGAAAGAATACTTGTACGATTGAAGTAAATGGACTTTAGTTTCCTTTTCCCCTCTGTATTCTTCACCCACTTCCTTCCATCTCCCTTTAGTAATAATAATAATAATTACTAAAATCACCACTATTTATTAAGAACCTAATAATGTGTTTATTTGACCGAGTTTTGCTAATTAATGTGTCCCTTATCCTCACACTCTCCCAGTAAAATGATTCTTAATTACTCCATTTTATAAATGAGGGAAGTGAAGTTCAGAGAGAAGATATCACTTCTTCAAGATCCCAGTGCCCGAGGGTCTCAGTGCTGGGTTTGCAGTGGATCCCTCTGCCGCAAAACCTGTGTGCTTCTGTGTGACGCTAGACACCTCCAGCCAAGGAGTTGCTCCTGGTCCATTTCTTGACAGCAGCATCTGCTTTTATGAAGTACCTATTCATACCTGAAAGGATACTAGCTTCCATGCAGATGGAGAGAATAAAACCCAGACTTGTGAAATTTCAGGAACAATAAGCTCTGACTCAAGAAGTACATTCACTCTTCTTGGTTTTGCTCATAGCATTTTCTGTCTTCTCTCCTTCATGGACATGGTGCTCAGTCTTAGGCAGACGCATAACCATCTGAGCCACCCAGGCGCCCCGCATGTGTGTGTTTTCAAGTGTGGAAGTTAAATGTAGAAAACTAAAAACCGTTATATGCAAGAATAATTTCTTGGCATATTGCATTTGTACTTTATTAAAGCTGAAGTGACCCAGGTTGACTATATTAAGCCAGAACAAAGAGTTCCAAATCAGTTTGGCTAATATGTTAGAAGTAATTTGGGAGCAATCTATAGCACTAGCCAGACTGTGGTACAGTCATTTGGTTCTTATTTTAATTGGCCAACCCATGCATGCATGGTGTGTGAGTAATGATTTAGTTTCTGGACCATGAACTATTTAGGTTTTGTTGACAAATATCTGCTTTTACCAGCAGGGTTAGACATAGGCCTTATCAATTTCAATTTTACATATGATGGTTAATTAGTAGTTTAATTTCCTTCTGTGAATGCTGGACCTTGTCTTTAGATTAGTCTTGTTTTTATATTAGGTAGATGTAGGCATTTTCTATTTAGCACATAATTCTGATTGATAAAATGATGTCTGCTAATACTGAGTGCTATAGAACTTCATAAGATTGGTACTATTATAATATTCAGATGGGGAAACCGAAGCTTAGAAGAGTAGGCATACTTACTGACACTTAGACAACCAGCAAGGGCAAAGGAACTTTCAACTCTAGATCTCATTTCAAAAAACCAGGGTTTTAGCCACCACACAATTTTGCCTTTGAACCCGTTTTGGGATGTGGCCTCTATTTTCATCCCTATGTCCTATTATCTGCAACTCTAACTCTATAGGACGTTAGTTATCTGTACAAAGCACCAATATTAAGATTTTTTACATGATAGTATTTTTATAGCCACTTTGTTCCAGAAATAATAGGAGGGGCCCAATTATTTAGCTCAACTCTATTGAACTCTGTGCATCCTGACCAAGAGGACAGAATTTATTCACAACAATTATCACCAGTGCAGCAACCCAAAATTATATTACCAATAAAAAATATTTTAGTAGAAAAAAATGTGGCAGGTCTGCGTAAACTCTGAAGGAGTAACTTCCAGTGGCGATGTGAATACTTATGATAATACCACAGGGGAGAAAAGAAGTTAGGTGGAGGGAGAGACAAAATACCAGAATGCTGATAACATTGTTTCTAATTATGGTGTCACATAGTATGCAATTTAAGTACCTTGATATAGGGAGATTAGCCTGATTTATTTAGGTGGGCCTAATCTAAATCGTATGAGCTTCTAAAAGCAAACATCTTTCTCCTGCTGGTAGTAGAGGGAAAGCCAGAGATGCCAAGAATGAGAAGGGTTCAGTGTGCCCTTTGTTGGCTTGGAGGTGAAGAGGCTACACATCAAGGAAGGAACCTCAGTTCTAAATCCACAAGGAACTAGATTCTGCCACCAACCTGAATGAGCCTGGAAGCAGAATTCTCCTCAGAGCCTCCAGAGAAGAGCCCAGCCTAGCCCATACCTTGAGTTCAGCTTGTAAGGCTCTGAGCAGAGAACCCAGTTGAGCCACACAGCATCTGGATTTCTGACCCACAGAATCGGGAGGCAATAAAGGTCCTTGTTTGCAATAGGAACCTTATGTAGTATATAAATGATCAATTTTTTCATATGAACCCTGTAAGAATTTTCAAAAGAAAAATATTGCTCATTCTGAATAGTGAATGATACGTGAGAATATTTATCATGCCAGGTAATTAATTAATTGGTGAGGTGCAAAGGGGCATAAAGCAGAATTACTTGTTAATCATATTACCAACACTGTTGCAAAGTCATAGTCTTTCCAAAGCCACTCTGTTTCAGGGCTACCTGGTTAGCCCTAGTTTAAATCCAGAAGCATATATGTCTTTTTTTGTTTTTTTTTTTTCCCTCAGGCTCCCACTTTAGTGGGAATATCCAATCTATTATAGACACCAGAGAGTTAGATTGTCTTCCTCAAGTCTAACTACCAAATAGTGTATATCAACCATTATAATAAAACATTTATTTTGCAAGGTAATAATATTGAGTTGCTAAAAAAAAAATGTAGTGAAAACTAGCTGGATTTAATCTATTGGTTTGTCCATGGTCAGTAGATTCATGCTTTGCCATATGTAACTGTATTTCATAGTGTTACAAGTAAACAGTTCTAAGGAAAATTAGTCAGGAGTGTATGTGGGGAAAACAGATACTGAGTTCAAAATTGAATATTTTTTTTTTTTTTTAAACATTTTATTTACTCATTTGAGAGAGAGAAAGAAAGAGATACAGAGAGGGTTCAAACAGGAGGAGAGGCAGAGGGTAAGGGGGAAGCAGACTTCCTGCTGAACAGGGAGCCAGATGCAGGGCTCGATCCCAGGGCCTGGAGATCATGACCTGAGCCAAAGGCAGATGCTCAACCATATGAGCCACCCAGGCCCTCAGAATATGAATTTTTGATTTGAAAAATCAAATCAGAAATGTGGGAACTTTTATTTCCTCCCCCCCTTTTTTGTTGCAGATTAATCTTAAAGATATTGGTGAAATCTATAAAGTACGCATCGGACATGACAACAGTGGAAAGGATCCCGCGTGGTATCTGGAAGAAATTAGTCTTGAGGATATAGACACATGTGAGGTGTTTTGTCTAGCTGTTGACTCCTGGATAGCTGAGAATGAAAATGGTGGCAATCTATGGAAAGAAATGCCCATTGCAAGAACTAATAAAGCACCTTTACCAGGTATATAATTTCCTTTTCTTTGTATATGTATTAAAGATTAAAACGGTTGAGATGATGTAGAATGGAGATCGACAACCTTTTTCTGGAAAGGGCCAGACACTAAATATAATATGGTTTGTGGGCTATAAAATCTCTCCAAACAGCTCAGCTTTGCCAGGGTTGTGAGACAACTGCTGTAGATAATATGTGAAAGAACACTGTGGCTGCATTCCAATAAATCTTTATTTGTGGACACTGAACTTGGAATTTTGTATAAATTTCATTTGTTAAGAAATAGAATTCTGCTTTCAATTTTTTTAACCATTAAGAAATGTAAAAAGCATTCTTAGCTCCTGCGCTGATTAACAACAGGTGCTGGCAGATTGGACCCAAAGGCCTTCGCTTGCCTACTTCTGATTTAGAATATTAGGCTTTAAGGTTAGCACTTGTATGGCCGTGTATATGCAAGGATGTATGTGTATCATCAATTCATCTGTCTGTAAATGGTTTTGCTAGCCATTTAAATGTGGCTTTCCTCTTGTTTTCCTATGTTAACAAATGTCGGGAGCACCTGAATTCCTTTACTCAGTTTTGTTTTCTTTTGCCTAAAAGGGAACTCACGCATTGCTTTAATTGTCTCTCCATCCATTCCCTGCATCTCTCTGACAACCATCTTATTTTTGCCTCCACTGCTGTAGTGAAAATGTTCTCTCTCAATAGATACTGATGGCCGTTTTGTTCCAAATTAAATGACTCTGTGTGTGTATGTGTGTGTGTTCTTGGTGTCCTAGACTTTTCTACTATATTTGACACTGTTGTTCCCTCATTTGAAGAAGAAGAGATTTCTAGAGGCTCTGGAACCAGACTCACTGAGTTAGTCTGGGCTTATTGATATGTTTAGCTGTGTCACCCTGGGCAAGCTACTTAGCCTCTCTTAGCCAAAAATACTTCATCTATGAAAGGAGATAAAAAATAGTGCCTATGTCATAGGATTATTTTAGGTACATGAGATAATGCACTTAGTCTTTAGAATAATGTACTCACAGTACTTTGTTCCTGGCACATAGTAATCATTCAATAAATACTATTACCATCATTGTTATTAAACATTTCTCCATCCCTGACCTCTGTCACATGATACCAACTTAGTTCTTCACTGTTTTCTCTATTTTTTTCTATTTCTATCACTGGCTCCACTTGGTTCTCTTTCCTTAAACATATGGATTTTAATGCTTGATTCTTCCCTGCCCTTTTGAGCCTTTCTCTAACTTCTGTTGTTAACTCTACAGGGAGGTGTAATATTTCATCTTCAGCCCTGTCCTCTTCCTTGCCTTGAGTCCCAGTGTTCCATTAGATGATTCACCACCTCATCATCTCTAATAACTATCCATGGTCTATTTAGCCGTTCCACACAAGTAGAGGTAAACACATGTATACAAACAAATATTAGGTGCCAAGTGTGTGCCGGGAGTACAGAGAACCAGAGAATAGAAAGATGATTCAGAAAGGGCTTCCATTCCCCAGAAGTTATTAAATTTTATGGTTTCAGTTCTTATTTTGGTTGTAATGATTCCCCTCATTCTGTCTTCTCATCAGTTTCTTCTCTTCAACTTCCCTCACAAGTCTTCACTCCGCAGCTCACTGATGCTTTGAACCCACCACACCCCCAACAGAAATCACCACCCTGGACCCTCCACTTTGGCCTGTTTCCTTTAAACCTACATGGAGAGCCTGACTTTCTATACAAAATTCACATTGATTAGTCTCTCTCCCAGCAGGGGCCCAGTTTTACATATTCTCAATCCTTATTAGATTGATGCATGGCACACATGACACATGGGCTGTGTGCCATAGAAATACTTGTAGATTAATTCAGATATAGGGGAAAAAAAAAAGATTTAAGATAATGCCAGCTTAATTATAGGAGAAATATTTAAAACTGATTCTTTATATTTGTATATATTTTCACAGTTTATGAAAGCATTTCCTCATAGGTAATCTCATTTAATACATAAATCTCTAGATCTTAACAGTTTTAGTTGCCCTACAGTCATGTGAGGATGGCAATAGTATCCAGGAATGTCACAAAGGCTGAAATGGAAAAGATAAAAGGGCCCTAGGAAATTGAGAATTACAGGTCAATACCCATGATGAACATAGATACAGAAATCCTCAACAATATATTAGCAGACTGAATTCAACAATACTTTAAAAGGATCATACACTATGATCAGGTAGGGATTTATTTCAGGGGTGCAAGGATGGTTCAACACCTACAAAGCAGTTGATATGATATGCCATTTTAACAAAATGAAGGATAAAAATCATATGATCATCTCAATAGATGTTGGAAAAACATTTGACAAAATTCAACATCTTTTTATGATAAAAACTCTCAAAAAAGTGGATATAGAGGGAATGTACTTCAACAGAATAAAGGCCATATATGACAAACCCATAGCTAACATCATGCACAATGTTGAAAAGTTAAAAGATCAGAAACAAGACAAGGATGCCCACTCCCACCATTTCTATTCAACATAGTATTGGAAGCTCTAGCCAGAGCAGTTAGGCAAGAAAAAGAAATAAAAGGCATCCAAATTGGAAAGGAAGAAGCAAAATTGTCACTGCTTGCAGCTGACATGTTATATATAGGAAGCCCTAAAGACTCCATCAAAAAACTATTAGAACTGGGGCGCCTGGGTGGCTCAGTCATTAAGCGTCTGCCTTCGGCTCAGGTCATGATCTCAGGGTCCTGGGATCGAGCCCCGCATTGGGCTCCTCGCTCTGCAGGAGGCCTGCTTCTCCCTCTCCCACTCCCCCTGCTTGTGTTCCCTCTCTCGCTGTGTCTATCTCTGTCAAATGAATAAATAAAATCTTTTTTTTAAAGATTTTATTTATTTATTTGAGACACAGAGATACAGAGAGAGAGAGAGAGAGAGAGAGCATGAGCAGGGAGAGAGGCAGAGGGAGAGGGAGAAGCAGGCTCCCTGCTGAGCCAGGAACCCGATGTGGGGCTCGATCCCAGGACCCTGGGATCATGACCTGAGCTGAAGGCAGATGCCCAACCATCTGAGCCACCCAGGCACCCCTGAATAAATAAAATCTTTAAAAAAAAAAAAAACTATTAGAACTAATAAATGACTTAGGTAAAGTTGCAGGATACAAAGTCAATACACAAAAATCCATTGTATTTTTTACAATGATCACAAACTATCAGAAAGAAATTAAGGAAGCAATCCCATTTATAATTGCATTGAAAAGAATAAAATACATAGGAATAAATTTAACCAAGGAGGCGAAAGACCTGTATATTGAAAACTATTAGACATTAATAAAAGAAATTGAAGAAGACACAAATAAATGGAAAGATATTCCAGTAGCAAAGCAAGCTTGAGAAAGAAGAACAAAGCTGGAGGTATTGCACTCCTTGATTTCAAACTATATTTCAAAGCAATCAAAACAGTCTGGTATTGGCATAAAAACGGACCCATGTGTCAATAGAGCAAAATGGAGAGCCCAGAAATAAACCCACATATATGTGGTCAATTAATTTGTGACTGAGGAGCCAAGACTATACAGTAGGGAAAGGACAATCTCTTCAATAAATGGTTCTGGGAAAACTGGACAGCTACATTTAAAAGAATAAAACTGCATGGAGCACTGGGTGTTATAAGAAAACAATGAACCATGGAACACTACATCAAAAACTAATGATGTATTATATGGTGACTAACATTAACATAATAAAATAAAATTAAATTTAAAAAAAGAATAAAACTGGACCACTATCTAACACCATACACAAAAATTAACTCAAAACACATTAAAGCCTCGAACATAAGACTTAAAACCATAGGGATGGGTGGGTGACTCAGTCGGTTAAGTGTCTGCCTTCGGCTAAGAGCATGATCCCAGGGTCCTGGGATCAAGTCCCGCATCCGGCCCCCTGCTCAGCAGGGAGCCTGCTTCTCCCTCTGCCTCTGCCTGCCATTCCCCCTGCTTGTGCTCTCTCTCTCTGACAGATAAATAAATAAAATCTTAAAAAAAAAAAAAGACTTAAAACCATAAAATTCCTTGAAGAAAATGTAGGAGGTAAGCTCCTTAACATAGATCTTCATGATTTTCTAAAATAATCTGACATTGAAAGCAAAAACAACAAAAACAAAAATAAACAAGTGGGATTACATTACATCAAATTAAAAAGCTTCTGCACAAAAAAGGAAACCAGCAACAAAATGAAAAAGCAACTTACTGAATGGGAGAAAATAATTGCAAATCATATATTTGATGAAGGGCTAGTAATCCAAAATACATAAAGAACTCATGCAATTTAATAGAAAAAAACAACCCAATTAAAAAATGGGCAGGTCTAAATACTTTTCAAAGAAGTGATGTATAGAACTGATAGCTACACTTGGGATGAACATAACATAATGTATAAACTTATCAAATCACTACCCATTGTACACCTGAAACTAATGTACATTGTGTGTCAACTATACTAAAAAAAATACATTCAGATGGCCAACGAGTACATGAAAAGATGCTCAAATAATAATCATCAGGGAAATGCAAATCAAAACCAATGAGATATCACCTCACATTTGTTAGAATGGATAATATCAAAAAGGCAAGACATAGCAAGTATTGGTGAGGATGTGGAGAAAAAGGAGCCCATTCCCAGTGTTGGTGAGAGTGTAAATTGATGCACGCACTGTGGAAAACAGTATGGAAGTTCCTCAAAAAATTAAAAATAGAACTACCATATGATCCAGCTATTTCACTTCTGGGTATTCATCCAGAGAAAATGAAAACACTAATTTAAAAAGATACAAGGACCCCCAAGTTTATTGCAGCATTATTTACAATAGCCAAGATAGGGAAACAATGTAAATGATCACCCATGGATGAATGGATAAAGAAGTTTTGAGATACACACACACACACACACATATATATATACACACACCAATAATTATACCAAATAATTATATATCCAAAATTATATATATTATACTATATATCTGCTATATAATTATATGTACTAGTGCATATTATACCATAGTATATATAATATAATGACATTTATTTACTTATATAATTATTTGGTATAATATGTATAATTTGGGTATTTTATATATATGTATATGTGGGTATATATATATATATATATATATATATATATATATACATATAAAAACTATTATTCAGCCATAGAAAAGAATGAAATCTTGCCATTTCTGACAATATGGATGGAACTTGAGGGCATTTTGGCAAGTGACATAAGTCAGACAGAGAAAGGCAAATACCGTATGGTCTCTTTTATATGTGGAATCTAAAAACAAAACAAAAAACAAAAAAACCCAAGCTCATAGATACAGAGAACATATTGGTGGTTGCAAGAGGTGAGGATAGGGGATAGGAGAAATGGGGAACTGTTTTTTTTCTTAGTTTAAATAAATTGAATAAGAAATTTTTAGAAAAGACTTGACATATTCTGTTGCATGAATCATTTTAAATTGATGTAGGAATGTTAGAAATACAGAGTATATACGAAGAAAAGTTAGAGCTGATATCTAGCAGTTGGGGAAAAGATTTAGAATCCTACTATTCACCCTGTTGCTAACATCTGTCAAGAATCCATTCTGCTTTTTAAAAACGGTGTATAGGGGTGCCTGGGTGGCTCAGTCTGTTAAGCATCTGACTCAATTTTTGGCTCAGGTCATGATCTCAGTGTTGTGAGACTGAGCCCCATGTCGGGCTCCATGCTGGTTGTCAAGCCAGCTTAAGATTCTCTCTCTCCCTCTCCCTCTGACCCTCGCCCCGCCTCTCCCCTCACCCAAAATGACGTATAGAAGGATTTTGAAACCCATGGTACCAATAAGAAACAGAAGAAATCATATTGGCCTGCTATATTAATTATTTCTTAATTTATAGTGTTTTAAAAAGCTGTTTTTAAAAAATGAACTTTATTTAACTCTATTGGACAATTATTTTATATTTCTTCCAATTATGACATATGCATAGTTTGTTACATGTTAAAAAAAAAAGTGGAAAGCAGTTGTATGGGTTTTTTTTTTTTAAATCCAAGATACAAAAGAAAGTCCATTGTGCTTTAAATGAACTATTGATTTTGGGTTCATTTAACTTTAGCAGCAATAAAGACTCAGCATGTCTCCCCTGCATCATTTTGTTCATCCTTTTCCCAAACTAGCTAATGAAACTTTATCCATTAGCATTTCCCTTTTAAAGGGCCAATTTCTTAGCTGAAGCACATGAGCCATTTCTACAACATTTTCTTCTCCAAAATAATATAATGTAATACATGATACCTAGAGCTAATCTGATCTAGTCATTTTTTTTCCAGTTCTGACAAATCCATCTAGCTGCCCCTTCCCCAGTTTGATCATTTGCTCATTTAGGGGAAAATCATTCAAATAAGAAAACAAAAAGACAATGACACCTCAATATTCAGGTTTAACTAGGGATCAAAACCAACTAGTGAGCAAGAAGCAGTCCAAGCATGCTGAGTATTGCTTTTGGAAAGTCATTCTTGGTGCCAAGAGGTTCATTTACTATTCTTGTGACATCAAGGAGAGCCACAGCAGAATCAAACCGCTGAATTGATATTTTTCTGGTTTGGGTTTGAAAGGAGGACTGAGGAGGGGTTGACCTTCAATATTTTGGGATTGTCTGTTCATCTGTCAAAATATTCTGAAGCTGGCCCAGGGAAGAGCACAAAGAAAGATTGTAGGGGAACTTCTTTTTAAAATGAAGCTATTAATACTTAGGTTTGTCAGGCTGGATAGAGTCCTAGGGACACTGGAGGGTTATATATTTTTTTAATTTAGTAGCACAGAAAGAGTGCTTTTCCTTGCAGTTGGCATTTATACTCTGAGCCAATTAATTTTGTGACTTTGCCTCTTCTTTTCAAAAGATTACTGGAATGTTTTCAAAAGAAAAGGTTTTTTTTTTTTTTTTTTTGAGACTATTAGTCTATAAATCATCACTCTTTGGGGGCTGAGCTGGATTGCTGGTGGGATCAGAGCAATCTCCTCTGGGAGACCAGCACTGCCAAGCTGAGCCTGTTCACATGCACGGTTTCCACACCTTCCTCCAATTTGCTCACCATCTGCCATGTTTGTGGGGAAAGGCACCAAGAGCTGCTGATCATCATTGCTTAGTTGTCCTTAACAATCTTTAGTTAATGGCCTGGTGGGCATGTCCAGGACTGGTAAGAATGCTGACTCAGCTCACAGTGGCCTCTTCACAGGTTCTGGCTCCAGGCTTTCTTCAGGGGAGACCCATGATAATGGGAGGGGAGGTTTGGGGCCACAGCTGTGGCCGAAGAAATGTTTGATGCTATATTTTGGTAAGGCTGCAGGAGGTATGGTTCACTTCCAAACAAGAAATAACTCTCGGAGAACGTAAGAAAGTACCATCATAATAGAAATGCATCTGCTTTAAAATATTTGTATTTATCAGATTTTAAGTAGTAAGAAAATAAGTGCCTTTCTGAACACTTGCAGACAACCTACAACAAGTTTTGGATGATAACAGCTAAGCTAAATTTGAAAAAACAAGCCAGCTTTCTGTAATGCTGTTGCATTTACCACAATACCCATGGTTGAGGGGAAAATGTGGGCTTCAGAGACAGACAGACCCTTTCATTGATGAGACATCTGACGTGCAGAGAAGCAGAGTCCGGCTTCCAAACCTCGGTCTCAATCGCAGGTTTTGTGAGCTGGGGCAAGTTACACAAGTTTTCTCAGTTTCAGTCAGTTTTTCTGTGAAATGGAACATATAATACCTATTATTAGAGTGATCACCATGCAATTCACCATCCAAACCAGGACATTTCTGAGAGAGAAGAAAGGCTCTGTTAGTGCACAAGAACAATGAGTGTCAATTGGGACCATTCCAGACAAAGCAGAAATGGGGTCACCCATTGGGTTTTCATCAGGAGGGTATGAATATGGTATTTGTCACAGAGGAGGCACTCAACACACACTAAATTAATTTCTTTGTTTTCTCCCTTAAACTTGTTTTTCCCTCCTGCTTCCTTCATACCATGTAGCTGGTATCATGATGGGAGGGCAAATGCAAAGAATGCTTTGGGATTAGGACAGGCTATTATTCTCAACCCACAGCCAGAATGGCCTTCTTAAAATATCAATCAGATTATGTCACTCCTTTGCTTATGACCCTCCAAGGTTTCCCAACACACTAAAAGCCAAAGCTATCACAATTCCTACAAAGCCTGCTCACCTCAACCATTGTCAGTGTTCCTTGGTGGTGCCCGGCAAGCTATCCCCTCAGCCCGTAGGACTCTGCCCTTCTACCCTGCCTGCTAGTCTGTGCTGCCCCCAGGCCTCTGCATGGCCAGCTCCTTCACCTTCAGTCAGGTTTCTGGTCCAAGGGACCTTCTTAGTGAGGCCTTCCTGGAGAAACTTCTTTTTTTTTTTTTTTGTAGATTTTATTTATTTGCACATACAGACCTTGGAGACAAAGCCAAAGGTCCAGAAACAAGTGGACCCTGAAAGAAACTGGGGAATGAGAGCAAATTGGGAGCAAAAGGCTCTGGGAAGGTAGCCTTGGTTTAAGGTACAGTTCTGGGTGCAGAGGAGCCAAAGCACATTCTAGATGATGATTCATACTTGAGCGTTTTTTAGGGCAACCAGCAGAGATCAGTACACAGTACCAAAACTTGCTGTAGGTTGTCTTCTAGCAGGGGGAGGGGCAGAGGGAGAAGGACAAGCAGGACCCCCACTGAGCGGGGAGCCCAACATAGGGCTCGATCCCAGGACCCTGAGATCATGACCTGAGCTGAAGGCAGACGCTTAACCGACTGAGCCACCCAGGGGCCCCATCCTGGAGACCTTTGATAAAATATGAAGACGTTCCACTCCCCTCCCACCCTGGCACCTCTCTCTACAGCTCAAAGGTATTTCTCTTTCAGCAATAAGATAAATATTTTCAACCAAGAGACACATGAAGATTCAGTTCTAAACCGCCAACGTTCGTGGTCTTGGGCAACAAACCTTCAGTGCAGATTGAAGTGTCTGCATGTGTTTAACACTGACTCTCATTTACCATCTGTTTCTGAGATCGGATTTCTTTGGGCAGTTTGTATCAACATGATCACACCATGATGAGTACTGAGAAAACTTAATTCTTGGTGACCTGAGAGAAAGCACTAAACAGTCCATTAATTAAATCAACTTAGAGCTTCAGCCAAGGTGTTTGTCTTGGGGAAGTTCAGCTGCGCTGCCTGGAGAACTCTATAGGGAGAATCGATGCTTATCTTACAGAGGTGGTAGAGACAGCCCTCCATGCTCACCAGCATCGCAGGTGTTTTGTGCAGAGAGGAGCTGCCTCCCATGGGAAGGAATGTAGAAGGCCCTGGCAGGGCAAAGCCATTCAATATTACCTAGGAACATTTGAGCATAATGACTAACAACATGGCACTAGGAAGTTCCCCCCAAACACAGATAATTACATTTCATTTTTTTCCGAATAAGAAAGTCTTCAGGAAAAAAAAAAACCCACAAAATTTACATTCCCTAAAAATACTGTGTGCCCCTTGACAGAGATGGGGGCACAAATGCAAAGTTCATGGCCTTCTAAACTTTTTTCCTTAGACTCTGTGATTATTTGTTTATGACATCCAAGGTTGGTAGACCTGAGATGTTTTGAGAGTTTGTCGCCCAGGATGAAGAGAAGGGCACTGAGAGATCATGGCCCCAGGGCCATGTGCTAGTTGGAGAGAGTTGGTAGACTGACTGCTCCAGAGACGGTTTGGTGCCACCATCTCTAAGTTGGAGAACTAAATATTTAGAAGGGCTTGGGTGTAGTCTTCCAGTGAGGACCCTACTTAAGATTTAAGGTCCCATGAGTTTCACTGAAATATTCATGTATTTATGCTCAACTCAAGACATGGAGTGTGTGTGTGTGTGTGTGTGTGTGTGTGTCCATCTACACACATTTGCACAGAAGCATGTCTCTCTAGGGTAAGTCCCAAAAGTCACCACCCAATGAAAATTTGAACAATGTACCCTAGGAGGAGAATGGAAGTCTGCAACTTTGGGGATATAGCTGGAAGAATGATATTTTTATATGACTCTATTGTTTATTTGGTAGATGGGGCATTTTTTGGGTAGCATATTTGAGAACTCCTGGATGGTTTGGCTCAAAAGAGAGTAACACCACCGGGCCATACTGCACAGGGGAGATGAGATAGCATTTCAAATGAGCTCACTTAGGAGGAGCTTCTAGCACCAGTCTGGCAGGGAGGGCTTGACAATGCCAGTTCCCTGCCCCCTTCCCTTCTGCAGTCACTTTTTGGGACTGCTGGTACTCTCCGGACCCTTCACGGTCAGAGTCTGAGAGGCCAAATTCACTCGTCCCTTCCTACACATACAGACCTTGGAGACAAAGCCAAAGGGCCAGAAACAAGTGGACCCTGAAAGAAACTGGGGAATGAGAGCAAATTGGGAGCAAAAGGGCCTGGGAAGGTAGCCTTGGTTTAAGGTACAGTTCTGGGTACAGAGGAGCCATAGCACATTCTAGATGATGATTCATACTTGAGCGGTTTTTAGGGCAACCAACAGAGATCAGTACACAGCATTTTTTTGATAGATGGGTGGATTAATAAGCATTCATTTATTCAGTCCTCTTCAGTAAACATTATGTGTGTATGTGTACATGTACTAGGAGCTGGGGGTTCAGAACTGAAAAAGATGTAAGCCCTGCACTTACAGCATGTGAGATTTAGGAAGGGAGACCAAGACACCCAGTACCCAGGTACGTGCACTCCTTGGTGGTGGTGGGGGGGTGTTCAGCGCGAGGGCAGACCATGGCTTGGACTACAGACAAATCTGTGAACACAGCCAACTGCTTCATAGAGCATCGATGATCTCAGGTGACTTTCATAACAGAATCACCACATATTCTTTCACGATTTATTCAAAATCATCCTAAATTGAGAGGATTGTTTCCCTTTAGGCTATTTCTCTGGCAGTAGCTGTTTTAATGTAGGAGGAAAATGTCCTGGCTCAACTATTTTATTATGACATCCTAATACTAATGAATGGCAGACTGTGGAATAAGGCAGCAGCCTGTTTCTTTCCATATTTACTTCTGGGGCTGACTTTATTTGGTCATCTGTACTTCTTCAGTTCAATCTTGACATCTTAGATCAGGTTAGTGGTGGTCCTTTCCTCCTGAACCATACACTGGCCCTCCATGACCCTATGGACTCTGCAAATAAACTTCTGGTGTCTAAATATTTAAAACATTCCATTCCAGTAACTTTGTGAAAAGCCTGCCTCATCAGCATACACCTTGAGTATATGGTACCTTGGGTAATCAAGAAATGGGCTACCACGGGAATGAAAAACTTCTTGGCATGATAAAATATTAAGAGGTGATCCTTCAAATGCAATTCAGATTAAAATTAGAGGACCATACTAAATATAATATATTTATAAACAGTTAATTGGATTCAGTTCCTTTACCTGTTCATTCAAAAATCAGGCAGGTATAGGTGTGAGACAATCCTTCTGGATATCCTCCAGGTTACTCCCTCTGCATTGTTTTTATCATCATGTCATGGATTTGAATCTTCACAATCATGACTTTGAGGGGTGCAAAAATGCTTCATAGCTGATTAAAATCACACCCCTCCTGGGTAAACTTTTTGTGGTGATAGAAATATTCTCTATCTTGATGGTGGTGGTAGTTACAGGACTTGTAAACATTTCCCAGCACTCAGCAAACCGTATACCTTAAAAGAGTGATTTTTGCCACATGAAAATCATATTTCTACAAACCTGACATAAAAATAATCCAAGCCCCTATTTCCATGGATGATGGAAATCTTAATCATTGTAACTCCAAATAAGCTTTGTCACTTCCAATATAAAGCTTAGTTTCTTTTGGTCAAAAATGGGTCAATTCAAAATTCTCATTCTTCCCGTCCCTACTCCATGTCATCCTCAGTTCCTGGATGTCACCCTCAGATGTGAAGAGGACCCTTGGTGTGGCTATCCCTGAGGCATCTCATTCCACTTCCTCTTTAGGTATCACCTCCTCCCTCTTCTACTAAAGGAAACACAGGTCCTACCATGCATGGCTTTGTTTTCCCTCTCCTAAACTTCCAGTGAAAAATCACATTTGAGGAATTTTTTTCAGTCCCCTTCCCAGCCATATGATATTTTTAAGATATTCTTGTGGTTAAGAAATTATATATCTCCCTATGAAGAACAAATATATATATATTTAACTCTATGCTTTCTGTAGTAAGCAGAGACTAAAGAATTCAAGATTTCTTGAAAGGAAATCTTAAGGATACTATTTATGGGGATGTTAATGCTTGGAGTTGATGCAGATAAATCAACGTTAACAAACGCTTGGCACAGATTCTGGCCTAAAATGATATCTGAGGGAAAAAAAAAACAAAACCCAACCTGCAGGTTAAAATTTGAGAGATTTTTGTGTCACTAATGTGGTGATGTTAAATCTTATTATGTAGGCCACAAGTTTGTCAGCCCAAAGAATGCTAAGCTTTGGCAATAATCCATGTGCTATGCATTCCTTGAAAGATGGGAAAAGTTTTGAAATGACTGTAAGTATAGGTAAATATAAGGGTGAGAGAGTTGAAGGTGATGACATTGAGAACACAAGTGAAACAAATGCCCTCCCCCCCCAATGGTGAAAATATATAGTTTAGCTATGAACTGAATTGGATGATAGTTATGGCAAACAGGAGGACAAGCAATGTTATTATTGGGTGCTTATGGCCCATTTTGTCTGAGTGAGTAAGGCTCACAGCAGCTGAGGCTCCTGACTCATTGTACGAAAGAAAAATTTAGCATCAACTATGGTAAAAAGAACATTAGAAAATTGGGGGCAAAAAATGCCCAATATTTACAGATAACCTAAAGCAACAAGTTAACTCTTTCAATACTTTTAGCTAAATCATGGTGAGAGATGTATATTAACTTCTTAAAATCTGGTGCTTTAAAAAAGTTATTTGCAGCTGAATCATTGATTAGTAATACTTGTCTTTGAATATGTTCAAGTAAAATGATCTCTTCCATTCTGTATAACATCCATGTCTAGAAACCCAGCCTTGAATTTTTCAAGTATTTTGAAGTAATTATAAATTTTCTTCTAACTCACATTTTTTACTTACTGTTGCCCTCTCTCAGGATTTCCCCTCCCTGTGTGACGGGTCCCTCTCTTGGAATAGAGATAATTTGTTAGCCTTCTACATTTTTTTACAACAATGCAGGTCCTTTAGCTAGAACAGTATGGCCCTGCCTTTGAATCAACAACATTGAGACCTGACTTTCACACCCAAGGAGAGAGACTGAACAAAGAATTCTCCGAGATCTTCACTTGCTAAGACTTGTTTAAAACACATAGTATTTTAGGGTGCATCTAATCAACATGTTAACTAGGTATTCCTTAAATTCTCCCTTTCTTTACTTTAAAGGAAGAATTTTGTATTGCCTTAAGGATCATGAAAAGGTTTGGACTTAGAATCTATTGTGCTTTTGTTGCAAAACTACAGCAAATGCTTAGTGGATTATGTAATACTGTACAATTAAAGTTGAGTCAATGTTAAAGATTGCAGCAAATGTCTGTTTCTCTGAGTAGGATTATATGTTTTCTTTCAATTTCCAATTCAAACTATGTAACTCTTTTTGAGATAGAGAGAATCTCAAAGAATAAAAGTTAGTGCTCAACTATGGTATCCACCTTGTTCTAAATATGGGGTACATTTAATTCTCTTTGAATTTTAGGTGGCAAGTGTTTTTTTTTTTTTTTTTTTTTTTGGTGCTTGTGCACTAAACTTAACTTATAGTAGCTTCTGGGAATAATACAATGTTACGAATATTTAAGTTGTGTGTAGGTAGCAAGCAAGCTGCATGATTTGATCATGAGACAATGGGTACATAGGTTGTACAATGTGTACAGTCTATACTGCTTGAGGGAGCACTGAGTGTTCTTTGTGCCCTAAGTATATGATCTTTGTCCTAAATAATTTTTGATATGTCCTTTTTTAGACCTTTAACAATTTTTTTTTTAATTTTAGAAGTGTTTTAATATTTTAAATGTCATTTTTAAAAAATTTGTAAACAAGTTCACTCTTCCTCTGAAACAACAAAAAAATTCTCAGTAAACAGAAGCAAGGCTTCCCTATTAAGGCTTCCGATCATGCCTGTCTACATACTTGTTTTCATGAAGAATTCTAGCATAAATTTTGGCTTAATTCAGTTCAGGCAGTTACCCAGGTTGTAAGACCAGATCTTCTTTATAGGGAGTTTAAAAGATTTCTTTGGTTGTCCTAAATTCATGAGAAGTGTTCTAATTTTCTGCTTAAGCTCAGCTGGGTTTCACTCTGGGGTATTTTAGAATATGTAAGACTGCTCAAAGAAACTGATTTATCTTCTCTGCTTACACCATTTCCCAGTATACCACATTTGTCTTTTTAAAGGTCAGGCATGATGGAAACAGGCAATGTTTCTCACTTACCTTGTTTTCTTACTTGTTGGATTTTCATGTCTGAGTTCTTTGGAAAATGTTAATGCGAATTTCTATAAATGCAACTGTTCAATTGCACAGAGTTATAAAGCGTTCTAGAATCTGGAATTAAAAGTACTCATTGTGTCCAAGATATTATTCATATTAGTTGTATCAGCAAGAACAATCTTTTTTCTAATTAGCGACTTCTACCAGTGTCTCAGAAATTACGTTAATTCTAAGGTCAAATATGGTGAATTATAATTCGTTGGTACCTCCCTGCTATCTTTTTTAAAAATTTAAATTTGTATCTCTCAAATTTGTATCTCTCTAAGATCTTTGTATTTTTTTCTCTCTCAAGAGTGCCATTAAAAATATCCATTATTGGAGTAGTGATCTTTGTGAATAGCAGCGTGAGTGACCAGCTGTGATTAGAACAGCCAAACTTTGGGGGGAAAGTTGCCACTTTCATCTAATTAAGAGAGAGGAGAGTTTTTATTTTTTAAATACAACTTTTCATAATGGTGAAAGTATAGTGGTTAATGAAAGTGGATAATTACTAGCAATAATTATTTTGAAACTGTAGTTTGGGAAATAGCTGAGTCTTACAAATGAGGTAAACATGGGGCAGTCGAGAGTCTGTTTGAATGGGTCTGTGTGAGGAAAAGAGCTGGGACCAACCACCACGAAGAAACTCATGTCAGCTAGATTAGGCAACATTCTGATTGTTTTTCAGGGTATCTAATACATTTAGAGAGAAAATAAAAATGAGAAAGATAATATCGGATTTCTGACATTTCAGTGGTGGTTTATGAGATCTACATGTACACGGGCAGGAAGCCAGGTGCAGAGACAGAGTCTAATGTGCTTATCAACCTCATTGGCACCAGAGGAGATTCAGGTAACCGAAGGCTTCATCAATCCCAAAATAACAAAGTCAAGTTTCGGCGTGGACAGGTAATAGAAAGATTTTTATTGATTCTTACCTACCATCCTTCCTCTAATTTCTTTAACTAAAAAGACACACAGAAAATTCTAGAGCTGCTCATTTGACACCAATTAAGAAGTACGGAGAGGTATGGGCACTTCTTGGTGTGCATTGTACTGTCTGGGGCTGAGTGGAGGTGGGCTTAACCAGGGACAGTGAAACCATAAGTAACTCCTAGTTTTTTTTTTCTGCTATTAAAAACAAACAAAAACCAAAAACAAAACAACCAAGATTATATTTCCAGCTAGGGCAGTCTGGTTCATGACAAAGTGACTATCTTGCTGACAGCTAGAAACATTTGATAAATACCTATTAAAATTGATTTTAAAGGCATTGGACAGCTGCCAAGGCAATTAGGGTATGAGGGTCCAAGATCTGGGCAAGAAAAGAAGTGCAGAGGAGAAGCTGATATTCAGCATCGTTTTCCACCATTTATAAACAGACGCTTAGAAGCAAGAAGCCAATCAGAGAGTGGCCATGGAGAGCCCCAGATGTGGTGCGGAGATTTAGAAGCTCTCAGAGGGCTAGGATTCAGTCTGGACCCAGCAGTAAAAACTTCCACTTGCAAAGTGGGACCTTCATATGAGTTCTTCCAGAGCAGAGCCTGGGGCAGGTCCTCTGGGTGGTTAATGGGGAGGGGGGTGATCCTAGGAAGCACCGTGAAGGCATGAATGTAGAGGAAATAAGGAAAGAGGAGGAGCCAAGGTAAGTATGCATTCTAGAGGTCACCTCTGTTGACAGCAAGGACCTTCAGGACCTCAGCTGACAGACGGGGCACCAATAACAGTGGTGGCTAAAGCAGTTGAGCAGGAAGGAACACAGTCCTGGGCAGTGCACACGCAGCTCTGTCCCGAGACTCACTCCATCCCCAGGCCCAATGGGCAGCAGGCACCCAGATGGCCAAGGCAAGACCTCTACATGGAAAATGACAAAATATTATTGGGAAATTTTTAAAAAGTCACAAATTAATAGAGATACACTATGTTCCTGGATTGGAAGAGTGAATATTTTAAAGTGCTCACTTTTCTCCTTATCTGCAGTTTCAATGCAATAGCAATTAAAATCCCATAAATTTTTTTTATGGAAATTGGCAATCTAATTCTAAAATTTATGTGGAAGGGCAACAAGTCAAATACACCCCAAATAACCAGGAAGGTTATTAAGAGAAAAACAAAGCTGGAGGGCTCACACTACCAGATATTGAGATTTGTTGTAAAGTTAAAGTAATTAAGACAGCATTAATTGGTACAAGGCAAGACAAATAGAACAAAGAAGCCGAATAGAGCCAGAAAAAGATCCCCATGTCTTGATGTGCAGCATCAGGGAAAGGCAGCAAATTGGATATCAATTATGATATCCAAGAAATTATGAGCCCAATTTTACACTGAACCCCCAAATCAATTTCATATAAGTTTAGGTCTAAATCGGAAAGGTAAAACAATCAAGTATTTAGAAGAGACTACAAAAGAAAAACTTTTGTGATCTTGGGGGTAGGTTAGGATTTTAAGAATCTTTTAATGGTGGTAAAATACGCATAATATGAACATTACCACTTTAACAATTTTTAAGTGTACAATTCAGGGGCATTGAGCACATTCATTTGCATTGTTGTGCAAAGATCACCACCATCCAGCTCCAGAACGTTTTATCTTGCAGAACCAAAACTGTACCCATTAAAAAATAAATCTTATTCTCCTCTCTTTCCCCCAACCCAGCCCCTGGCAACCACCATTCTACTTTCTGTCTCTGTGACTTTGATTCGTTTATGAAACTCATCTAAGTGGAATCAAAGATATTTGTCTTTTCGAGACTGACTTATTTTACTCAGCACAATGTCTTCAAGGTTCATATGTGTTGTAGCATGTGTCAGAATTTCCTTTTTTTTTAAAGGGTGAATAATATTCCATTATGTGTATAGACAAGATTTTGTTTATCCATTCATTAGTATGAACACAATTGGATTGCTTCCACATTTTGACTACAGCAGCATTGTGAATAATGCTGCTATGAGCATGCATATAGACTAAGATTTTAAAGACAAAACAAAGAAAGCACTAAGCATAAAGGAGAAAAGATAAATTTACACCATTTTAATAAAGACTTCTCTTCCTTAGGGCACCATGAAGAGAGTAAAAAAGGCAAATCACAAAGTAGGAAAGATATTGTAAAATATATCCTGGCAAAGGAATGTTTCTAAACTTTATACACCAACAGATCAACAAGAAAACAGTAACCCCATTGAAAACATGGCATGACACTTGAATATGGTCCTTCCGAAAAAGAAGATATCTAAATAGCCAATCAACATGAGAAGTGTACACAACTTTGTTAGTAATCAGGAAAATACAATGGAAACCATAATCAAGGGTCACTGTGCATAATCGGATGGCTTAAACTTGAAAAGAATGACAATACCAAGTATTGAGTACCTGTGGAGCACCTTGATCTCTCACACACTGAGCATGCACAGTGTGCAGTGCTATAAGCATTTTGGAAAAGTAGACTATCTACTAATGCTCTATAACCCAGTAGTTCCCCATCAGAAACGTACACAAATATACACAAAAAGCCATGTCAAGAATGTTCTGAGCAGTGTTATTTGTAATACCCCAAACCCAGAAACAATTATTGTTCATAAGTAGCAGAATGGATAAATAATGTGGAATAATATTCAGTAATGAAAATGAACAAAGCATTGTTAAATAAAGCAACATGGGTAAATTCCACAAAAGTTGAGTAAAAAGCAGAAAGAACATACTGTATGATTCTGTTTATGGTCCTAGACCTGGCAAAACTAATTAAAAGGATAATGGCTACAAATGGGGGAGATTATGACTGCAGTGGGCCATGGAGGGGTCTTAGGGTGCTGTTAATGTATCATTTGCATGGATGTGTGCATTGAATGTGTTGTGTATTTTCATTTGTAGACTACATATCTAGTTAATAGTTTATTTTAAAACTTCATTTGTATATGCATGCACCTGTAGCCATTGCAATGCATAGTTGACTTAGAAACAAAATCTACTGAGAGGCAGACACCAGTGGTGGAGAGCGTACATTCTGGAGGCAGACTGCTGGGGGCTGAGTCCTGGCTTGGTCCCTCACTAGATGTTGACCTTGGAAGTGAGTAATTGAACTCTGTATGTCTCCATCTCTTCAACTGTAAAATATGACAATGAGTAGTAATTACTTCTTGGGTTGTTCTGAGGATTAAATATATGAAAAACACTTAGAAGAGTTTGTGTATAGTGAGGGCGATATCAACTATTATTATCACTACTAATGGTAGACTTAAATGTTATGATTACATTTTGAAAATCTTTTTCAGATTTATTTAGACCGTATGATTAAGGAGGGCAAAAATTCTGTTACTTGCTTATATTTGTCTCACAAGGCATAGTGTAGGACTGCATATAAAATAGTAGGGGAATTTTTTATAGTATAGTAGTAATAATAATAATATAGCAATACATAGCAATATAGTGATGAACTGATATAGTACTCATAATGCTATTTTTTTCCTAGAAAAAGGAAATATCCTAATGGTCATTCAGTTTATTTTTGTTATCATACAGGTTGATATTTTTTCCATCGAGGCAGTGTCTCTTGGAAAACTGAAGAAAGTTCTGATTAGTCACGATGGGACAGGTCCAGGTAAGATGTGCTTTCTTGGTAAGAAGTCTGTTTTGAATTTATTAAGAGTAGCATAAAAGGCAGGTGAAATAAAAAGATAAATATACAGGTCTTGTAAAGTTGAGATAGAAAATAATTTTCTTTTTCTTAATTTAAGATTTTATTTATTTATTTATTTTAGGCAGAGACAGCGGGAGGAGGGGGAGGGGGAGAGAATCTCAAGCAGACTCCCTGTTGAGTGCAGAGCCTGACACGGGGCTCCATCTCAACCTGAAAAAAACCTGAGATCATGACTGAGCTGAAATTAAGAGTTGGATGCTTAACTGACTGAGCTACTGAAAATAATTTTCTTTTAAGAAATTATGTAATTAGATGAAGTTATGTCAAATTAGGTTTATTGTATGACTTAAAAAGCTCACCGCTATGTTACTATGAAGGAAATTTCCCAAGAACACAAAAACTTTATTGTGTGTGTGTCTGCACCCAAAATTTCCAGACCTACTAGGCAGTGTTCAAAATTGCATATATCATGTTTCCTGCAGATGTGTTTCTCCTGGGTCCCCCACCGCAGACTCTTCAGCAAACCAGCAACTTGAGAATCATGTTTGATTCCTCATTTTCCTCTCTGCCTCCTACCGCCTCCACACCTATTAACCAAGCCCTGTCAATTCTACTTCATTAATACCTTCTTCCCTCCCTCCTGTAGAGCCATTCAATTCAAACTTAGGTGTTTGTCTCTAGAACCTGTGTTTTTTACTGCTAGAATGCAGCTACATATCACAACTTATATCATAGTACCGAAACCATTTATTGCATTTATTTCTATACTCCTTTTTTTTTTTTTTACCTTCTGCTTGATTTTGAGTTTTTGAAGTCTGGAATTATATTTTATTCATCTCTATTCTCTTTCCTAGTATAGTGCTTAATAATACGGAACTTTAATCAATGACCATTTATTGAATGGATGGATTTAAATCAGTGAAACAATTTTGAGTAAAATCCTTGAAAAGGGATGAGGAGAGCTTAAAATGCCTTTGCAAGAAAGAAGTGCGTTTATTCTGGATGTGAACCAAAAAGAAAGGAAAAAAAAAAGGGAAGGTAGCAGTGTATGGAAAGAATGGACACGTGGTAAAATGAGTTGAGGATCATAGAGGGAAAATTATTAGAAAGAGACAGAAATAAGAAATTGAATAGAAAGACACAGTATGCTGCCTTCTCTACACAGTGTCGCTGCAGAGGGGTATGACCTTTGCATTATTTTCATGATGGATGGAAACTGGCATTGTCCTGCCTTTATGCCACGTCTCCGCCGCAAACAGTGTGGGGACTTGCAGAACAGCTAGTGAGAGGTGAAGACTGGAGACTGGGGCGTGGGTCAGAACAGAGCAGTTAGCAGAAATCCCTGGCTTCCTCAGGCTGTCGTTTAGAAAATTATTTTGAGACTTCTCTTGGAGATGAGCGAAGGAAGCCCTGAATACTGAAAGGGCCAATGTCGAGGGACACAGAGTCACAGCACAGCAATCACAGGGGATCGTTTCTGGTGAAAGGAAGAAGAGTCAGGGAATTATATGAAGGGGCAAGCCACACATGTGAGGGTTGCTACGTCATTACCAAGGCTGGTTGGGGCAAAGAATAAAAATGACAGAAGGGAAAAGGAAAGAAGCATTGTGATTTTAAATATGTTGAAGGAGCTAAGTGACTCACATAGAAAATGCTTTGGGCTGACGACACAACAAACTTCTAAATAGCAATTTTTTCCAATGAAGCATTGCTGAAAAAAACCTGTGCAGGTATGAGAATGACTTCAGCTAAATCCTCAAGGCTTTTTTCCCCTTCTCATTTGTAGAAAGAGAAGCTACTTACCACATTATTCTTTTAACTTGAATGTAGTTGTATCTGTAGATATCTACTCTTAAATAGAATAATAGAAAGCTTCAGGAAAGCCCTACCTTTTTAGCAAAGTTTGTAAAACTTCAGAGTATTCAGGAATTATCTGAGTGTCTTAAAACATACAAAATAGATTCCTGGGCCCACCCCAGAGATTCTGATCCAGGAGGTATTGAGTTATCAGAAATATGCTTTAAAATATACATATTTTATAATATAAATATATGACATATAAATAAATAATATAAAATATAACTTTTAAATTATATATTATATATTTTTAAAATATATATACATATATATAAAGTATGTATATATAAGCAGTTTAAGGGATTCTGATTCATGTGGTCCTCAAGGCAGTCATTAACAAACACTGCTTTCTGATGTCAGAGTTCTTTGCTGAGGGGCTGCTATGTGCCAGGCATTTTGCCAGAGGCTGGGCATTCAAATGTGAAGAAGACGCAGGTGGTCCCAGCCCTTGCAGGGGGGGCCTAGTGGGGGCAGACTCGTATGAAATAAGTAAGTGTAATAAAATATGATTCATAGCTCTGAAAGTGACCCTTGGAGTGCTACTGGACATATGGCAAGGATACTTAGCATAGTTCAGAAGAACATGAAGTTCTCTGAGGAAAGATGAAAACGTGGTAGGCTCGGAGTGAGGGCTAGGTTTTGGTGTGATACTTGGAAATCTTGATGGTTTTCTCTGACTGATGGGATGAAACTACTTGAAATTCAATTTTGGGAAATTGAAAGGACAGGCATACCTCTAAGATATTGCAGGTTCCATTCCAGACCACTGCAATAAAGCAAATATTGCAATACAGTGAGTCAAATGAATTCTTTGGTTTCTCAGTGAATATGAAAGTTCTGTTTACACTATACTGTAGTCTATTAAGTGTGCAATAGCATTATGTCTAAGAAAACAATGTATGTACCTTAATTAAAAAATACCTTATTGCTAAAAAATGCTAACCATCATTTGAACTTGCACTGAGTAATAGTTGCTGATCACAGGTCACCATAACAAATATTATAATAATGAAAACATTTGAAATATTGCAAGAATTACCAAAAGGTGACACAGAGACATGAAGTGAGCAAATGCTGTTGGGAAAATGGTGCAGATAGACCTGATCCATGCAGAGTTGCTACAAATCTTCAATTTGTAAAAACTGCAGTATCCACGAAGTGCAATAAAGCAAAGCACGATAAAATGAGGTATGCCTGTAATTACTTTAAATTCTTTTTAAATTATTTAAACTCTCCTTCCTATATGCTACACATTCTTTTCATTAAAAGAAAAAAAATACCATGATAGTTAGGGTATCTAGACTATGTTTTCCTTTCTTTTCTTTCCGAAATGTGGATGATATAAATTTGATAACCCACCATACAAGTTAATCCTAGAACGTTATTGATACCAGTGCTCCTACCTGTGTTCACTGCACCCATCTCCTCCCCCAATGTAGACATCCTGAGTTTTTTCTTTATCGTTTCTTGGTATTCTTATCATTGCTTAAAAAAAAAAAAAAAAGAAGAAGGCTCTATTAATTATGTAGGCATCCTTGAAAATACTTCTGATAGTTTTTGTGCTTTGTTAAAATCGTGACGTGCTGTATGGAATCTTACAACACTTGATTTTTTTTTCCACTCAAGATTGTGTTTCCAAGATTCATCCACTTTCTTGTGTGGTGCTCTAGATAAAGTTTTCATGACCGTAATATTCTATTGCATGATTACACATAATGAATTTATTCATCTCTTGTTAATGGGTGATCGTGTCATTTCCAGTCTAGCTGTCACAGATTGAAATGAACATTCTTGTGCATGTCCCCTGGTGCATGGAAGCCAGAGTTCCTCCAGGGTGGCGGTTCTCAGATGGGGTGATTGTGCCTCCCCCAGGGACACTTGGCAATGTCTGGAGATTTGTTTTGGTTGGCACACTGGGAAGAGGGTGCTACCAGTATCTAGTGGGTAGAGGCCTGGGATGCTGCTAATCATCCTACAATGCACAGGAGAGCCCCTCAACCAAGAATTGTCAGGCCCAACATCTCAATGGTGCTGAGGCTGAGAAACCCTGCTCCAGGCTAACTCCATAGAAGTTAATTACTGGGCCAAAAACTATGGGTTCTATTCAGCTTTATAAAATAAACTGCTTTTTAAAAAATTTTTTATTATGTTAATCAGCATTCATTTCATCATTAGTTTTTGATGTAGTGTTCCATGATTCATTGTTTGTGCATAACACCCAGTGCTCCATGCAGAACATGTCCTCTTTAATACCCATCACCAGGCTAACCCATCCTCCCACCACCCTCCCCTCTAGAACCCTCAGTTTGTTTCTCTGAGTCCATAGTCTCTCAAGTAAACTGCTTTTTCAAAAGTGATTTTACTAAGTTTTACTCTTACGGTGTATAAAAATTTCTATTGTGTCACAGTCTCACAAACACCTGGTACACTTACTTTTGGGGTATAATATGATATCTCGCTGTGGCCTTAATCTGCATTTCCCTGATTCCTTTTTTTAAATTTTTATTATTATTTTTTAAATTTTATTGTGTTATGTTAGTCACCATACTATACATCATTGATTTTTGATATGGTGGTCCACGATCCATTGTTTTCGTATAACACCCAGTGCTCCATGCAGTACATGCCCTCCTTAATACCCATCACCGGGCTAACCCATCCCCCCACACCCCTCCCCTCTAAAACCCTGTTTGTTTCTCAGAGTCCATAGTCTCTCATGGTTCATCTCTCCCTCCAATTCCTCCCCCCCCCATTTTTCCCTTCCTTCTCCTAATGTCCTCCATGTTATTCCTTATGTTCCACAAATAAGTGAAACCATATGATACTTGACTTTCTCTGCTTGACTTGTCTCACTTAACATAATCTCCTCCAGTCCCATCCATGTTGATGTAAAAGTTGGGTATTCATCCTTTCTGATGGCTGAGTAATATTCCATTGTATATATGGACCACATCTTCTTTATCCATTCATCTGTTGAAGGGCATCTCGGCTCTTTCCACAGTTTGGCTATTGCGGACATTGCTGCTATGAACATTGGGATGCATATGGCCCTTCTTTTCACTACATCTGTGTCTTTGGGGTAAATACCCTGGAGTGCAATTGCTGGGTCATAGGGGAGCTCTATTTTTAAATTTTTGAGGCACCTCCACACTGTTTTCCAAAGTGGCTGTACCAACTTGCATTCCCACCAACAGTGTAAGAGGGTTCCCCTTTCTCCACAACCTCTCCAACATTTGTTGTTTCTTTCCCTGTCCATTTTGGCCATTCTAACTGGTGTAAGGTTGTATCTCAGTGTGGTTTTGATTTGAATTTCCCTGATGGCTAATGATGATGAACATTTTTTCATGTGTCTGTTAGCCATTTGTATGTCTTCTTCAGAGAAGTGTCTTTTCATATCTTCTGCCCACTTTTTGACTTGCATCTCCCTGATTCCTAAGAAGTGTGAGTTTTTTTTTTGTTTGTTTTTGTCTATTGAATTTCCTTTTCTGTGGAAATACATGTTCTTATCTATAATATTTATGGCAAAGGCAACGGATGGCTAATGAAAAATGCTCAGAAAGGGTTTTAAAAAGATAGAAGCTGGGGGTGCCTGGGTGGCTCAGTTGGTTGAGCGACTGCCTTCGGCTCGGGTCATGATCCTGGAGTCCCGGGATCGAGTCCCGCGTCGGGCTCCCTCCTTTGCAGGGAGTCTGCTTCTCCCTCTGACCCTCCTCCCTCTCGTGCTCTCTGTCTCTCATTCTCTCTGTCTCAAATAAATAAATAAAATCTTAAAAAAAAGATAGAAGCTGGTTTCCCACACAGGTAGCAGTTCCAAAGTGAGCAGTTATGAGGGGTATGCTCTAGCCAGTCATCGGGGACCAGGGTCCTTGCATCTTGTTGTTATACCATCACCTAGACCTCTTCCTTCTCTGAGTGGGCAGAGCTGGTCACATCACATAGAAAAGAGAAAATCTCTGGCAACAGTGTCTTTTAAGCAAGTGAGGCAGAAACTGCTCACACTACTTCTGGTCACATCCCATTACTGAGAAATTAGTCATACAGTTATCTCCAGCTGCAAAGCCATCCGGGAAATGTGGGTCTAACGTTGCAGTGATTGAAGAAGGGGACATCAACTAGCAGTTACTACCACAATATCTGTGCAATGTGGGGTATGTTTTAATAAATTGAAATTCCTAATTTTAATGTCTCAATTTAACAATATGGTATTTTTTCTAATTATCAGATTTCCTATCTTTAGAAAGCCTTCTCTACCCCTGAGGTATTGGAAAGAATGAATGAAAGAAAGAGAGAGAGAAAGAGAGAAAGGAAGGAAGGAAGGAAGAAAATATATAAAGTGTTGTCCTGAAGATTTAGATATTTAACCCACCTGCAGTTGATTTCTGTGTATGACATAAAGATGTAATCCATTTTACTTTTTCCCACATGGATAACCAGTTGTAACGTCATGGTTTATCATCACTGCGTCTTTTCCTGTTGTGCTCTACAAAGTCACTTTTGTCAGATATAGGGCAGTTCTTCCTTTGCATGGTTTCTGTATGCACAAATTTTAGTGACAATAATTTAAATAACACAGGTCCCTCAACAACATGGTTCAAATTTCAGTTATCATGGCATGCTAACTGTAACTGCGTAAAGTACAAACTTCACTGCCAAATCCTCAGTCCACAAATCACTGTGTACATAACAGATGCGCATCTTGATCTGATCCAATCACTTTACGTCAGGATCTGATCCTGATCCTGAGCCAATCACTTTATGTCTTTCACAGTCTGTTACACATTTCATGCACAGCCAGAGAAGGCTGTAGCTATATTGACTCCTTGTCTCTCAATAATAAATCCATATGACATTTTACAAAAATGTATAATTCAAAGATACAAGCACATCAAAGAAATAAAAGTGAGAATGCTGGGATGGAAGTTGAAATCAAACAGAAATGGAAATAGTTATAGAAGAAATATCTGACTGTGGGAATGTTGCCACTGTCACTGTTGGAGAGACTTTAGATAAACAGCCCAAGGAACCTAGATGCGGGAACTTACGACCATGAATGAGGGTGACAAAAATGATGAACATGTCCCAGAGGAAGTGATGCTGCTAAAAACTTCCCATTAAAGCAACTCTAAGAGATGTTTTATGATATTGGAAGCATAGAGGGTAAAATGGAGGAAGCTGATAGAAACTTAGAAAAGAGTTAGACAATATGCAAGGGCATAGAAAAGACACTCTTTTTTTTCCATTGTTCATTTAATTTTTTTAAATTTAAATTCAATTAATTAACATATAGTGTATTATTAGTATCAGAGGTAGAGGTCAATGATTCATCAATCTTATATAATACCCAGTGCTCATTACATCATGTGCCCTCCTTTTTTTATTGCACAATTTTTTATTTCAGAGCTTATATATACATATATCTTTAATTCATACCAGAAGCATTGTACAAAATTGATTCAATTGTTTTTCTCAGCTGTTTTTTTACTTCTTTTTTTTTGTTAAATTTTACTTTATTATGTTATGTTAGTCACCGTACATTACATCATTAGTTTTTGATGTAGTGTTCCGTGATTCATTGTTTGCATATAACACCCAGTGCTCCATTCAATACATGCCCTCCTTAATACCCATCACCAGGCCAAACCATTCCCCCACCCCCTTCCCCTCTAAAACCCTCAGTTTGTTTCTCAGAGTCCATAGTCTCTCATGGTTTGTCTCCACCTCCGATGTCCCCCCCTCCATTGTTCCCTTCTTACTATCTTCTTTTTTTTTTTTTTTAACATATATTGTATTGTTTCAGAGGTACAGGTCTGTGATTCATCAGTCTTACAAAATTCACAGTGCTCAACATAGAACATACTCTCCCCAATGTCTATCACCCAGCCACCCCATCCCTCCCACCCCCACCACTCCAGCAACCCTCAGTTCATTTCCTGAGATTAAGAATTCCTCATATCAGTGAGATCATATGATACTTGTCTTTCTCTGATTGACTTATTTCACTTAGCATAATACCCTCTAGTTCCATCTACGTCATTGCAAATGGCAAGATTTCGTGTTTTTTGATGGCTGCATAATATTCCAGTGTGTGTGTGTGTGTGTGTGTGTGTGTGTGTGTGTGTGTGTATGGGAATGTTGCCATAAAGAAGATGTGGTATATATATATATCTTCTTTATCCATTCATCTGTTGATAGACATCTAGGCTCTTTCCATAGTTTGGCTATTGTGCACATTGTTGCTATAAACATTGGGGTACAGGTGCCCCTTCGGATCACTACATTTGTATCTTTGGTGTAAATACCCAGTAGTGCAATTGCTGGGTCATAGGGTATTTTCAACTTTTTGAGGAACCTCCATACTGTTTTCCAGAGTGGTTGCACCAGCTTGCATTCCCACCAACAGTGTAGGAGGGTTCCCCTTTCTCCACATCCTCACCAACATCTGTCATTTCCTGACTTGTTAATTTTAACCATTCTGACTGGTGTGAGGTGGTATCTCATTGAGGTTTTGATTTGTATTTCCCTGATGCCGAGTGATGTTGAACACTTTTTCATGTGTCTGTTGGCCATTTGGAGGTCTTCTTTGGAAAAATGTCTGTTCGTGTCCTCTGCCCATTTCTTGATTGGATTATTTGTTCTCTGGGTGTTGAGTTTGATAAGTTCTTTATAGATTTTGGATACTAGCCCTTTATCTGATATGTCATTTGCAAATATCTTCTCCCATTCTGTCGGTTGTCTTTTGGTTTTGTTGACTGTTTCCTTTGCTGTGCAAAAGCTTTTTATCTTGATGAAGTCCCAATAGTTCATTTTTGCCCTTGCTTCCCTTGCCTTTGGCAATGTTTCTAGGAAGAAGCTGCTGTGGCTGAGGTCAAAGAGGTTGCTGCCTGTGTTCTCCTCTAGGATTTTGATGGATTCCTGTCTCACATTTACGTCTTTCAGTTTTGTGTGTGGTGTAAGGAAATGGTCCAATTTCATTCTTCTGCATGTGGCTTTCCAATTTTCCCAACACCATTTGTTGAAGAGACTGTCTTTTTTCCATTGGACATTCTTTCCTGCTTTGTCAAAGATTAGTTGACTATAGAGTTGAGGGTCCATTTCTGAGCTCTCTATTCTGTTCCATTGATCTATGTGTCTGTTTTTGTGCCAGTACCATACTGTTTTGATGATGACAGCTTTGTAATAGAGCTTGAAGTCCGGAATTGTGATGCCACCAGCTTTGGTTTTCTTTTTCAACATTCCTTTGGCTATTCAGACTTAAAAATATGCTTGCTCTTTATTATAAGTTATGTGATGAGATAAAGAAGGCAAGCACCATTTAGACTACCCTTGATAAGATTTTTAACAAAGAAATATACCTTTTATTTTTATTTTTTTAAGATTTTATTTGACAGAGAGAGACACAGCGAGAGAGGGAACACAAGCAGGGGGAGTGGGAGAGGGAGAAGCAGGCTTCCCGCTGAGCAGGGAGCCCAATGTGGGGCTCAATCCCAGGATTCTGGGATCATGACTGGAGCTGAAGGCAGATGCTTAATGACTGAACCACCCAGGCGCCCCAGAAACATACCTTTTAATTCTCACTGTTTCTAATGTTTTTCAATTACAGAGTACTAAATATTAGCATTGGTATTTTTTAATTTTCTTATACATTTTTAACTGACAGTAAGGGAGTTTTTGATATTTTGGCAAAAATATTTAACAAATGAACAGTCATCATTTTCTTCATTGATGAAGATGACGTTCCCACTGAGCAGTCCTTCATACACTTCTGCAGCGAGAGCAAAACACAGACTGCTTGTAATGAGTTTGTGTGGATATGCAGGTCCTTTCTCTGGTTGCATCAGTCAATTTATCTATGACAGCACTAATTCTGTATTGTCTTAATTAGTATAGATTTATAACAAATGTTGGTAATTGGAAGGATGATTCGCCTACCTTGCTCTGTCTAATTCAGGAGTGCCTGAGATATTCTTGGGCTTCACATATCCATATACATTTTATGATTTGCTTGTCAATTTTCTTGGTAAAACTTATGGTGAATTTGATTTAATTATATTCAAGCTTTAGATTAGTTTGAGAGAAACTGACATCACTATAATTTCTTCACTCTCAGGAATATGAAATAGTTCTTTATTTATTTATGTCTTCTTTGCTGTTATGCTTAATTTAGATAATTTTTCTTTTTAAAAAAGATTTATTTATTTTAGAGAGAGAGAGAGCACCAGAATGTGTGTGAGGGAGAGGGAGAGAGAGAATCCCAAGCACACCCACTGCTGAGCACAGAGCCCAAGCCTAGGGGGTGGGGGGGGACTTGATCCCACTACCCATGAGATCCATGAGATCATGACCTGAGGCAAAATCAAGAGTTGGATGCTTAACCCTACTGAGCCACCCAGGTGCCCCAATAATTTTTCTATAAATTATGCTGTATCTGTTTTTAGATTTACCCTTACATTCTTAAATTTTTATAGCAATTCAACATGATTGCTTTCGTTGAACTATGCTTCTTAACGCTTCCTTTCTGGGTCAATAGAAATGCAATAGATCTTTATATATTTATTATGTAATCATTTTTTCTCATCTCTCACTATCTTCTGCAACATCTTGGGGTTCTTAATTTAGAAAGTCACATTACACATGAATGATGACAGTTCTGTTTCTTCTTTCTCAACATTTAGTACTTTTTATTCTCCTTCCTTCCGTTTCTCTTTCCTCTTTATTTAGTTGCATTGAAAAATGTAGTAATCAGTGATAACTTCTAGATTTTCACCATTAAAAGTGATGATTATTGTGACTTTACATCATGATTTAAAACTATCAACCTTCTATAAATAATGCACTGAAACATATTTATGGGAATTTATTTCTTTTTGTTCTTGGCCCTTAAATACTTTTAAAGGAATTTAGAGAGTTTGTACCTGATAGGGAATCTTCTCTTTTCCTCTGCTTCTACTACTCTGAATAATTAGATCCCTCACTCACACTTTCATTTCTTTCCTGGTATAATTTGGAAGTGCATATTTTGGACCCAAATTTTGAACATTTGGACAGTCTATGAATAAAATCACAACAGTAGTATATTTTATGCAAAGAACGTGATCTCCTTTGTCCATTTAAACAGGTAATGGATGGTTTCTTGAGAGTATTGTTGTTAAATCTGAAGAGGAAGATGGCATTCAAGAGGTGCTGTTTCCATGCAACCGGTATGCTGTTACTTAATTCCTCATTATGCAGAATTATGCTCCCCTCTGTCTAGTCCATTTCAGCTGCATCATCAGCAAGCCCTACTCCCAGCCCCGCCCATCCACCTGGTTGCATCACCCCTTCCTTTAATACCAGAGCTGAAGGCCTCTCTCCTCAGCAAGCTGTTCCTTACAGCACTAGAAATTCTTTATTTGTACTATTTAATATTTTTCTTTTCTGGAATAAGCATGCTGAAATGGAAAGAAAACTGGATTAGGACTTAGAAAACTGGTACTTGATGTGTTTCTCAAATACCTGCTGTGCTCCTGCTTGTTCTGCAAACATGGGTGCTACTGTCAACTTCCCAGATGTTCAATTCCCTCATATGTAAAATGGGAATAATACCTGTTCCTCCTAGCTCATCGGACTCATTTAAAATCAAATGAAGTTATGTATATGAGCTGTGAGCTCTAAAGCATTATTCCCTAATGTGGTGTAGATAGAATATAAATTAGGAGAATCAAGTTGCAAGGGCAGCTCTGTAACTCCTGGGCCATTTATAGGTATATCACTTACACTCTCTGATCCTCAGTTTTCAGAATTTTATGATGAGAATGTTTAAATCAGATGTCCCTCCTTTTTTTAGGGTTGTTATGAATTGAATATCAAATATATCCTAAAACAAAGTGTACTATGAATAAAAATTACAAAACGAATTTCCCTGTTATTAATTAATCTATAGAATATACTGATTCATTCATTCAGTCATTGTATAAAGAGTAATTGATCACCTATCGTATCAAGAAATGGAATAAAGAGATCCAGTGATAAGGGAGATAGTCCTTACCTGAAAGGACTCAGTGGATGCCCATGTGAGAATGAACATTAATGCCCCCTGGGCCATGATAGAGACCTACATGAGAGCCCAGGTGCCAGGGTGGATGTCTATGTGATTGCACATTCCTTGAACCTAAAGAACTCAGGCATTGTGTACATTCATTTGTTCATCTGTTTATGTATGCAGAAACATTGCATGCCTCCCAGATGTTGGGTCCTATGCCAAGTTCTGGATATTTAGAGATAAAAAAATGAAGCACCCTTGTCTTGCTTGAGAGAACTCCCACTTAATGCTAGGATAAGGCAGGAGGGATGTGGTACTAAATGAAGCCAGAGAGCTGGATGTGCTTTGAGTTTAGCAGGTGTTTTGACATCACCGTCTCCTACTAAAGTGTTGTATGCTCTTTCAGACACATAGAGAAACTTGGTGGTTGACTGAGTGGATTTTACCTTACAATAGCTGGTTCTAGGAAATACCGATTCTTTTGAAACTTAATAAGGAGTTGCCTTCTGTATGAACAAAACGCATAACACTTCTCTGATCTTCTGTTTGTTTTCTAAATACACATCCATTTAAAATGCATGTGCATCATAGTAGTTATTGCCATTGTGTAACATTCAAGCTCTGGAGAGAGACCCTATATTTTTATTTTTTTGCAAGAATTTATCTATTTTTTATTACTGGGGAATGAAACAAGCAATGATTGAAGTTTCTCAGAACTGGCTTTGAATTACAGCTCCTTCACTGACTAGCGCTGTGAGTCTCAGTTTATTCTTATGTAAAATAGCAATAATAACACCTATTTGGCAGGGTTGTTTGAAGACTTCACACAGTGTACATAAAGTAACTGCAAAAGTACTTTGCAATTATTAGAAGCTCCATGATAATAAATGTTATTATCATAGGAGCAATTTTGAATTAAAAAAAATCTTTAGATACAATGCCATACTTACAAATGAAGTAGAAAAGCTCACTTTTATTTCTAGATCATATGTCAAGTAATTAGAAGTCTCCAGATAATTTATTAAATTTTATTTATTTATTTTTTAAAGATTTATTTATGTATTTGAGAGAGAGAGAGAGAGAGGAGCATTGAGAGATGGAGAGAGAAACTTCACCAGACTTCTGTGCTGAACACAGAGCCCCACTTGGGTCTCGATCCCAGGACACTGAGATCATGACCTGAGCTGAAACCAAGAACTGACTGCACCAGCCAGGCGCCCCACTAACTTATATTTTTAAAAATCTAGATATGCATGGTCCAATATGGTAGCTACTAACTACCTATAGCTAATATATATATATATATATATATATAAATTAAAATAAAATGAAATGAAAAATTCAGTTCCTGGGTTATGCTAGCTATATTTCAAGCACTCAATAACCACAGATAATGGCTACTCTATTGGGCAGCATATATACAACATTTGGTTCTATATCACATCTAGATATTTGATATCATATGAAGTTATGTTTAATGTTACACGACATAGTTTTATTGCTCTGTATACTATGGTTACTATGGAATAATGTAAGGAGCAAATAGAAGAGTTTTATTTTTACAAATGTGTCACATTTTAAAAATCAAGAATCATCCAGAACAGGTGATAATAGTCATATTCTCTTCAGAGCTGAAACTAATTTTACTGGTAATATAAAGGAGTAGAAGTCAAGATGGAGGTGACTTTATTCTTTAGGGCCTGCCAACATTTTGGAATAATTACAAATCTTAAAAATTGGATATGTAAGAAACAAAATGATATGAGTAAAAAGACTTAAACATTTTACTGCATGAAACTACATTATATTAAGTACCGCACACAGATATACCATTGCACTATCATCAAATGAACTATAAGAGTATTAACAGGGTTTCCCTTGTTTATTCTCTTTGAGAGCCCTGGGTTACTTGAGTAAGAAAAGAGGGAAATTTTCTTAATATTATTCCCTTAAAGGTGAAGAAACCATAATAACATTTAGTCTTGTGCCTCACTGACAAAGAGAAAAGTGTCACCTAAAGAGATTAGATGATGTGCACAAGTTATAGATGAGTTAGGGGAGGAGCAAGATGGTGGAGGAGTAGGAGACCTAAATTTCATCTGATCTCACTTATTCAGCTAGATAGTTATCAAACCATTATGAACACCTACAAACTCAATAAGAGATTGAAGAAAAGATTAGCAGCAATTATATGAACAGAAAAGTGACCACTTTCTGTAAGATAAAATGACAAGATGGAAAAACTCACCTCAAAATATAAAAATAAAAAAGAATAAGAGGCAGTACTGACTGCCAGGGACCTAATCAATATGGATATTAGTAAGATGTAAGAACTAGAGTATAAAGATACCAGCTGGGCTTAAAAAAAGCATAGAAGATACTAGAGAATCCCTTTCTGGAGAAAGAATAGAACTAAAATCTAACTAAGTTGAAATCAAAAAGGCTATTAATAAGGTGCAATAAAAAATGGAGGCTCTAACTGCTAGAATAAATGAGGCAGAAGAGAGAATTAGTGATATAGAAGACCAAATGATGGAGAATAAAGAAGCTGAGAAAAAGAGAGATAACTACTGAAACATGAGGGGAGAATTTGAGAGATAAGTGATACCATAAGATGAAACAATAGTAGAATAATTGGGATCCCAGAAGAAGAAGAAAGAGAGAGAGGGGCAGAGGGTATACTGGAGCAAATTATACTGGAGAACTTCCCTAATTTGGAGAAGGAAACAGGCATCAAAATCCAGGAGGCACAGAGAACCCTCCTCAAAATCAACAAAAATAGAAAAAAAAAATCAACAAAAATAGGTCAACACCCCAACATCTATAGTAAAGCTTACAAGTCTCAGAGACAAAGAAAAAACCCTGAAAGCAACTCAGGAGGAGGTCTGCAACCTACAATGGTAGAAATATTAGGTTGGCAGCAGACATATCCACAGAGACGTGGCAGGCCAAAAAGGATTGGCATGATATATTCAGAGCACTAAACAAGAAAAATATGCAGCCAAGAATACTATATCCAGCTAGGCTGTCATTAAAAATAGAAGGAGAGATAAAAAGCTTCCAGGACAAACAAAAACTAAAAGAATTTGCAAACACCAAACCAGCCCTACAGGAAATATTGAAAGGGGTCCTCTAAGCAAAGAAAGAGCCTAAAAGTAACATAGACTGGAAAGGAACAGAGACAATATACAGTAACAGTCACCTTACAGATAATACAATGACATTAAACTCATATCTTTCAAAAGTAACTCTGAATGTAAATGGGCATAATGCCCCAATCAAAAGACATAGGCTATCAGATTGGATAAAAAAAAAAAAAACAAAAAAAACAAGACCCATTGATATGCTGTCTGCAAGAGACTCATGTTAGACACAAAGCACCTCCAGATTGAAAGTGAGGGGGTGGAAAAACATTTACCATGCTAATGGACACCAAAAGAAAGCTGGGGTGGCAATCCTTATATCGGACAAATTAGATTTTAAACCAAAGACTATAATAAGAGATGAGGAAGGACACTATATCATAAGTAAAGGATCTATCCAACAAGAAGATCTAACAATTGTAAATATCTATAACCCTAACATGGGGGCAGCCAATTATATAAGCCAATTAATAACAAAGTCAAAGAAACACATCAACAATAATACAATAATAGTAGGGGACTTTAACACCTCCCTCACTGAAATGGACAGATAATCTAAGCAAAAGATCAACAAGGAATTAAAGGCTTTAAGTGACACACTGGAACACGTGGACTTCACAGATGTATTCAGAACATTCCATCCCAAAGCAACAGAATACACATTCTTCTCTAGTGCCCATGGAACATTCTCCAGAATAGATCACATCCTGGGTCACAAATCAGGTCTCAACCAGTACCAAAAGATTGGGATCATTCCCTGCATATTTTCAGACCACAGTGCTTTGAAACTAGAACTCAATCACAAGAGGAAAGTCAGAAAGAACTCAAATACATGGAGGCTAAAGAGCATCCTACTAAAGAATGAATGGGTCAACCAGGAAATTAAAGAAGAATTAAAAAAATTCATGGAAACAAATGAAAATGAAAACACAACTGTTCAAAATCTTTGGGATGCAGCAAAGGTGGTCCTAAGAGTAAAGTATATAGCAATGAAGTCTTCCTCAAGAAATAAGAAAGCTCTCAAATACACAACCCAACCCCACACCTAAAGGAGCTGGAGAAAGAACAGCAAATAAAGCCTACACCCAGCAGGAGAAGAGGAATAATAAAGATCAGAGCAGAAATCAATGAAATAGAAACCAAAAGAAGAATAGAACAGATCAATGAAACTAGGAGCTCGTTCTTTGAAAGCATTAATAAGATTGATAAACCCCTGGCCAGACTTATCAAAAAGAAAAGAGAAAGGACCCAAATAAATAAAATTGTGAATGAAAGAGGAGAGATCACAACCAACACCAAAGAAATACAAACAATTATAAGGACATATTATGAGCAACTATATGCCAGCAAATTAGATAAGCTGGAAGAAATGGATGCATTCCTAGAGATGTATCAACTACCAAAACTGAACCAGGAAGAAATAGAAAACCTGAACGGACTGATAATCAGTAAGGAAATTGAAGCAGTCATCAAAAATCTCCCAACAAACAAGAGCCCAGGGCCAGATGGCTTCCCAGGGGAATTCTACCAAACATTTAAAGAATTAATACTTATTCTTCTGAAACTGTTCCAAAAAACAGAAATGGAAAGAAATCTTCCAAACTCATTTTATGAGGCCAGGATTACCTTGATCCCAAAACCAGACAAAGACCCCATCAAAAAGGAGAACACAGACCAATATCCCTGATGAACATGGATGCAAAAATTCTCACCAAAATACTAGCCAATAGGATCCAACAGTACATTAAAAGGATTATTCACCATGACCAAGTGGGATTTATTCCTGGGCCACAAGGTTAGTTCAACATCTGCAAATCAATCAATGTAATATAATACATTAATAAAAGAAAGAACAAGAACCATATGATCCTCTCAATAGATGCAGAAAAAGCATTTGACAAAGTACAGCATCCTTTCTTGATAAAACTCTTCACAGTGTAGGGATAGAGGGCATATACCTCAATATCAAAAAAGCCATCTATGAAAAACCCATAGCGAATATCATTCAAAATGGGGGAAAACTGAGAGCTTTCTCCCTAAGGTCAGGAACACGGCAGGGATGTCCATTATCACTACTGCTATTCAATATAGTACTAGAAGTCCTAGCCACAGCAATCAGACAACAAAAAGAAATACAAGGCATCCAAATCGGCAAAGAAGTGAAACTCTCACTTTCTGCAGATATGATACTTTATATGGAAAACCCAAAAGACTCTATCCCAAAACTGTTAGAACTCATACAGGAATTCATTAAATGGCAGGACATAAAATCAATGCACAGAAATCTGTGGCATTTCTATACACCAACAACAAGACAGAAGAAAGAGAAATTAAGGAGTTGATTCCATTTACATAAGTCGATCTCAAAACCATAAGATACCTAGGAATAAATCTAACCAAAGAGGTAAAGGATCTGTACTCAGAAAACTACAGAATATGCATGAAAGAAATTGAGGAAGACACAAAGAAATGGAAAACCATTCCATGCTCATAGATTGGAAGAACAAATATTGTGAAAATGTCTATGCTACCTAGAACAATCTACATATTTAATGCAATCCCTATCAAAATACCATCAACTTTTTTTCAAAGAAATGGAACAAATAATCCTAAAATTTGTATGGAAAGAGAAAAGACCTGGAATTGCCAGAGGAATGTTGAAAAAGAAAAGCAAAGCTGGTGGCATCCCAATTCCGGACTTCAAGCTCTATTACAAAGCTATGATCATCAAGACAGTATGGTACTGGCACAAAAACAGACACAGAGATCAATGGAACAGAATAGAGAGCTCAGAAATGGACTCTCAACTCTATGGTTAATTAATCTTCGACAAAGCAGGAAAGAATATCCAATGGAAAAAAGACAGTCTCTTCAACCAATTGTGTTGGAAAAATTGGACAGCCACATGCAGAAGAATGAAACTGGACCATTTCCTTACACCACACACAAAAATAGACTCAAAATGGATAAAAGACCTAATTGTGAGATAGGAGTCCACCAAAATCCTTGAGGAGAACACAAGCAGCAACCTCTTCGAAATCAGCCGCAGGAACTTCTTTCTAGAAACATTGCCAAAGGCAAGGGAAGCAAGGGCAAAAATGAATTACTGGGACTTCATCAAGATAAAAAGCTTTTGCACAGCAAAGGAAACAGTCAACAAAACCAAAAGACAACCGACAGAATGGGAGAAGATATTTGCAAATGACATATCAGATAAAGGGCTAGTATCCAAAATCTATAAAGAACTCATCAAACTCAACACCCAGAGAACAAATAATCCAATCAAGAAATGGGCAGAGGACACGAACAGACATTTTTCCAAAGAAGACCTCCAAATGGCCAACAGACACATGAAAAAGTGCTCAACATCACTCAGCATCAGGGAAATACAAATCAAAACTTCAATGAGATGCCACCTCACACCAGTCAGAATGGCTAAAATTAACAAGTCAGGAAATGACAGATGTTGGTGAGGATGTGGAGAAAGGGGAACCCTTCTACACTGTTGGTGGGAATGTAAACTGGTACAGCCACTCTGGAAAACAGTATGGAGGTTCCTCAAAAAGTTGAAAATAGAGCTACCCTATGACCCAGCAATTACACTACTGGGTGTTTACCCCAAAGATACAAATGTAGTGATCTGAAGGGGCATCTGCACCCCAATGTTTATAACAGCAATGTCCACAATAGCCAACCTATGGAAAGAGCCAAGATGTCTATCAACAGATGAATGGATAAAGAAGATGTGGGATATATATATATCCCATATATATATATATATATATATAATTGAATATTATGCAGCCATCAATAAAATGAAATCCTGCCATTTGCAATGGCATGGATGGAACTAGAGGGTATTATGCTAAGCAAAATAAGTCAGTCAGAGAAAGACAAATATCATATGATCACTGATATGAGGAAATTGAGAAATAAGACAGAGGATCATAGGGGAAGGGAGGGAAAAATGAAACAAGATGAAACCAGAGAGGGAGACAAACCATAAGAGACCCTTAATCTCATGAAACAAACTGAGGGTTGTTGGAGAGGAGTGGCGTCGGAAGGCTGGGGTGGCTGGGTGATGGACATTGGGGAGGGTATGTGCTATGGTGAGTGCTGTGAATTGTATAAGACTGATGAATCACAGACCTGTACCCCTGAAACAAATAATACATTATATGTTAATTTAGAAAAAGTTATAGGTGAGTTAGTCGTGTCTCTTGGTCTCTTTGACACTTTTTGGGAATTTTAATTTAGTGTCTATCACCAGGATTTTGTGCAGATTTTGTCCTTCTTCTAAGGAAGAAGTCCCTGTGCAAATTACTGAGTTTACTATAAAACTGATTTGTTGGAAATTCTACTGAGATTTGGAGTGTTTAGAAGACACAGGTTTTGCTAGTTTTCCCAGCATACCTTAGCCATTTAGACTCAAGTTCCCTTCTACTGATGAGAAAAGAAAAGGTCTCTGGAGAGGAAATTATTTAGGACTTTATTGTGGAATAAAAAAAGCAAACATGGGGGCATTTACTCTGTTGTGGGGTCTCTAAGGTTACACATTGGTCTTCTGCTTGGCGGGGAGAAAATCAAGGAGTGCCAATCGCTAGCATGTGGTGCACTCCTATCATGGAATGGGTTCCACAATGGAGCCAGAGCTTCACACAGCAGCTCCGTGATCCTCACAGCTGACTTCTAGGAGGCTCTGATATGTGTGGTTCACAGATGAGGAAGCTGAGGGACAAAGAGATGAAACTTCTTACCCAACTGTGATTAGCAGAATCAGCATTCAGATGGAGGTGGATGTGTTTCTAGAACTGCACTGTCCAATATGGGGGCCACCAGCTATATGTCTACTGAACTCCTGAACTGCGCTTATTCTGACCTGAGAGGTGATGTAGGTATAAGGTACATGTCAGATATCAAAGATGTAGAATGAATAAAGAATGTAATTGTATTAGTCTGTTTGGGCTGCTATAACAAAATACCATAGACTGGGTGGCTTATAAACAACAGATTTATTTCTCACAGTTCTGGAGGCTGGAAGCCCAAGATCGGGGTGCCAGCAGGATTGGGTTCTGATAAAGGCCCTCTACAAGCTGCAAACTGCCTACTTGCTCTGTTCTCATGTGGTGGAGGAAGCAAGGGATCTCTCTGGAGCCTTGTCTATAAAAGCATTAATCTCATTCAGGAGGGACCTCATGACTTAAACCACAGCCCAGAAAATTTCAACATATGAATTTGCGTAGGGGGTGGAGGGAACAAACATTCATATATTTTATATTTATTAAAATGAAAAATACTAAAAATAATTTCACCTCTTTAATTTTTACTGTTTTTATATACATGGCTTGTGTTATATTTCTCTTGAAGAGTGCTGTTCTAGATTGAGCCACTGCATACACATACCAGTCACATGAAAGGAGAGACATAAAGGCTTCCACTAGGAAACCCCAAATGAGAAATTTTTACTGATTTTATATGAGAATATTTGTAATGTTACCATAGGAAGTTCCTAAAATCCAGCATTTTTGGATAAATCAATGTAACCTTGCAACTAAAGTATAGGGCAAAGATTTGCTGAAGTTACACTCCTAAAGATCATTTGGTGTAGCATGAAATCTTAAATGTTTTTAAAATTTCTGTGGTTCTCCCTGAAGGCCTCTTTAAATTCTTTCTGTATTTTATTTTCAATTCTAAGTAATGTGCCTTTAAATTCTCTCTCGTATTAATTATCTTCCCTCTTCCCATGGCAGATGGCTAGATGAGTACCAAGATGATGGCAGGACTGAACGAGTATTGTTCGCAGAAAGTAGCTACCATGAAGGAGGAGACTGAGTTTGTGGCCTCCAGATGGGGCCAACATGTGTCTATCGTTCCATGGTGTCTTCAAAAGGCTATTGATCTGATGGTGATAGTGTGTTTGCTCTCCCCTCATACTCAAGCAAACACTTGGGAAGGGTCAGCTTTTACTGGGCCCATTCTTTGCTTTTGAGAACTTCAACTGTTGGGAGAAGAGTCAACCAACAACTGACCAAGATTAGTCTATGATAGCTGAGGTAGGGACACACATTGTTTCTTCTTATGGGTGAAATAGGTGAAGGAGATTAAGAGTACACTTATGATGAGCACTGAAGAATGTATAAAATTGTTGAATCACTATGTTGTACACCTGAAATTGATATAGCATTGTATGTTATCTACACTGGAATTAAATTTTTTTAAAAAAATATTGTTAATCAGAGAAAGACAATTATCATGTGGTTTCACTCATATGTGGAATATAAGAAACAGCACAGAGGATCAGAGGGGAAGGGATGGAAAACTGAGTGGGAAGTCATCAGAGAGGGAAATAAACCATGAGAGACTCTTAACTATGGGAAACAAACTGAGGGTTGCTGGAGGGGAGGTGGGTAGAGGGATGAGGTAACCGGGTAATGAACATTGAGGAGGGCGCATGATGTGATGAGCACTGGCGGTTATACGCAACTGATGAATCATTGAACACCACATCTGAAACTAAGTATGTACTTTATGTTGGCTAATTGAATTTAAATTAGAAAAATAAAAATAAAAGTACACTGGTATGAGAAAAAAAATATTGTTTCTTCTCATTCCTTTTTCAGAAAATCTGACACCTGGTGTTTACTGAAATGTTTAGATGATTTTAGTAGAAGGTAACTGAAGAGGTACATAACATTTGATTACTGTAAAACACTTTTATACAACATGTTAGTTTTAAAGCAGAAATCTTATTCTAGATAATGGCATGTCTCTCTTAGTATTGGTGGCAATATAAAGAAACTGTAAAAAGAAAACGACTCACACTCTCACTGTACTTCATGCTGAATCTCATCGACTTGTTCTTTTGGGAACTTGTCACTGAGGCCATGGTGGACAGCCACCGCGTGCCATGCAGGGGACACATATGAAGGCAGACATCTTCTGTCCATTTGTTGCTTTCCTCAATTAGCCTCATATACTTGACAACTCTGTGCCACTGGCAGCTTCTTCTAACCCTTCAAATTGGCACATGAGATAAAACCCATCTGCTAGCCTAGGAGAGGCCATGGCCTGGCTTTGATATCAAAGAGACCTGTGTTTGAATCTCAGTTCTGCCACTGTGAGGTGGATAGTATCATCACATTTTGCAGATGAAGGAGCCAAAACTTGGAGACGTTTGCCTAAGCTCAAAGAATGAAATAAATAGGATAGCAGAATTTGAACCCAGTTATCTTGCTCCACAGCCCCTAGGCATACACACGGTGACCCTGTACCTACTGTCTTCCTCCACATGTTTTCAGGTACCTCGTGAGATCACACAGATGGTCCCAAGCAGTCAAATCTTGCGCACCACCTTCCTGTTCTCGTCATATGCAGGTCCCACCCATACCCTTATATACTTAACATTTTTTTTTCTTTAAATTCTCTTTAAATCAGGTCATTTTGGGCTGGAGGGAACGTAGCCTCATTCTAAACTATATTCATAATATCCATGAAATCATTGATGTGGTTACATTTTTTTTCCCTAAAACACATTAAAATGAATTTATATGCAACAAAAATTTTAGGTTAGCCTATATGTTCCCTAAAATTATCTTATAAATGCCCAATGGTCCTGGCATATAGTGATCAGTAAATATCATTTCAATAAATAGAAGCCATCCTTGTCATGGTTTACCTTTTACCAATCCATGCTGAAAAGACTAATCCAGTCCTTAGAAATGCTACATTTTACATCTAAGTTTGAAAGCACATCAAGAAATAGAGCTTTAGTGATTTGAAGTTAAAAGTAGTTTTGTTTTTTTGTTTTTTTCCTAAAGTGGTCAACAGATCACCTTAGGGGTAAGAAGAGTTGATACGTTTCAGCAGGCTGTGGGAGAGTGATGAACCACATTTAGTCCTTGATAATGCTTATTGTGTGGTGCCTGGCACAAAGCAGATAATGACTAAACACAGTCATTTATTAAGCAGAGTTGTTAAGCATCTCTTGTGTGCCAGACACAGAGTCAGGCACTGGGGATAAACTGGCAAACAGCTCAGTCATTTTCCCTGCCCTCAGAGGGGCTTCTGTCAGAGTGGGGTACTGAGTGAATAATGCATAATTAAACATAGATCAGTACTGCTCGTTGCTAAATTGCAAGCTCATTGGAGGTAGAGATCATTTTGTGCTCCTCTGTATATTTAGTTCTTGGCATGCTGCCTGACTCATAGTAAGTGCTCTGTGTCTATTAAATGCATGAATCATCCCTGCCTTAAATTACAATACACCTTTTAAGTGATTAGAATATTAAATTATCCCTGATTCAGCTCATATAAGTATGGAATAAATACAAATAATTACACTCTATTCCTCTCTTTCTACAAACTTCTCTACAACAATATGTTTCAATACTGAACATAATCCTGCCCCTCTGCCCCCACCACACAGATTGGAGTTGGATGTGTCCCAATTCTATCCGGCTGTGTATTATTTACAGTCCTTCTCCTCAGAAGGGGAGGTGGTGTAAATATGAATTTGATCCATTTTGTGTTGATTCTTGTTTACTTCATTAGCATAGCCCTCATTTTCTTGGACATGGTCCAGATTCTGGGACTACCTCCGTCCAACCCCTTTATATAATAGATACACCCTGAAAACTGGAAAAAGGAGAGAGAAGCTGTGTTTATTTCCGAGTTTGCCGAAAAGGCAAAAATGAACAGAGTACATAGTACAAAGAAGGCAAATAGACTCTTAAAGGTTTGGTGGAAAGAAGTGTTTTTTCCTGTGGAGAGAACAATGTGAACCCTAATCCAGAAACCTACCATGTATATCCCTTGGAAATACTGAAGAATGGAAAGAAAGTGCAAACACAAAAGCCAAAACCAGAATGTGGCTGATTTCATGGGGCACCACAATTGTCTAGCACAATCCGGGCACCTTTTCATGTTTTCCTGTTTCTTGGGCAAAGTCAAGAGGGGGTGAAGAGCACTTTTACCTGATGGGATAAATCTTATATTTTAGCCAGCAAATTATAGTAATGGTTCCATGATGATGTGGATGGCCTTCAAGTTCTACTGTGTTTTCATATAAACCTGTCAAGCAGACTCAGGTGAATATTTAAGTGATGCATTTGTTATACCAAAGGATAATGCAACTTCTTTGTGACTCTAGGTAATATATAGTATCTTGGAGAGCTAAGTTAATTGGTCTTTAATAAAGAAGAGAAGCTTTCCAGAAGCCTACCAGAGTTAGGTTTATCCTATGGTTATCAGGACTGATCACACTTTTGAACAGTTACATTTTAAATTACTTTTAGAAGCAGAGAAACATAGCAAAGTGGGTCCTCCTTCATGCTGATGTTTTTTAAAAGGAGATTCATTTTAATTCCCTCAAGGCAATGGAATAAAGTATACTAAGCAAAGGCCCTCAAGTTCAGAAATTAATCTTGATTCTCTACCACAATGAGTCTGAAGTGCCAGAAATGTAACATGAGCTTTCCTGGCTCTTTCCATGCCTCCGTGACAGAGACTGAAGGGTATCAATTAAACTGATTACTAAGCTTATAAATATGCAAAAAAAATGGTTATAAAGTAAACATGAATATTTGCAAGCTCAACCATATCAATTGATTGAAACCTTGCAAATATACCATTCTCCAGACCTTTACCCATGTTGTTTTATTTGCTTGAAAGTTACTTCCCTCCTTGCCTGGAAAACTCCTATTCAACTTCTAAGACCAAGCTTGACATTCTCACCATCAGTCAGCGTTAAGGAATCCCATCCTCTGTGTCCATATTACTTTGTCCTTCCTCTCTAATTGTGATTATAATTTCTATAGTAGTCATGGGTCCTAGTTTACAAACTCAGAAGCATGACAATTAGGATGCTTTTTATTTCCTATACATCAATTTAATATCTGGCTCCAAGTCTCCATCATACGGACTGGTAGGAAATCCCTTCTTAAGCATAACTGGGGCATGTTCTCCTTCCCAAGGAGCAACAGAATCCTATAAGCTAATGCTGTGTTTGGAAAGAGAAGAGAATGCTTCTCTTACCAGTCTACCATTGTGCCTGCTGAGGAAGGTTCTCTCTCTGCTTCTGGGCCACTCATGAAGTTCTAGAATTTGTGACAAGTCTGGAAACCTGAGTGCCTCAGGTCCCCCCTTCCTGGGCTGCTGGGTGACCCTCTCCTGGGAAGAGCCCCTCAGGGTCTCTCCTTACCCCGTGATGACAAATCCCACAGGGATCCCATGGCTTAGGGCTCACAGATCTTTCTTTTTGGTAAAGGAAAATCTCTTCTCTTTACTGTGTCAATTCTCAAAAACTCTTTCCTTTTCTCCTTCTGTAGTGCAACCAGTGTAAGCTCATTTACACATTTGGGTTTTTATAGAAACTAGGACTTTGTTACCAATATGAGCATGGTGATAGCAGAGCAAAGAAGCTTTCCCCTCTGTTCTTACTCAAATTAACAATGAGAATGAAACATACAATCTCCAATTTCAGTGAAAACATGAGATAGTGAAAATCTGCCCAAAGTAGATAACGTAGGAAATTGAAGGGCCAAGCAGTGGCAACTTTTAGAAAGTGCCAGCAAAAATCCACTTACAAAGAGTGCACACCCTCCTAGGAAGTAAAAAAAGCTATATATTTTAATTTGTAACTGCTGGAGTGGGCACATATATGAAGTCTGGCAGATAAAGAGGAGGGCTGGGATCGAGCAGAGGCTGTGTAGGGAATGTCACTTCCAGTAAGCTTTGAAACATCTCCACAAGTAATTTGCCAAAGAAAATGGATGGTGTACCGTAAAATCAAAGCTAAGCCTTAAATAAAAATAAAGAAGCACTGAGGAGTAATAACAGATGGCAGACATAGAGCTACAAGGCCTTCAGACACTGGAATTTTGATGCAGATTATAAAAACATCTATAGTACTATATTTAAAAATAAGTAACACGCTTGAAAATATCTGCCTAAATGGAAAATATAAAATTAACCTAGCATATTGAAAAACACCAACCAAATAAGCCTTGTAGAAATTAAAAAATACAGTGCCTAAAATTTAAATCTCAGTGTCTGGGTTTAACAGTAAAGTAGGTTCAGGTGAAAAGAGAATTTGTTAACTGGAGTATAGGCCAGATGGAATTTTCTGGAATGTAGCAGAGAAGAAAAAAGATGAGAGGTTAGCAGACTTTGAGAATAAAATAAGTTCTAATATGTCTAATCAAATTTCTAAGGAGAACACAAAGAATGTGATGGAGGCAATACTTGGAGAGATAATGATTGAGAAGTTTCCAGAAAAGTTGAAAGATGCCATTTCACAGATACCTCACCTTCCAGAAGACCAATAAATCTTAAACAGAATATGTGAAAAGAAATCCACATCTAAGAAAAAACAGTAAAAACTGCCTTCTACCAGAAACATTCAGAACATTCAACAAGAAGCCTGATAGTAAAGTTGACCTTCAAGGAAACAGAAGGTAAACTCGCAGATGATGTCTCAAGAGCAACAAATCAAAGCAGAGAGTGGAGGGATAGCCTCAGAATTCTGAAAAATGATAATGGCAATCTAGAATTCTCCAAGCAGGGAAAATATATTTCCAGAATGAAGCCAAAATGAAGATATTTTCAAACACAACGTGCACACACACACACACACACATTCTAAGAGCTGGCCACTAGTCCCTCACTAAAGGAACTTCTGAAGCAGGTACTTGAGGCAGAAGAGACATGACCCTACGTGGAAGGACTGACATTGTTAGGAGGAATGACGGTCGTAGGAAGTAGCCAATATGTAGGCAAATCTTAAAATAACATTGACTGCGTGTGTACAGTGATATTGAGTTCAAAATAAAATGAAGTAGAATTTAAATTGGAAACAATATGTAATATGTAACTCTATATGTGGGTGGGTGCTATATTCTAAAGCCCTTGTATTATCTAGAAGGAGGATAAAGGTATTAGATTAAGTATGTGTGTTTGAACTTCTCATGTAACCACTGAAAAAAGAAAAAGGATAAAATTTCCAAACAAGTATATGTGAGATCAAAAGTTTTAATACGCCAAGAAGTTATTATAATTTTAAATTAGTATGTCCCTAATAATACAGACTCAAATTATATGAAACAAAAATAAACAAAGCACAAGTAAAAAAAAAAAAAAAATATATATATATATAATAGCATTGGGAGATTTTAGCACATACTTCTCTTGGTAATTGAGAGAATAAGTAGGGGGAAAAAAAGATACACAGGATTTAAGTGACATGATTAGCAAAAGACCTAATAGACAATACAGAACGCTGCATCCAACAAATGCAAAATGCACACTCTCTTCAGATATACATAGAAGATCATAAATGCTGAGCATGTGTTGGGCCATAAAACAACAATAAAACTGAATGAACTACAGATACACCAATAACACGGATGAATTTCATAAACATAATGAGCAAAATAAACAAGAAACACAAATATATAAATGGAATTCCACTTATATAAATTTTGAAAAACAGCGAACATTTCATATGTAATGTTTAATTCACTAATAAATATATAGTTGTTTTTATAAAAATCTGGAAATGATTACCAAAAAGTCTGGAAAAATGGCGGGGGCTCAGCCCAGGAGAGGTTTCCATACAACTGGCAGTGTCCTTTTATGGACCTTTTTATGACGGTTGTATGAATGTTGATTTTATAATCATTTTTTACACGGTTCATATGTATTTTTGTGATAAAATATGCATAATATAGAATTTACCATGTTAACCATTTTTAGAGGTACAGTTAGTTCAGTAGCACTAAGTACATTTGCAGTGTGGTACAACCATCACCGTTATGCATCTCTAGAACTTTTTTATCATTGCAAATAAAAACTCTGTACCCATTTTTTGACCTTAAAAGTAAAATAGTCAGTTATTTTATTGGCAAAATGGGTTTATTCAAGCATAGCAAAGAAGTTGCAATTGAGGACATGCAAGCTATAGCAAGCCATAAGAAAGCTGGGAAATCAAAGGAAGGGAAGGTTACTTTATAGAGAAAAAGAGGAAGTTGGGTGGGGCTGCTTTGAATGAAATCCACTGGAGGGAAGTGAGAGTTCAGGGTAGTGGAGGTTTCTCATTGGCTGAGTTGTGGTATTTTCTTATTGGCTGAGCTGGTCGCTGGGTCGTGAGAAATTCTCCCTTCCTCTTTCTGAAGTAGTAAAGTAGGTTTCTTCCTGCTCGTAGGAATATGAGGGTAGGAATGTCTTTTCATGCTATTTGATTGTTTTGAATCGCTGAATTTATAGCCTATTTAAAAAGTTAAGAATGCATAAAGAAAGGAATGATTAAAAATGAATAGGGAGTATCTTAACTACCCACATACATAAAGTCTAGATTCTTGGGGAACTTCAGTCTTCCTCCCTGCCAAACTTCTGGGGGCAGAGATTTACCTACTCTGACCTGCTACTTGAAAGGAGGGGAGGGAGAGGGAGCAAATGAAAGAAGTCAGGAATTAATAGCTCACAACTGTTCCTGTCGTATTAATCTATTCCTCCCCCTTGACAATGAATTCCTTGAGAGCAGGAATTCTCATCTTCTTCATCTTTGTGTCCTTGAGCACAGTGACTGGGTCAACACAGGCACAATAAAAATCATTGTTTCCTTATTACAAATTAAATATATTTAGGAATAATGGAGATTAATAGGAAGGCGAAGAAAATTGAAATACTTTAGGAAATCCATCTTGTTTTCTGTTTCTCCAACAGCTTTTGTGATTCTGTTTTAGCCCAGTAAGATATTCTTAGAAAAGAGATTTGAGAAGTGTCTTTTAGCTAAGTGTCACCGTTAATAGGAAGGAACAAGTTCCTCAGAAAGACTCAGGAGGCTGAGAATGTATCTTGAAGTGATAATCCCAGAAGTCGTGGGTCAGAGTGCACTGAGAACATGCAAGGATTTCCTCAGAATATTCGGGAACTTTAAAATTGGCTGATGAAACTCTTGCAATATCTTTCCCGAGGTATTTGGCTAACACAGAATCCATGAAAACGCAATCCAACTCCTTGAAATGATACACATCTTAGAAATATTACACTGAATAGTCTATTGAGAAAAGACTCAGGGTAAGCTCACGAAGTGTCCATTCACCTTAAAAATAAAACGGCCAGTTATTTCACCAGCAAAATGGGTTTATTTGGAAAAAGCAGAGAATTCTAATTTGGGTCAAGCAAGCTACAGCAAAACCATAGTCAAGTCAACAGAACAAAGGAGAACATTCTTCTACAGGGGAAAGGGGGTGGGGGTAGTGAGGAGGGCTCTTGTAAAAAAATGTCCACTGGAGTAACCTGGGATTTTGAAATATAATGGTTTCTCCGTGGCTGAGTTTCGACAGTCTCTCATTGGCTGGGCCTTTTTTTTTTTTTTTTTCTTCCTCCTGGACGGGAGTGTGGACTAACCAAGTACCTAGCCTCCTGTTGGGTCGGCCGTGGACCAGGAGTGGTAGGGTATTAGAGCTCCCCCTGCTGGCCTCCCGTCTCCATTTTAAATGAGGTTTCCTTTCTTTAATTTCCACAAAATTTTCCAGGTTATTTTACTACCAATCTCCCCATTGCCATAATTTTTATGACTCTCTAATTTATTCTACTGCTAATCTCCTTGTCAGAATTGATGAGTCCTGGCTTCCTTAATTTTAGCAATAAAATTGGTGGTTGTTGAGAAGTCAGCTTTAAGCATGACACAATCATTTGAATGTTTCACAGACATTTATAGTTTCAGCAGATTGCCTAACTTAAGAATTTCTCCCCCCTTTTACTCGAGTTTTGTCGTATGACTAAGGACGGTGTGTTAAATTCTTAGAGCCCTTTGTTAATACTTAGTGGGTTTTGGCTGCCCAGCACCCATTTTCCCTTTCTAAGAACACCCATTCAAAATTAGAATTAGCTCTTCCTAACCCCCATGGATTATAGTCCTCATGCACCTGTGTTTCCCTCAGCTGGGCTCAGGTTCATGACCCAAGCAAAGCTAACGCTTGGACTTTGAGTCTGGAGCATTTGTAGTGGAGTGTCTGCTCGAGCAGAACCAGCTGCCTAGGTCCCTCCCATTGCCCCCAGGCTGGTCCCTTCAAACACATTACCACAACCAATTAAGTATCCAGCATGGGTTCCTCTTTCTCTGCAAATGAAGTATTCTAAAAAGTGCACCCCCTTTTTTTTTTTTTTTTTTTTTTAGTTTTTTAATGTAGTGTTCATTGATTCATTTATCCTCCCTTTCTTTTTCTAATGCCTTGAGGTCTTTTCTGCAGGACAGCTCCTCACTCTCAGGCTTGCAATTGCTGGCTCCTCCTCCCATCTCCTTGGTCCCTTCCTTTAACTTCTGCCCTTAATGAGTATGCTGGACTTCTCCAATGCTTTAGAATCAAAGCCCTTAGACAATAGAGGTGGTGGTTTTTGGCTTGTTATTTTGTATTACTTTGATGTTGCTGTAGACATAGACAAAGATCATCCTAAGGAGAAAAGCAAAGTCTGTCTATTCAGAGCTTGCTATAGCAAGAGAGCCAGCCAACTTGCTTGCCTTTGGCAGAGACAGTGGAGGGGCGGAGCTTTACAGTAGAAAAAGGGAAGCTTCAGGTTTGACCTGATCCGGGGACTGCTGACCTGGGGAAGCTGCAGGGGACTGACTAGAAGCTCGAAATCTATGCCATTGATTAGGAGGGTATATTGGACTTTTCCTGGTTGATCCTAAGTTGCAAGAAGGGATAGAAATTAAGGAAGCTGGCAGTAATTGATCAAGTCCTGGCCATTTGTGGCCATTGCTGCCTAGGTTGTGGTTGGCTTCCGGGCTGGCTCCTGGGGTGGCAGGGAGGGGGGAGAGGGGCGGGTCCTGAGTCTGAGTTCTACTGTCATACATATACTCTGCCTATTGTCTGATTGTTTATCCAGTCTCTCAAGTAGTGCTTGAGTTTGTGATTTAGGTTTTATTTATATTTAAGACACTTTCTAGTTGCTGTTATGTCCCAAACTTTCATTTTCATTTCCAATGCAAAAGAAAGGAAATGCTAAGAAATAAAATTCTTTGCCCAAAGTCACCTGTTGAAAAACAGAAGTTCTAGTTTCTAATCACATGGTATTTTCTGTTTTGTTTTAATACACAACGATTTTCTTTCAGTTTCCCTCTGTGGCATCTAAATGCTGGTGGTCAGAGCCTGCCCACAAAGAGATTTTCAATTCCTTTTGAATCACATCTTCTGCCTCTGAATACCTTTTTAAAAAAGAGTCTGCAAGATAGCTGGAGTCGGAATTTTCTTCCCTGTGTGATTCTGATCAAGATATTATTCCCAAAAGTCATTGTACGTCAGAATAAGCAGGGAAGGTTGTTTAAAATGCAGACCCCCCGGGGCTCACTGCAGACTTCATGCACCAGGCTGTCTGGAGGGGGGATCCGGAGCTTTTTGTTGCTTTGCATGTTTGTGTACAAGAAGCGCCTGGAGTGATTCTTAATGCTGTCTGGCAGGTACTAAGGACCGGGCTGGCGTTTGGCAGGCACTGAATTAGGAATTCCACCGCTATATGCTATTGAGACTGAGGCTGTCACGTCATTTATCTTTTTTTTTTTTTTTTTTTTTTTTAATGTTGGTTCGACAGCGTGAGCACATTTCCATTTGTGTTTTCTGAGGTTTAGAGATTCTGTAGCCCAGGGGTTTTCTGACTGGCCCCTGTCGTACCTTTTTCACTGCACGTGGAGGTAGGGATGGGTGAAGCCAGGCCATATCAGTCCAGCTGTTACTTTTGGCCTTGAACACCTTTGCCAAATTTCCTGAACCCAGAACAAATGTGAAGAACAAGTTTTTCTGATGTTATAAAATTCAAGAGCGAGCAGCCAGCACCACAGAATCCTAAGCGTGAATACGTGTAACATCTCACAGTTAATTTAACAAAAGGAGTGGCTCTATCAATTTAACCATAGTGCCTCAAATAGCTCACTGTAAATTCTTTCAAGCCTGGCGGTACAAAAAGACAGAAAAAGTTCCATACTGTGTCAGACAATAAGTCACCTGCTTCTTCCAGAGTTGTTCTTGACTGCATGGTAATTAGAATTCCCTTCCAAATACTCCTGACAGGCAGACAGCATGAAATGAAACCCAGCCGGGTCTGACTCTCTTCCCTTCGGAGGTTTGCCCCCGTGCGATGCACTCCCAGGGCTTCTGGACCTTCCAAAGGATTGCCGTCAGTAAAGAAACGCACCGCCTGTGGGTGTCAGCTCTTCTGTGGTCTCCCTGGCTGTCAAAGGCCATGGATTCTAGAAACGCCATCGGTCTTTGCAGGATGCCCACAGTGACCTCTCAGCCTGCTGAGCCTCAGACGCTAGGGCCCTGAGGGAAGGTGTCAGCAAAGGATGCTCCTCAGCCAGTCAGCCAGCCAGCCAGGCAGCCAACACTCCTTTGGTGTGGCTCTATGTATCCATCCAGTCATTCTTCATGCAACAGACTTCACAAAGTTTGTTCCAGGGGGGTGCTCCCGAGCTAGGTCCTGCCCCAAGTTGCTCAGAGTGTATTGGGGGAATTGGGTCACATACCCTGGTAGCATGATGTACATACTCTGATAGGAGGTGACATCAAGCTGCATGCAGAGGCTCTGATGTAATGGGCCTGGCATCAGCCTGAACTGTGATCGCAAAGGGTGTTGGGCTGAGGAACCCTCTCTAGAAGAGTCCAGGGTTCTCCATCACAGTGCTACACCTGCTCTGTCAATCTGGGGCCTTTTACCAATCACAGACTCAAATAACATTGTGAACATGGTTACTTGGTCTTTACAGATTGGAGCGGACTCAGTCACTTACTGGCATTTAGGTTATTATACACCAGGCCCTGTTCTAAAAGATTTGCCTGAAGTATTTTATTTTGCACAGGATCCAAGAGACTCACACTGCTGCCTACGGTAAAGATGAGGACAACAAGGCACAGATTAAGGAGCTTGTCCAGTTGATATCGCCGTGGGCTGGCATAGACCTGAGATTCAAAGCTAGCGCATTTGCTTCCAGTGCCTGAGCTCTTGAGGACCCCACTCCCTGGAGGTATGTGATTTCCCATGGGATAAAGACCCAATGGTTTCATCTTGTATTCTAGGCAATCTTGCCCCATCTTCCTCTTCAGTGATCTTGAACTAATTTTCTACAGTTCTATCCTGAGGCCAGTGTGAGCTCAGCCCTTCTTGAACACGTGGTGTCTTTTCTTTCTCATGCTAGGCAGTTCCTCCAGTCAGTACATGACGCTCCCTCTTTCATCTTTAATCTCCATATTTTCAAATCACACCTGCCTTTCAAAATCTGACTTTCTGTCTTAATATATCTTTGAGTGAAGTGTTCAGTGTCCCTGGATATATCTTTAGCATTTAAAATATTGGTCTTTGGTTTTCCCTGTAAATCTTCAGATGAAATATATTATATAAAGCAGGGTGATTGCAAAATATAGACTTTTTTTTTTTCTATAAAGCTGATGTAAAGAACTATCACACAGGGTTAAAAAAACTCAATCAAATGTTTAAGGAAAGTAAGCCATTTCAACTTGCATTCTATCGTGATGTGATCTTTAGCATAAAGTGCTAAATGTCATATTTTTAAGCAATAGTGATCTTTATCACCAGTGCATATTAGCATAAGTGGTACAAAACTTAACTGACATTTCTGAAAAACTATATAGAAGTACCTGAAACTCTCAAAGTAACCATATTGAATGTTGCCACAAGGAGAAAGAATAGGTTTTGGGAAATCATCTTGTTAACATGCCCTCTAAAATCTTTGCACTTGTTGAAGTTGTGTTTCTTCTCTTAGGATTTCAAGTTTCCTTAATATTTTAGCCCATTTTGCAGCTGGAATCATTTCAGTGTTTTTAAGATGCCAATGGCTTAAAGCAACTATATTCCCACTTCTGTTTCTTAAATTTTATTAATCTTAAGAAATCAGATTGATCTTGATTAATTCTTTAAAAAGCGACTCTTTTTATACATTCGTTTAAAGATTCATTTATTTTAGAGAGAGAGAGAGAGAGCGGGGGAGGGGCAGAGGAAGAGGGAGAGAAACAGACCCCCTGTGAGCCTGACGTAGGGCTGGATCCCAAGATCCAGAGATCATGGCCTGAGCTGAAATCAAGAGTCAGTCCCTTAACCGACTGAGCCACCCCGGCGCCCCCAAAACTACTCTTAAGATAGCATAGTAGGGTTACTGTTAGATGACAAAGAAGGTATTTTGAGATTTATAGGTCAAAAAATAATGATCTTTGTGATTAACAAGTATGTCTTTCCTTCTATAAATTATTCGAATGAATTAAATCATGGCCAAGCTATTAATCATATTGTTAACATTTCTTAATAAAAATAAATGCCTCTAACTACTCAAAATCCTATCCAGTCATGTGGCTTTTGTGGGCAGTAAGAGTAATCGTTAGGGCTTGAATACCAGCTTGACCACTTACCATGGGGAATACCAGCCAAGCAAGTTGTCTTTCTCTCTTTCTCCTCGTCTGCAGAGTGGGGATAATAATCACACTGATTGTATAGAACAGTGACTGCCATGTGGTAAGCACCTAATACCTGGTAATTATTATGACTATGTATGTTGTGCAGGGAGTCTTTTTTCCGATAGGATATTTTTCTCTATTTTAATGAATTGGACACCTGTTGATTTGAAATTACCTGAATATATGAATTTTTCTTTCGTCTTTTTTTTTAAGATTTTATTTATTTATTTGAGGGAGAGAGTGAGAAAGAGAGCACAAGCAGGGGAGGGGCAAAAGGAGAAGGAGAAGCAGACTCCCTGCTGAGGGGGAGCCCTTATGTGGGACTCGATCCCAGGGCCCTGGGATCATGACCTGAGCTGACAGCAGACGCTTAACCAACCGAGCCACCCAGGCGCCCATTTTCTTTCATCTTCTTAAGCAATTATTGAGATTCATTCTTCCACAGACTTGAAGCAGTTCATTGTCTTAAGGAAGAACACAGGGAGCCCCACATTGGCTGCTCTGTTCCTTCAGATGGCAACGATTGTGTGAATTTGTTTGTTTGCCTTGTTTGGGGGGACTGGGGAGGCAGCGGGGAATATTATCAGTCTCCCCCTCTTGATCCAGGCTCTCCAGCATTACAGATGGAAGCTGCCTGACGTACAAGCACATTCACATACTCAGAAAGTCTTTGATAAGCACCTGTATGTTCATTCATGGGGAAAGACATTCCAAATGCTGTTAGGATATGAAGTTAAACAAGGTTAGAAAGAGCCATCCGGGCCTCTTTTATTTGGATCCTGCTGCTTTCCCTCACTTCACTTTAGCCTTATCACGCATTTCAGGGGCTCTAAAAATGTGCTTGCCTTGTATAGCCAAGGAAGTCTTGTGTCTGGGTTGACCACCCCATCAGAGATCCACAACCGAAATCACTGGGGTGTCATTGACCCTCCCAAAGTGCAATACTTCTGCAAAATGCACTCAGTGAGATGCTCTAAGTTAGATCTCCATTAGTTTTTTAAAAGATTTTATTTATTTGTTTGTCAGAGAGGGAGAGAGAGAGAGTGAGCACAAGCAGGGGGAGCAGCAGGCCGTGGGAGAAGCAGGCCCTCCGCTGAGCAGGGAGCCCGACGTGGGACTCGATCCCAGGACCCTGAGCTCATGACCTGAGCCAAAGGCAGACCCTTAACAGACTGAGCCACCCAAGTGTCCCTAGATCTCCATTAAAATAAGATGATTTTAAGCAGGGGGCATAGTTTCAACAAGGGCCTACAACCTGTTTTGTGTGTCCTGAAAGCGAAGAACAGTTCTTAGATTTTTTTTAAAGATTTTATTTATTTATTTATTTGACAGATAGAGACATAGCGAGAGAGGGAACACAAGCAGAGGGAGCAGGAATGGAAGAAGCAGGCTTCCCACAGAGCAGGGAGCCCGATGTGGGGCTCGATCCCAGGACCCTGGGACCATGACCTGAGCTGAAGGCATACGCTTAACAACTGAGCCACCCAGGCGCCCCAGTTCTTAGATTTTTTAAAAGGGCAGTTAAACAAACAAATAAACAAAAACAAATGAAGAATATGTGATAGAGACCATACGTGGCCTGTGAAGTTTAAAAGACTTGCGTTCTGACCCCTTCCAGAAAAAGCTTGCCGACGTCTGATTTGAAGTTTCAAGAGGAAGTACAAATGAGTACACAATTTTAATTTAAAATAAGCTTAAGAAAAGTAATAAGGAGAAGAGCTGGGAGCCCCAGGGTGACCTCACCCTGGTCGTGTGGTGAACCTGCTAGGGGTCACCGACCAGGCATATCACCTAACCAGACAACAACTTAAAACAGCTAGAAACAATCTATTTTCAAATGTGAATACATTGTTTCTAATTCCTTTTTATTTCCCTGAGCTTCCTCTCACCTGCTTTGCCTGAGGTTTCTTGAAATGTGGAACCATTTACCCTGCTATATTCATCTGGAAATAGCGCAGCGAAAATGATCCATTAATGATATTGATTCTGGCCCATCTGTGGACATTATTCCACCAGGGAGGAATTTCTGTGAATACTCTGACTTTTGAGAATAAACAAATGTTTTCTGTAAATCACCCAGAGGACAGACCACCAACCAAATTATATCTTTCTTTAAATATTCCAAATTATACAAAGTTTCCAAGTTTTTGTAAATACATTTAACTAGAATGGCATTGAATGCAACGAATTCCAAGAGTGAAATGGGGAAATATCTCCATTCATGTTCTCAGATTCATTTCTTTTCAAAGTCTGCCCTTTCACATAAAGCATGTTTCGATACTTTGCACTGCAAGTGATTCAAATGACAAGAATCTGCATTCTGTGACAACCAGGTACAGATTCATCAAAGTACATAGACTCTGGCCATATTGCTGCTGACCATGCATATTTGCAGGACCAGGGAATTTTGAAAGGATATGAAAAAATCTGCAGAGCAAATGATAAATAAGGATTAATTTGTAAATTAATGGACAAAATCTATAGTAAGAAGAGAACAATTACAATTAAGGAATATGTTAGGAATACAACTTATTTTTTAAAAATCTACCTCAAAATCTATCAATTCTATGTCATATTACTTCTCATAAAATACAGATTATTTCCCCTGAATTCATCAGAAGTCTTCTGATTTTATCTAACAATTGTGATATAAATTGGTAATGTCTGTTTGCTTATTTGTTTTTGCAAACTCACTTCCAACTGATTTGGGAGAATCTGCTATCTCTGCTGTCCCACTGACCAACAAGCTATGGTGTCTCATCTGCTGAGGACAAGCTACACTTTTCAAGCAACTCAAAAAATTCCATTTCGTCTCTGAGATGGTTTGGTTGGTGTGAACAATGTTGTCTCTAACACTCAAGACTTATTTTTTTAAAGAGTTAGATTTATCTATCATCTATCATCTATCATCTATCAATCTATCATCTATGTATTTATTTTGGTGTTGTCTCACAGAGCAGAAGCTTTTAATTTTAACCAATTCCAAATTATCAATTCATTCTTTCACAGATCATGCCTTTTGTATTGCATCTGAAACCTAAGGTCATCTATATTTTCACCTTTTTTTTAAAAAAGATTTTATTTATTTATGAGAGAGAGAGAGAGAGAGAGAGCATGAGAGGGGGGAGGGTCAGAGGGAGAAGCAGACTTCCCTGCTGAGCAGAGAACCCTATGCGGGACTCGATCCTGGGACTCCAGGATCATGACCTGAGCCGAGGGCTGTCGCCCAACCAACTGAGCCACTCAGGCACCCTATGTTTTCACCTTTTTTATCTTCTAGGAGTTTTATAGGTTCATGATCCACTGAATTCATTTTTTGTTTTGGGTGTCAGGTCTGTATCTAGATTCATTTCTCTGCACCATTTCTTGAAAAGATTACGTTTTCTAAATTTACTCTTGTGGGGTGTACAATTTGACGAATTTTGACAAATGTCTTGTAGATACCAACATGACTGAAAATATAGAATATTCCTATCATCACAAAATATTCCCTGTTCCCTTTAAAGTCGATCCTCTCCTGCTATTTTCGCTTCCTGACAATTACTGAATGATTTCTGTCCCTATAGTTTTGCCTTTTTGGGAATGTCTTATAAGTGGAATCATATAATGTGAAGCCTTTTGTGACTGGTTCACCTAGTATAACGCTTTTGAGATTCATTCATATGGTTGTATGTATCATAGTTACTTGGTTTTCTCTGTTGACTCGTAGTCCATTGTATACATGTACCACGATTTGTTTATGCATTTACCAGTCGGTGAACATTTGGGTTGTTTTCAGTTTGAGACTATTATTAATAAAGATCCTATAAACGTCCATACACAGGTCTTTGTGTGGGCATCTGTTCTCATTTTTCTTGGGTCAATGTCTAGGGGTGAGATTTCTTGGTCACATGATAACTATCTATTTAACACACAAGGAATCTGTTTTCAAGTGTGGCTGGACCATTTTGTCTTCTTACTACTTGTGTATGAGAGTTCAACTTACTCCACTTTCTTGCTACCACTTGATACCGACAAATTTTAAATTTTAATCGTTCCAGTGTGTGTAGTGGTATCTCAACATGTTTTAATTTCATTTCCTTGGAAATGAATGATAATAAGCATCTTTTCAGATGTTAATATTTCATCTAGATCTCTTCTTCCATGGTGTGTCTGTTCAAATACTTCCATGTTCTCATTAGGTTAAGAGTCATTTAAAATACTTTTTTCGGGGCACCTGCATGGCTCAGTTGTTAAGCGTCTGCCTTCAGCTCAGGTCATGATCCCAGGGTCCTGGGATCGAAGCCCACTTTAGGCTCCCTGCTCGGTGGGGAATCTGCTTCTCTCTCTCCCCCCACTCCCCCTGCTTGTGTTCCCTCTCTTGCTGTGTCTCTCTCTGTCAAATAAATAAAATCTTTTAAAAAAATAAAATACTTTTCCTCATTTTTGCAAAGTTGACCAAGAACAGGGTGTATTTCTCTCTCTACATCTAGGATATTTCTTGTGAGCTTAAAATTAGGAATACTCTTTCCTCCCTCCACCTCCACATTTTTTCCCCCCTCTCGGGATTAAAGAACAGGGGAGGCTCCTTGGTAATGTGGTTGGTAAAATGAAGACCCATATCCCTAGTTCCATTGTGTCTAGAGTGGTGTATTTTCCATTCTTTACATAATTCTTCCCCAGTGACTAAGGATTATTCACCCACTTAGTGGGTAATATGTTGAGAGAATGACATTCCCTAGTTCCTGTTAGGTGGTCTGGCTTCCCAGTGGGCAGTTTTTCTCCCTTTCTGGCCCGCCCTTTCACCACCCTCATAGCTCTCTGGGCTCATGGGCTCAATTTTTTTTGCTGCCTTCCCTCGGGGGTGGAAAATAAGGACCTGGCCTGGAGTCTGCCTTATAGAAACAGCTCTTGCTTCTCCTCTGTCAGTCCCTGCTCTCTTGACTCAGTAATGAGAGACAGCAATCAGTTATCTTGGCAGCTGGCTCAGAAGGGGCTGCACTGTGGCCCAGAGGCCCCATGGGTGAGTCCCAGGTTCATATCTTGTGCTGGCACCATAGCTAAGGCATATTGTTCATTCCATTTTACCAGGTGTAAAGCTCATATCTGATATCTGTGTCTTCTTCTCATTTTATTTGGAACCCACTGGGGGAAGAGGTGTTACTGTGTTACTGGATCCCAATCATCTCGATATACAATTTGAAGTGCATGCACTGTTTATGGAATGTTTTCCTCGCTCCCTCCCTTGCACTGATTTTGTAAATATTTTACCAGGTACTGACCATGCTCCAGAGGTATTGAGGCAATAGAGCTTTGGGAGTTTATGTGCCTGACCTTGGAAGATTAAAATATACTCATATGGAAAAATCTCTATATTGCAGTTTCCTCGGAGCATCTTTCTTTATCTGTGTCACATCTATTTCCTTTACTCTGCCTTTGAGTAAAAATAGATTTTTTTTTCAACCTTTCATCTCTTGAGTGCTTAGTCTCTGCTACTTCTCAAAATGTATCCTTCACAAAAAGCAACCGAAAATATTGAATGTAAGGATAATTTTATCTGGAATTTTTTACCTTGATATAGATTAATGTTTGCAAACATTATCACCACTGGATTTTCGGGTCTTATAAATGAGCCCCTTTTCTTTTCAGTGTATGGCGGTTAGTTAGCACAGTGTTGGCACCGCAGTTATGTGTGCTTTTAAAGAATTGAGTTTTGGACGAACCGCTACAATTAGAAATTAAAAATCTTCCAAATGAAATACTGAAAAAAATTAATTACACTTGTCATTTGAAAAAAGTTAACTTGCTGTCCATTTCCGTTTTTGGTGTGACCTTCTACTCCTGCAAAATTTTTTCAACTTTGTAAACCCTCTAAATTAGAAGGCTAATGAATCATTAAGGCTGGAAGCCCTCCACACCGACAAACATTCAACGATATTTATCCACCTGCCAAGCAGAGGTGGATTGTATGGGTTAAGTCAGCTGAAGACACTGCAGAAGCTCAAGAATGTAAGAGAACACAGATTGTTGATGGCTCAAGAGGAAGAAGCCATCACCTCCTCCTTGTCATCAGTTTGGCCAAGACAGGGTGTTCTTCCTGGAGCAAGCAGTGAGTTCTTTGAGAGCCACTAAGAGATGTTCTTTGTATATAAAACTGTGGCTATCCAACAGAAAGGAAGGGGTCATTTGTAAGAAGGTTTTGGTGTACTTTGGATTCAGGCAGTCTGTGTGTCTTCTGTGGATTTTAAAATTAAAACTTATCAGGATTGTGCGCATGTGTGTTTTAACTTGGTAGCATATTTGACAGGCTATTTTATGGAGCAGATGGTCACCACCATGGTATTTATTTGGCCCTGCATCAGGATCTTTGAGTCATCCACTTGGAACTGCACCTGTGGTCTTTCCATGGCTGCAATTCTCTTCCTCACCAGATGCCAGCTCTGGGTCGCCCACACACAAAAGGCTTCACTGGCCACTTCCCGTGGCCCCTTCCTCTCATCCCCTGCCCAAGGTTATTTCTTAAACCCATTACCCTGCCACATATTCTTTGTCGATAGTACACATTGACTGGATTGTTTATTGGCTCTCTCTCCCACTATAACATGGACTCCAGAAAAGCACTGGGTTTTGTCCTATTTACCACAGAATCCTCAGGGCCTAGACTACTGCCTGGCACATAGTAGGATACCTTAAATATGTGATGAAGGATGGGGCACAAGGTGACTAGCAACTAAAGTTAATCAGACCAGATAGACTGTTCTCCAACTGGGATTTCTTTATCCTTAAATTATGGATAGCTTTTAACTGAGCCTAATATTTTATCAAGAAAGAAAATATTCCCATGGCTAAAAGCCTAAAGTAACGGCCTTTGGCAAGGCCCTCATCCTGAGACCCCTGTCAGTCTGTGCCTGCCACTGCTGACCACTGGTCCTTGGTGAAACAGGAGACCAAGCCTCCATGACAGAACCTTCCCTGCATGTAGAAATTTGGTCTGTTAGCGTGTGGCCAGAAAAGGTTTTCCTCTTTTGAGGTGAATGACACAGCTGACAGGGAAGGACCCCTCCACGGAGGTGGCCTTAGCCCAGAGTGGTGTATCAGATAGAGGCTTCTCTCATCCAGCTGTTACTGAGAAATGCTTTCTCAGTTACGCCCCACTCCCATGCCCACTCAGACACGAGAGAGCAATTTTGAGTAGGATGGGTTCCTCCCTCTGGGTGCTGGAAGTCTCCTAAATGGCTGCAGGTTGTTTCACGGTCTGTTTGTCATCTAAAATATATGAAGCCTGAGAATTTCATGAAACAGAATGGACAGAGAACATGATGATATTTCACCACCCTCATAGCTCTCTGGTCAGAAATGTCTACTTCAGTTCTGTTCCACTGAATCATCCTTCAGGGCAGACAGTTCAGCAAACTGTGATCATTTATTTTACTTTTGTCTTCATGGTGTTGTATTTACTCCCCATTTGTACTTGGATAGGCACCTCTCTGGCCACTTGGAAACACAGCTCCATACTTCTCATCCTTTCAGATCTATGAGGAGAAGAGGTACATTACATCCTTGTGTATACATGATATTCCCAGAACATTAGTATTTTTGAAGTGATTTTCTTTAAATTTGAAGTTTTGCTTTCTAAATTGTGATCTTTTATCAAGCTTTAAATACTATACAATAATCAGAATAGCAGGGCACAACATTAAGAAGTTGATGTTTTGTGGAAAACATTCTAGTTAGAAAGATTTGGCTATAGATGTTATATTGTCACTAGTCTTTCTTACTGCCTTTATCAATAAAGATTTTACGTGAACTAGAACATTCATTTCTGAAGAAAACTGGGAGAACTCAGCATATCCTGGTTTTTTACTGGGGGATAATACCAATGTCATGATGAACAGAACAGAGTTAATTCGGATAGGGAGCAAGTTGCTGGCGTGATAAAGTAGAATATATCCCTAAGACAATAGTGATTAGAAGAAGGGGTAAATTGGATAAAATTTTTGGAAGCTCAACTATGAAAAGAAGTTTGATGTGTTCTGAGTGGTAAGGAGGAAATATATAGCAAAGTAATGAGACAATTAACAACTAGCTGGAGGCCAAAACTCTGATGAATTTAACCAAAATAGTAAAGCATTAAAAATCTGTTTATCTAAGAACATCTTAAAATTAGTGAGTGGGAGGGAAGTTTGGTTGCAAATATATCTTTGTTGTGTATGTATGCAGTGAAAATTACCAAGTGAAAACCGTGACTTTGGAAAGTCAAGTTAAAAAAAAAAGTCATTTTGACAGCAATCCAATCAACTCAACAAAATATTCTTTTAAATGGCTTCCAGGTAATTTTCAATATTTGTGTGCAATGCTTGTGGCCACATCTTTTTATGAAAGAGGGGAAAATATATCCATGAAGACATTGCTGTTCAAAATTCCTTTTATGAATAGGAACTGGAAACCAGGGGATGGTCATTATGTTGCAAGACATTCTCCACGGTGAGTAGGCTGATTTGCAAGATTCATTATCTTCCTAAAGCAAGAGATTTCACATACATTTTTTTTTTTTCCTGAAAGGTCCAGTGTGATATTGAGATGTAGGTTGAGAGCTGAGTCTTAATGCTGTGGAAAACATGGCCTCTAATGGGTCTGTCAAAGACATGGTAATGAAGCCATGTTTACTTTTAAATAAGAATCACATTCATGGGAGAGAATACAGAGCATCCACTCTGAAAATCTTCTCAGTTTACATTATTCCAGTTATATCCATGTACGGATTTGCAAAGTTACTTTTTCAATTTGCAGTTTCTATTTTAAAAGCTACTTTGTTATTTTTATAATTCTTCCTTAAATTTCCAAAACACTTCTAAGGTTTGTGAGTGCTGGAACTCCTATTAACGAAGCATGTAATCTCTAATCATCGAACAGTGATCAGTTCTGTAGTTAGGATTCTCATACCACGTGACTTCCAGAAATCCTCCCTCAGTGTGCCCTGGGCCACAACCAGAGAAGGTTGGCTAGGCAGAATGAAGCAATGAATAAACACTTACTTCATTCTTTGTAAGGGAGTTATTTTTCCTAAAACTCATGGCGATGGTAAGAATGTGCTGCTCTCAGCTCTATAACCTGCTGTCCAAGTGGCCTTGATAAATAATTACCTCTCTCCAAGACCAATGTTTTCCTCTACAAAATGTGAACAATATTGTCCATCTCTTTGAACTAATGGCAAAGATGAAATGAGATAATGTATGTAAAATTGCTCCTAAATATGAAAATAATAATAATAATGAAAATGATAGTAATCGTAACAGTTCATTTTTAAATTCTTGATCTTGTCATGAGATCAGGTGCATCTCTCTCTGGGCATGACTAGTGACAGCATTGGTCGACAATCAAAGGCTTCAGTAACTTTCTAGGGTGCAAATGGTTAATATGTGTTTTATTTTCAGCTCTACTCTTGATTGCAAACACTTCGGTAACATCCAACAATAGGGATGCCCACTGGGTAGCCTAAATTCAACTACTTTATAGGGGACAGAAGTTCTGAGAACAAATTTTCTAAAGACTTATGACCACTGTTATGTTACGACCACAATGGGGTCACCATGGGTGAGATGGAGTTGGATGAAACCCTCTGTATTCTAGGGATGACCAAGCTTTTATTTTTTTAAATAACGGGCTAAAACTGAGAGATCCAACTATATGCAGTACATATAAATGTTTAATTGATCATAATGATATGATTAACTGTAGTCTGTTAATTATTCAATATATGGATTATTCCCAAATTATAAAAGCAGCTTTTAAAGTATTTAATAACTTTTTGCACAAAAGTGAGCAGTACAACCTTAAAAGTAGTCCTTGAAACTTCAACGACATTATTAGAATTTCTGGTCTTGAAATTGCAGGGATTAGGAAGAGTGTTAGAGTATATTTAGTATGTGACTCCAAATCTATACCACCAAAGATTTATTAAAGAGGGAATGCCTTCCTGGAGCTGATTACTACTAAAAATTGTCCAGTCTTTGGCCACATTGCCAGATCTTTTAGGAGACATCTAGAATTAATGGAGTCATCACTATTATCCTGGAGACCCTTTGTCTTCTTGGGAGACATGATGACATGGAGTCACAGGCGGGGTGAATAATGATAATTCAGAGACATTTGGAGTCCTATGGTCCAGAGGCAGTGAAAGCAATTGAGCCACTTACAAAAATCTGTGAATCTTCCTGGAAGTTGTGACATCATCTCTGTTAACCGGCTCTGCAATTTTTCAAAATTCACAATTACATCGGAGCATTCCTGTAAAGGGGAGACAAAGGTGGCCTGATGCGTGGCTTTCTGTTCAGTGTATGTCTGAAGACCTGGACTATCTTTAATAATCCTTCAGCCTTGCTTTAGTTTCTTCCTGCAATGCAAGATCCAAAGTGTCCAGATGGCTTGTTGCACTGGTAAGAAACTTAAATCTTGTGAACCACTTAATGTCTAACAAATTGGCTTTCCCAGAGCTTTTAATTAAAAAATGGGGGCGGGGGCCTTAATTGGATAAAATAGTTAAATACATCTCTTCAACAAGTTTCTACAATCTGTCTGTAAACAACAGCAGCAACAGTAACACCCGTCACAGAGGGACCCACAGTCGTCCTCTGCTCAACTTGCTTTAAGGATGGCATACACCAATAGTGGGTAATGGCGTAAGTACAAAGCAAAGGACGAATGGCCATATTTTTCTGTTAGCATTCTGCAGAAAGGCAGAGGCCTCAGGCCGGACTCCTGGTGGCCAACTCCATGGAAACCAGACACAAAATCTTCTCTTTGACTTGAATGATTTCACCCACACTTTATCCTTTTTATTTTTTTCATTGCTGGTGTCTGGGGCAGGTGGACCTCTTTGGGTGAGTCACCTTTTATAATGCCTCAGTTCTGTGAAAAGAATTTTTGTGGAATTCAATTCCAAAAGCTCCAAGTGATATTATTTAGTTATAGTCATCTTTACAAATATTAACTAACCTAAGTCCTGTAGATTGACAACTAGCAGCAGTTTTCTAATAGTAGTTAATACTAGTGGGTGAGCTCATTGCTCTTGTCACAAATATTCCATCCCACACCCAAGTGCAGGTGGCATGCCTTCAGGGCATTCTGCTCTGCTCCCTAAATACAAAATACCCTACAGACCTCCTTTGCTGTCTTGTCTTTCTAGTCTAGCACATGTTTTTAAAGGCTAGCCAATCACAAAATCAGTAAAGAAATCATGTTTGTTCAAATCGTTCTGATCAGAGACAGTCAACTACTGATATGAACAGTAACTACACTGGCTGCAGGTTGACTGGTTGGTAGGATGGGGCCGGGGGCGGGGGTGGGGGTGGGGAGAGGTCACACTGACCAGGGTGTAAATATTAATTTTCCTACTTGGGATTGAGTTTCAGTTTCCTCATTTGGGAGATGAGCTTAATAGTCCCTGATTTGCAGGGCTAATAGCTAATAGTGAGGATTAAAGAAGCCTAGTTGTAACTACTTAGCACAGTGTTTGTTATATAGTATGCATGGTGTTCCAGAAGCTGAAACTGTTAATATACTTCAGTCTCTACGGCCCTTCCGTACTCTGCTATAGACTGCCTCCCGCATGTGGGAGACATGTACAAGATTGGACTCAGCTGTGAGACCAGCCCTTGACCTCTTTTCACATAGAAAAGGGACATATAAAACACAAGGTGAACTCTGACGGTAGCTGGGGTTCTCTCCTGAGAGAGAGTATGGGATAGAGAAACCGGGAACTGGTCAAAGAATTCTCTGCAGAGAAAGGACCACAGCATTTTATCGGGTAAAAAAAGTAAGGGGGAAGACAGAAACAGTGTCAACTAGGCTTTGAAAGTAAGACAAGGGAGCTCTACATTTTATTTTCCCTCCTTTTGATATCTGCTTATATGACATTTTCATAATTATTTTGAAAATGTGGCACTTTTCCAGTGTTAATGTTGGATCAAATTTCAATTTTCACCTAATTCCAAGAGTGGAAAATTCCATAATAATCTTACTCATAAGAGATAGCATGTATAATTCTAAAGTATAAACCATTGTTAAAATTTTATATTTAATACTTTGTGCCCTGGATTGATGTGACAAGTATTTAGTATAATCCAGTGATAAGTTACTTTATTATTAAGGATGTTTACATAACCTTCACATGTTCTTGTTTCTAAAATACATTAGAAGTACTTAATTATGATATCTGCCTATATTTGAGAAAAATTTTACAACAGAGTTAAAAGAAAAATAAGGTATTGCCAGTTCTCTCAATCTCCTACATGTATGGATAAAATGGACTGTTAAGATGTATTAAGAAATTAGAATATCCTAGGGCTTCTATGTTTTTTTCCCCTGGTATCAACAGCCTGTATATGGATTGACCTGATGAACAAAACACAGGGAGAAAATGAGTTGTTTTTTTTTTTTAAGATAATTTCACTTGATACCAGTTGTTTTTCAGTTTATATTTTTTAATCATCATACTCATTTTTCCAAATGGTAAGTCTTTGCATTTATTTTAATTAAGGATGTCAACAGGTCTGTGTTTTTTTCTTGAATACACTCTCTCAGCTTTTAGAATAAAATGCTTTACTTTAGAATATTCTTTGCAAGTTTACAAAACACTCTCATACATACTAAAATTTTTAGGCCTGACAATAACCCTGAGTATTGGGAATTAGCATAACTTAGTAGAAGAGAAAACTCAATCTCAGAGAGGTGAAGACCTATCAAAGGTCATATACTCTGTAAGAGTTTGGGCTGGAACTTAAAATCATGAATTCCATAGAGAATTATCAGTAGAGAATTTTCTTTTTAGGCATTTTTATCTCACACTGACAGAAACTAACAAAAAAAATATTTTTTCTGATGATAGTAAATCTTCTCCCCAAATTTTTTTACTCTTTTAATTAGATTTTCCCCTAAGACATAAGACAGTAAGTCAGATTTATCTATATGCTTTTTTTTTTTTCCCTACAGAGAGTTGGTGTAGAATACGGCTAAAAGTAAGGACTTTGGCAAAACCACATGCTTGACTGCTCTGTGCCTCAATTCCCTTATTTGGAAAGTTGGGATGATAACGATGTTTATGAATCTAGATTAAGTGGTTTAAAATGTACAAAATACCTAAAACAGTTCATAGAACAATAGCATTTTCTATGTTACTAAAAAAATAGAGCAATAGCTTCTCCCATGTTCTACGAATCCCCTTAAAATAGATTTGTACTCCCATCCTTCTATAAAACTATTATTTGGAGGATCATTAATGAACATCAGTGACCAAGTCTATTAGGACTGTTCTTTTTTTGTCTATTCAAATTCTATTTTCCATTTAAAAATTGGGTTATTTGTCTTTTTATTATTAGTTGCAGGAGTTTTTTATAAAAATGTATTTTGAATATATGTTCCTTAAGGGATATTTTTCTCCCAAGCAGTGAGTTGTCTTTCCACTTTCTTGATGGAGTGTCTTGAAGTGGAAAAGCATTTAATTTCTTATCAATTTTAAAATTTTATTTGTTGATTTTTTTCTTTTATCACTTGTATTTTTTGTGTCAAACCTCAGCAGGAATAGCTTAATCCAACATCATGAAGATTTATTCCTGTGTTTTAAGGGTTCTATACTTTTAGATCTTACATGTAGGCTTGTGATTCTTTTTGAGTTAATTTTTGTGTCTAGTGTGAAGCAGTTGCCCCAGTACCATTTGTTGAAGAAACTAGTCCTCTCCCACTGAATTTTCTTGACACTTTGGTTAAAAATCTCTGACCATAAATGCTAGAGTTTATTCCTGGGATCTCAGTTTTATTCCATATGTCCATCCTTATGCCAAGACCACACTGCCATGATTACTTAGCTTTGTAGCAAGTTTTGGAATCAGGATTTGAAATTCTTACTTTGTTGTTCTTCTTAAATTTTTTTCCATGTAACTATTTTTTTATTGAGGTACAATTGACATGCTATGTATTAGTGTCAAGTGATTTGACACTTTGTACATTGCAAATGGACACCACAATAAGTCTAATTACCATCTGTCACCTCACAAAGTTATTACAATATTATTGACTCTATTCCCCATGCTTCACATCACATTCCCATGATTTATTTGTTTTATAACTCGTAGTTTGTGCTTCTTAATACTGTTCACCTATTTTGTATATTAACCCCTTATTGGATATATGATTTGCAACCATATCCTTCCATTCAGTAGGTTGCTTTTTTGTTTTGTTTTTCTTTGCTGTGCAGAAGATGCGATCATATTTGTTTCCCTTGTCTTTGGACTCAGATCCAAAAAAAACATTGCTAAGAACAATGTCAAGAGGCTTATTGCCAAAGGAAAAAAAATAAGCTTATTGCCTGATTCTTCTAGGGATTTTATGGTTTCAGGTCTTACCTTCAAGTATTTAATCCATTTTGAGTTAATTTTTTATATGATGTAAGATAGTGGTACAGTTTTGTTCTTTCGCATGTATCTGTCCAGTTTTCTCAACACCATTTATTGAAGAGACTGTCCTTTCCCCATTGCATATTTTTGCATCCTTTGCCATAGATGCATGGGTTTATTTCTGAGGTCTCTATTCTGTTCTGTTGATCAGTGTGTCTGTTTGTATGCCAATAGCACACCATCTTGATTGCTGTAGTTTTTGTAGTATAGTTTGAAATCAGGGAGCATGATGCCTCCAGCTTTGTTCTTCTTTCTCAAGATGGTTTTGGCTATTTGGGGTCTTTTGTGGTTCCGTATGAATTTTAGAATTATTTGTTCTAGCACTGTGAAAAATGTCATTAGAATTTTGATGGGGAATGCATTGGATCTATATATTTTTTTGAGGAGTATGGGCATTTTAATAATATTAATTCATTTAATCCATAAACAGAGAATATCTTCCCATTTATTTGTTTCTACTTCAGTTTATTTCATCAATGTCTTATTGTTTTTGGTGTACAGGTCTTTCATGTTTTTGATTAAATTTATTCCTAGGTATTCTATTCTTTTTGGTGTGATTATAAATGAGATTATTTTCTTGATTTCTCTTTCTGATAGTTCATTATTAGCATATACAAACAAAACAAATTTCTGTGTATTAATTTTGTATCCTGCAACTTTAGTGAATTCATTTATTAGTTCTTAGAGCTTGTTAGTGGAGTCGAGGGTTTTCTATATACAATATCATGTCATCTGCAAATAGTGACAGTTCTTCTTTCTTTCAAATTTGTGTAATTTTATTTCTTTTCCCTGCCTAATTGCTGTGGCTAGCACTTCTAGTACTATGCTGAATGAAAGTAGGGAGAGTGGCATCCTTGTTTTGTTCTTGATCTTAGAAAAAACATCAGCTTTTCACTGTTGAGTATGTTATTAGCTGTGGATTTGTCATATATGGCTTTTATTATGTTGAGATACATTCCCTCTATGCCCATTTTATTAAGTTTTTATCATAAATTGTTAATAAATTTGTCAAATGCTTTTTCCACAACTATTGAGATGATCACATGATTTTTATCCTTCATTTTATTAAAATATATAACATTAATTGTTTTGTGGCTGTTGAGTCATCTTTCCATGCCCGGAATAAATCCCACTGGATCATAGTGAATGATCCTTTTAATGTATTGTTGGATTCAGTTTGCTCATATTTGGCTGAGGATTTTTGCATCTATGTTTATCACGGATATTGGCCTGTAATTTTCTTTCTTTTCTTCCTTTTCTTTCTTTCTTTCTTTCTTTCTTTCTTTCTTTCTTTCTTTCTTTCTTTCTTTCTTCCTTCCTTCCTTCCTTCCTTCTTTTCTTTCTTTCTTTCTTTCTTTCTTTCTTTCTTTCTTTCTTTCTTTCTCTTTCTTCTTTCTTTCTTTCTTTCTTTCTTTCTTTCTTTCTTTCTTTCTTTC
>NW_023270415.1:8057012-8084295 GCF_011800145.1 Mirounga leonina
TTCTTTCTTTCTTTCTTTCTTTCTTTCTTTCTTTCTTTCTTTCTTTCTTTCAGGGTCAGTAATACAAGGATAGGAATCTCATTTAGCACCTACTTTCAGGCTGATTGAAAGCCAGATGCTCAATCAGCAGCTTTTAAAGTATGCAAATATATCCAGTCTTTATATTTATATATAATATTTATATTTATATATCTACAGGGACTGTTATCATCATCCTTGCTGGCCTTCAGAACAGAAGATCCAAAGATGTCCTCTGGGTGACAGTTGCAAAAATTGGGGGTCCAAATGAGTGTATAGGCTCTCCTCTGGGAAGTCTTATTGAGCTGTATCAAGGCCAAGGGGTAATGCAAGGATTACTACTCACATTACTGCTCACATCCCTTGAGAATGCCTCCTTCACCTCTTGATGTGTGGGAAACCTAAAGCTTGCCCTCAGGCTGAAGCTCCAGGCTAAGTAAATATAATTTTTTTTTTTAACAGGAAGATTGGTGTTGTGTTTAAGTCTGCTGTTTGTGCTGTGCCTGAATGTGGTAGCCAATGCAGCTGGAGAGTGTTTGCCTGTGCACACATGCCAGCTTTAGGCTGGGAGCAGAAGAATGCCTTGACCACTTGTGTTAACCATCCCCCATCAGAGGGCAGGGTAGTGTTGAAACCACCTGTGCTCACATACTTTAGCTAGGGAGCTGGAGAACTCTATGCCCTTTTGCTCTTGCTCACCCAGCAAGGGAATGGGGGCAGCCACTGCAACTGCCCTTGCTCTCCTGCCTCAGCAAGCACTGTGATCACTCACCTCTGCTCATCCCAGCAAGGTGGTAGGAGTGTGCCACATCTGAACTCTGGAGGGTGGGGTAGGGTTTTTTTGTTTTTTGTTTTTTTGAAAGACTATGTTTCTGCCTCTCCTACCCATCTGGATGTGGCTCTTCTTTCCTTTGTTGTGGAGAGTAGTTCATCTAGATTTCAGATCTTCTTCAGAGGGAAGTGATGTATATGTAGCTGTAAATTGGGTATGTCTGGGAGGAAATGATTTCAGGAACTTCCTGTACTGCCATCTTGAACCTCATGCCCTATTTGAACTTTTCAGTCTATCTTCTTATTCCTCTGTGAGCAATTCCAACTACCACAGAGCATCTACTCTTTCATGGAACATTTTCTTTAGTTGGTACTACATTTTAACATGATTTTTATTTCTTTTGCTTGTTCTCCTACATTTCTTACATATCCTCAGAGTTTCTATTTCTGTTCCTCAGCTAGAGGTATTCTTTTTGGTTAATTTTGTGTATTCTGTCTTGTATATCCCACTCTCACCTCTGGGGAAATAAAAGCAAATACATATATCTGACCCAGACTTCATTGCATGCTAAGATCTGTAGCTGTCTATTGAAAAGGTTCTCACTGATATTCTGCCAACATCTTGAACCTACCATATATCTCTATCTCTCTCTGTTATCTGCCTATTATCTCTCTCTCTTGCTCTCTCCCTATCTATCTAATCTTTGCATTACAGATTTGCTTCTCCTCATGTCTTCTTTACATTTATTTATTTATTTTTAAAGATTTTATTTATTTGACAGAGAGAGACACAGCGAGAGAGGGAACACAAGCAGGGGGAGTGTGAGAGGGAGAAGCAGGCTTACTGCTGAGCAGAGAGCCTGATGCGAGGCTCGATCCCAGGACCCTGGGATCATGACCTGAGCCAAAGGCAGATGCTTAATGACTGAGCCACTCAGGTGCCCCATCTTCTTTACATTTATTAACTGCATTAACACACACAGACTTTTGCTCTGGATTTTCTCATCTTTAAAAATGAAGAACTGAAACTTAGTAGTCTCCATCATCTCTTACAGCATTAAAATCCAGTGAGTCCATGTAATACTATAAAAAGAAAATGTATAACTTAGGAAAAAAAATGGAATCATGGGATTTGTTTTAATGAATTTGCTTAAAACCAATGATAAAGAGAAGCACCTTAAATGAAGTATGAGGGGTAAAACACATGATACACAGAGGAACAAAGATAGGAATGACATCAGACTTCTTGTTTGAAACAATGCAAGCAAAAAGACAGTGAAACACCATCATTAAAGTACTTAAAGGAAAATAAAACTTGTCAATTTAGTGTTCTATACTAGGTGAAAATACCTTTTAAAGTGAAATTAAAGTAAAAACCCTTTCAGATACATAAAAAGTGAAAAAACTCACTACCCACAGACATGCAGTGTAAGAAATGTTAAGGGAATTACTTCACAAAGAAGGAAATGATGTCTTATAAGATATATGTCTATGCAAAGAAATGATGGACATGGGAAATGCTAAATTTGTAAGTAAATATTCTTCTGATAATAGGTCTAGAGAACCTTTTAAATAATAACATTAATAATGTTTCAACACTGACTAGAACAAAGAACTACTTTTCTTATGATTGTGAGTAGTGAAAAATAAAAAGATTGTTTATTTCATGAAAAGGGATTTTCTAAAAATTGAAATATAACTGACATACAATGTTATATTAGTTTCAGGTGTGTGACATATTGATTCAACAGTTCTATATGTTACTCAGTGCTCACCATGATGTGTAGTTTGAACACCAAACTAAGCACCAAAACAGATTTTGTTTAATTTCACTTTTAAAGTGAACTCAGTGAAGTTTTTTTTTTCTGACAATATTTATTTCATATTTAGGACTTCTTTTGATACTTACTCTCTTAGTTTTTCTTTCATACTTGTCCGTCTTTTCTCTAGATTCTGTTTTTTTCCTTTTGCCTCTTGCCTCAGCCTTTCCATTTATTCTTTCCACTTTCAGTTTTCTCTTTCAGTCTGTCTTCATGGCTTCTTAAGAAGACTGAGAGGTGGCATAAATGTGGCATAAATACATTTTCAAGTATGTAATATAAAATATAATATTTACCGTTCAGACATGTTTATTGGGCACCTACAATTTACTATTTTAAGTATTTGCAATACCTCAGTGAATAAAACAAAATAAGTTTCATGTCCTCCTTTATCTTTTAGGGGGAGAAGACAGACAATAAATTAGAAACATGATGAATTAGAATTTTTAAGTTTACAATAAAAGATGATATAAATTATAGAAAAAGTTAAAACAGGGGAAAATAGATGACAGTGGAAGGCAAAAGTTGGAATAGTAAATGAGGTGGTCAAATCATGCTTCACTGAAAAAGTGATTTGAGGGAAGGTTTGGAGGTATTTCCAGGCAGTGGTATAGTTCAACCATAGCCAGAGGCCACATATCAAGAACATGTCAGGAGTGTTCAAAGAACATCAAGACCAGGATGGGTAGTTTACAGTGATCTGGGGTGGGAGACATAGGATAGAAGGTCAGAGAAGTAATGGGGACCTGATAATGTAGGGCTTTATAGACAACTTGAAAGACTTTTACATTTATCTGAGTAAGATGGGAGCCATTGCCAAATTTTAGGCAGAGAAGTAACATGATCTGACATGCTTTAAAAGGAACACTCTGTCAACTATATTGAGAATAGATTTTGAGAGAAAAGAGACCCAAGTAAGCCTTTTGTAGTCATTCAGGCAAGAGATGTTGGTGGTGCAGACCACATGGTAGCAGGAAAGGTGGTGATAAGTGATTGGATTTGGGGTTTATTTTGAAGGTAGATTCAATGAAACTGGTTAATTGATTATCTGTGGGGTGTGAAAGAAAGGCGAGTCAGTGATGATGCTGAGATTCATTTACACCCCTGGACATACATCTGAGATGGAGAACATTTGGAACTAATTGAGAGATTTCTCTCAGGCATACAAGTGAAGATATGGAGGGGTAATCTAATTCCCCAGACAATATTACAGGGGAGAAATCCAGGCTGAATATTTAAATTTGGAAATTATCAGCATATAGATATTATATAAAGCCAGAGAGAGACTAGATGGAATCACTAAGGGAGTAATTATAGATGAAAAGAAGATACCCAAAAACCAAACCTAGAAATCTCTACCATTAAAGGGTTGGAGAGAGGGTGGCTCAGTCATTTAAGAGACTGCCTTTGGCTCAGGTCATGATCCCAGTGTCCTGGGATTGAGTCCCACATTAGGCTCCTTGCTCAGCAGGGAGCCTGCTTCTCCCTCTGCCTGCTCTGCCTGTGGTCCCCCTGCTCGTGTGCACTCTCTCTCTCTCTGACAAATAAATAAATAAAATCTTTAAAAAAAAGTTTGGAGAAGAGGGAAGAGTCTATGCAGAAGACTGAGGAAGAACAACCAGTAAGATCATTTTCCTCATGCTTCTACATTTAATATTTGCAAACAAGATTTAAGCCATGTGTAAAAAACCATCTTGCTTCGAGTTTCATGTGGGACCAGAGCCCTTCCTTCTAGAGCCATGCAGTTTTGATGGCACCACATGGGACTCCTACCACCATGTTCTACAGGATCTCTAAAACACACCCTTCACCACAGTGCCCTGTAAGAACAGTCATGGAGGCTACAACATGGACAGCTGAGAGATGGGCTGTTCTGTCAGACAGAGGTGGATTCAAGCCCATTCATATTAGCTCTATGGATTGCAACTCGTTTGACTCTTTGAGCTACAATTTCTTCATCTGTAAAATGGAGATGAAAATCCTACCACATGGTGTTGATGAAAGAATTACACTAATCCATGAATCAATGAATTAATCTATACCAAGTGCATTTAAAAGAGTAATCACTCAGTTAATCAACATATCCTTCTCTGGGCACCATGGGAGACACTGAGCGATTGGTGTGACCTGGAGCAATCAGTCCCCTCCCTCATGGCGCATATAATTTCTTCAGGGAGACAAATGATAAGCAGAAAACTGAAAGTGCAGTCAAGGAAACAAACAAGGGGTTAAAAGCTGGAATAAAGAATAAGGGGAAGCAGCCTTCATAGGGAGGTCTGAAAGGGCTTTGAAGTGATATGTAAGTCACAATATGAAGGCTGAGGAGGGTTCAGATGTGGGGAGCTGGGGGCAAGGCAGAAGGGTAAGATGTGACAAGTTGTCTACTCTGAGTCTGGCTTTCTAAGTTGACTGACAAGCAGCTGGGCTTTTCCCTAAATGTCACCATCTGCAGACTCTGGGTTTGTCTCCTCTCCCTTGAGGCTGACCTGTGCATTGTATTACCACACCTCACTTGTCCTGGGACTCTTTATCTCCTGCCACCTTCCTACATTTTCCTCTGTGTTCTGGACTCTGAACAAGCCAAACTAGGACACTATGCATAACTGACAAGTGGTGATTTCTCTCTTCCTTTTTTTTTTTTTTTTTTTTAGGAATTTACTCTTAGCATGGCTTCCTGATTTAGTTTGGGTGAGAAGGGATTTGGAGGATAGAGGAATTATTGGAAGAGTAACAGCCAAGGACACCATCCCTGGGCTTGATGGGCCATGCCCTATGCCAGATACATTTACATATTCCTCTTTGCTTAATTTTCTTAGCAATCCCATGAAGTGATATTAATAATACTTTCTCAACATGAGGAAATTTTAGGATGGAATAGTTAAGTTATTTGTCCTAAATCACACAACTATTAAGTGGCAGAAGGACTCAAATCCATGGTGATCTAATGCTGTCCTACTGCTCATGTCATTGTGATTTCTTTGTTTGCACTTGGATATTCTTGTGGCAAGTGAAGGGTCTGTGAGCCATAGGGAAAAACAAGGGGTATTAAATCCATTAACTCCTCTATCTACTGATCACTTATGTTGTTGATGGGAAAATAGTAACATAAAATGTTCATATGTTCCAGACATTATTATAAAAATCTTGTTTAATTTCATTTAATCTTTGATGTAAGATATATTATTTGTTTAAGGATTTCATTTATTTATTTGAGAGAGAGAGACAGAAATAACGACAGAGATAGCAAGAGATAGAAAGAGCAGGAAGGAAAGGGAGAAGCAAGCTCCAGCTGAATGGGGAGCCCAACTCTGGGCTTGATCCCAGCACGCTGAGATCATGACCTGAGCCAAAGGCAGACGCTTAACCAACTGAGCCACCCAGGCACCCCAATATAGGATATATTATTACCTCCATTTTACAGGTTAAGAAACTCACACTCAGGTTGCCCGCGCTAACAGTGCTTGCTACAGTGGCTGGCTTTGAATCCTGGCAGTCTGAATATATAGGCATGGAGGCTACAGGTGTTTCATGCTTATATATAGCATGAATAGATGAAAAGAAGATACCCCAAAACCAAACCTAGAAATCTCTACCATTAAAGGGTTAGAGAATGGGTGGCACAGTCATTCCACTGTCAATTCCACTGTCCATTATCAATTCCACTCTCAATTATCCACTGTCAATTATCAAAGAAAAGATTCTATTGGGTCTTCACCGAGTCTACCATATCTGCCATATTGGTTCTTTTCAAGGGAATGCCTAGATTTATATGTGTACATGTGTGTATAAATTATAAATATTAGTGACTATAATCAAAGTTTTTGTTTTGATTTTTTTTCTGAGTTGGTAAGTTTCTTTCTCAATTTTCAAGATTAATCTGTTAGCCTGTATCATTTGAATTGCCTATTTTATTGTTTATTTATTTATTTATTTTTAAGTTTTTATTTTACAGTGTTATATTAGTGTCAGGTGTACAATATAGTGATTCAACAATTCCATACATCACCTGGTGCTCATCGCAAGGGCTCTCCTTAATGCCCATCACCTATATCACCCATCCTCCACCCCTTCCCCTCTTCAAAGAAGACATCCAGATGGCCAACAGACACATGAAAAGATGTTCATCACCACTTACCATCAGGAAAATGCAAATCAAAACCATAGTGAGATATCACATTACACCTGTCAGAAGGGCTAAAATCAACAACACAAGAAACAACAGGTGTTGGTGAGGACATGGAGAAATAGGAACACTGGTACACTTTTGGTGGGAATGCAAACTGGTGCAGCCACTGTGGAAAACAGTATGGAGTTTCCTCAAAAAGTTAAAAATAGAAATACCCTGCCATCCAGCAATTGCACTACTGGGTATTTATCCAAAGAATACAAAAATACTAATTCAAAGGGGTACATGCACCTGTATGTTTATAGCATTATTTACAATAGCCAAATTATGGAAACAACCCAAGTGTCCATTGATTGATGAATGGATAAAGAAGAAGTAATATATGTATGTTTATATATGTATATATATGTGTGTACATATATATATTTGTGTATACATATATATATATGTATATATATATTTACTTGCTATTTGCAACAACATGGGTGAATCTAGAGGGTATAATGCTAAGCAAAATAAATCAGTCAGAGAACAACAAATACCATGTGATTTCACTCATATGTGGAATTTAAGAAACAAAACAAATGAGCAAAATGAATTGCCTATTTACTTTAAGTGAAAACCTGTGATCTTTTTAAGTAACTTATTTCTGAAGGTGGGTTTATTTTTGGGGGAAGCTGCTCATTGTTCCCTTGCAGGTGATAATGATAGGTGATGGGGAAAGTCATCAAGCTAGCTTATATGTGGACACAGTAACAGTTCAGGAGTCTGAAGACACGGCCATCGACTGGGTATTCTCACTTTGGAACTGGCTGGACACTCACTTGGGGGCTTTTGAGCCTGTTTCTGACTGAAGGCTAGATGTTCATTATCATGAAATTGGTAAGAATATGAGAGAAGACTGTGTAGGGTTAAGGATTGTTGGTAAATCTTTTCTTTAGAGGCTCCTGTTTAAACCTGATCTTCCTTCTGTGCCTTTACATAAATATCCCCAAATGAAACTGAACAGGAAGAAAACCACATTTTTTAGTGTAAATATGTACTGTGTCATTGCATAAATTTACTTCTCGCAGCACACATAAGGTAATTACTCTTATCTGCATCTTACAAACAAGAAACTCAGGTTCAAGTCAAAGACTGATGGTTGAGCATGGACCATTGCCAAGGTCACTACTGGCTAAAGAGGCCCAGAGGCGGAGGTCCTACTGCAGCCAGTGGCAGCTTGGAGAGGTAGGTACTCCAGTACTGCAGGATTGCATGGCTTACTATCTGACAAATGCCATAATGAAAAGCTGAAGAATGTGGTTAATAACTTTTTTCCCAGCTGGTATAAAAGACATCTCCAAAAATTCAATGTGATCATTAAAAGCTCAATAAGATTTAATGATTAACATAATGAATAAATGAAATTAATTTCATAGTGAGACAAGCTGCCTGTTCCGTAATCTAAAGGCTGCCTGTTAGAGAGGGCTTGTCCAGAGGACGAACTACCTGACATGTTGTACCCCTTTTTGATTATTTACAATACACCTTTACAATGAGGACTTCCACAGTACTATGCCAAATACAATTTTAACCTCTTTTAAACCAAGATTTATGAAGTTAGTTTGACTGGAAAACTTCCTTTAACCTTAGAATTCCTATTAAATTCTTGAAGGACGAATTCAGGCCTAATGGTATAAGGAAAAGAGAATGGGCATTAGCACTCAGACTTTAAGCTCATTCATTCTTCATTCATTCATTCAGAACAACTTACTGAGCGTCTACAACAGATCAGGCGTAGGGCTTTGGCGAGTATGAAGAATGAAGATGGCATAGTTTCTGCCCTCATGGGACTTACATGAAATGGGCAGGGTCATGGAAGGTAGAGTACATATCAAATATAATTATGAAAAAAGTGCTAACTGAGCAGTCAATTCATTTATATTTTCAATAAATGATTACCATATGCCTATTCTGCTTTAGTCTGTAGTCTAGCATATGAAAACACATCGAACGAGAGAGGTATTTATTCTCATAGAATTTACACTATTTGCACTACTGGGTATTTACCCAAAGAATACAAAAACACTAAATCAAAGGGATACATGCACCTCTATGTTTATAGCAGCATTATTTACAATAGCCAAATTATGGAAGAAGCCCAAGTGTCCATCAGTTGATGAATAGATAAAAGAGGTGTGGTATATATATATATATACATATATATATATATACACACACACAATGGAATATTATCCAGCCATAAAAGAATGAAATCTTTCCATTTGCAATGACATGGATTGACCTAGAGGGTATAATGCTAAGCAAAAAAAGTCAATCAGAGAAAGACAAATACCATATGATTTCATTGGAATTTAAGAAACAAAACAAATGGAAAAAGTAAAAAGGGAGAGAGAGAGAGGGAGAAACCAAGAAACAGACTCTTAAGTATAAAGAACAAACTGATGGTCACTAGAGGGGAGGTGGGGGGGGTGGGTGAAAGGTGATGGGGATTAAGGAGGGCACGTGTGATGAGCACTGGGTGTTGTATAGAAGTGTTGAATCACTGTTTTGTACCCCTGAAACTACTATTACACTGCATGTTAATTAACTGGATTTAAATTTTTAAAAAAGGGAAAAAAACTTGCCTTCAATGGCTATATATACAATTACTTACCTGGTCATTCTTATGAGTCCAAGTGGGTTTATTTATGCAAGGGTTCATGTTTTTTAAGTTTATAAACATGATTTTTTTAGAGCTATTTTAGATTCACAGCCAAACAGTGAAAAGTACAGAGAGTTCTCATGACTCCCTATTTCCGGCCTGCACAATCTCCCCCAATATCAACAGCCCACACTACAGTAGGACATTTAGATAATTAACAAACCTACAATGACATAGCAATGCCCAAAGCCCATAGTTTACATTAGGGGTCACTCTTGGTGTACATTCTATAGGTTTGGACAAGTATATAATGACCTTTATTCACCATCATAGTATCATATAAAAGAGTTTCACTTTCTTAAAAATCCTCTGTGCTCTGCCTATTCATTCTTCCGCCTTCCTCCCCGCGGCCCAAATCCTGGCAGCCAGTGCTCTTTTAACCAACTCTGCAGTTTTTCCTTTGCCAGAATGTGATATAATTGGAATCATATGGTATATAGCTGTTTCAGATTGGCTTTTCATTTAGTAATATGCTTTTAAGTTTCCTCCATGTCTTTTCATGACTTGATAGCTCATTTCTTTTAAGCACTGAATAATATTCCATTGTCTAGATATACCACAGTGAATTATCCACTCATCTATTGAAGGACATCTCAGTTGCTTCCAAGTTTTGGCAATTACAAGTAAAGCTGCTATAAACATCTATGTGCAGGTTTTTGTGTAGACATACATTTTCAGTTCATTTGGGTAAAAACCAAGAGTGCAAATGCTGGAACATATGGTAAGAGTAGGTTTAGTTTTGTAAGAAACTTCCAAACTGTCTTCCAAAGTGACTGTACCATTTTGCATGCCCTCCAGCAATGAATGAGGGATTCCATTGCTCCACATCCTCACCAGCATCCGGTGTTAAATCTGCGTTTGGGATTTTTGCCATTCTGATAGGTGTATAGTGGTATCTCATTGTTTTTTCAATTTGTATTTCCCTGATAATATACAATGTGGAGCATATTTTTATACGCTTATTTGCCATCTATATATATTCTTTTGTGAAGTGTCTGTTAAGGTCTTTGGCACATTTTTAATTGAGTTGTTTATTTTCTTGTTGCTGAGTTTTAAGAGTTCTTTGTATATTTGGGTAACAGTCCTTTATTAAATATCTCTTTTGCAAATCTTTCTCCCAGTCTGTGGCTTTTCTTCTCATTCTCTTGACATTGTCTTTCACAGAGCAGAAAACTTTTAAACTTTAACAAAGTCCAAATTATCAATGATTTCTTTCAGGGATACCTTTCTTATTTTGTCTAAAAAGTCATTGCCATATCCAAGGTCCTCTACAATTTCTTCTATGTTATCTTCTAGGAGTTTTATAGTTTTGCATTTTACATGTAGGTTTATTATTTATTTTGAGTTCATTTTTTTGAAGAGGGTAAGGTGTGTGTCTAGATTTTTTTTTATTTTTTTGCATGTAGATTCACTTGTTCCTTGTTGAAAAGACTTCCTTTGTTACTTTTGCTCCTTTGTCCAAAATCAGATAACTATATATTGGTCTATTTCTGGGCTTTGTCTTCTGTTCCATTAATCTATTTCTCTGTTCTTTCACCAGTACCATACTGCCTTGATTACTGTAGCTTCACAGTGAGTCTTCAAGTCAGATAGTGTCAGTCCCATAACTTTGTTCTTCTTCAATACTGTGTTGGCTATTCTGGGTCTTTTGCCCCTCCAGATTAACTTTAAGCTTAGTTTGTTGATATCCACAAAATAACTTGCTGGGGTTATGATTAGAACTGCATTGAGCCTGTAGATCAAGACAGGAAGAACTAATAACTTGAAAACATTGAGTCTTCCTATTCGTGAGCATGAAATACCTCTCCATTGATTTAGTTCTCCTTTTGTAGTTTTCCTCACACAGATCTTATACATATTTTGTTAGATTTTTATCTAAGAATTTCATTTTGGGGGGTACCAATATAAATGCTAGGTTTTTAATTCCAAATTCTACTTGTTTATTGCTGGCATATAAGAAAGTGATCGACTTTTGTATATTAACTTTGTATCCTGCAGCCTTATTATAATCACTTATTAGTTCCAGTTGTTTTGTTGATTCTTTCAGATTTTCTACGTAGACAATTATGTCATCTATGAACAAAGACAGTTTATTTATCCCTGCCCAATCTGTATAACTTTTATTTCCTTTTCTTATCTATTTGCATTAGCTAGAACGTCTATATGATGTTGAAAAGTGGTGAGAGGTGAAATCCTTGCCTTGCACCTGATCTTAGTGCGAAAGCTTCAAGTTTTTCACCACTTTGTATGATGTTAGTTGTAGGGTTTTTGTTGATATTCTTTATCAAGTTGAGAGGGTTCCCTTCTATTGCTAGTTTGCTCAAAATTTTTATCATGAATGGGTGTTATATTTTTATATGCTTTTAAAAAAATCTATTGATATGATCATGTAATTTTTCTTCTTTAGCCTGTTGATGCAATGGATTAAATTATTTTCAATTAATCCCAGCCTTGACTACCGAGATGAATCCCACTTGATCATTACATATAACCAAATATGTAATTGCTATTACTATTTTGAATAAATTTTAATCTGTTAGATGAATTATGAAAAAGAAAAATTAAAGCTTTTTACTTTTACTTATTCTTTTTCTGATGCCTTTCCCTTCTTTATGTAGATCTGAATTTCTTACTTATAAATTTATATTTATATTTTTTCCTTAATATTTCTTAATATATTATAATTTCTCTATAGTTTCCTTCTGTCTAAAAAACTTCTTTTAACATTTCTTGCAAGGTGGGTCTACTGGCATCAAGTTTTTTCAGTTTTTTTTTTCTCAGAAAGTATTTCTCCTTCACTTTTAAAGGATAATTTTTCAGGTTCTATAATTCTAGGTTGGTGGATGTTTTCTCTCAATACTTTAAATATTTTGTTCCACCCTTTTCTTATTTGAATGGTTTCTGGGGAGAAGTTAGATGTAATACTTACTTTTGCTCTTCTGTAGGTAAGATGTGTTTTTCCACTGATTTCTTTCAGGACTTTATCTTTGATTTTCTGAATTTTGAATATGGTATGCCTAGGTGCAACTTGTTTGTTTGTTTGTTTTGGCATTTATCCTGCTTGGTGTTCTCTGAGCTCTCTGAGCTTCTTGCACCTGTGGTTTGTTGTCTAGCGTTAATTCGGAAAAAAATCTGTCATTATTGCTTCAAATATGTATTTTGCTCTTTTCTCTCTTCTCCTTCTCATATTCCCACTAGAAGTATATTTCATCTTTTTTAGTTGTCACACAGTTCTTGGATTTTCTGTTTTTTAGGTTTGTTTTTGTTTTTATTTTTTAGAGAGGGAGAGAGACAGAGTGGGAGTGGTGGAGGGGACAGAGGAAGAGGTAGAATCTTAAGCAGACTCCATGCCCAGGGTGAACCTGACCTGGGGCTCAATCTCAGGACCCCCAGATCATGACCAGAGCCAAAATCAAGAGTCAGATGCTTAACCAACTGAGCCACCCAGGCACCCCCTGGATTTTCTGTTTTATATTTTCCAGTCCCTTTTCTGGTTTTGAAAGTTTCTATTGATAGATCTTTAAGCTTAGTGATTCTTTCCTCAGCTGAGTCTAGTTTACTAAGACCATCAAAGGCATTCTTCATTTTTGATACACTGTTTTTGATCTCTAGCATTTCTTTTTTATTATTTCATAGAATTTCCATTGCTACTTAGGCATCTGTTCTTGCTTGTTGTCTATTTCCCTATTAAAGCCTTTGGCATTGTAATCATAGGTTTAAAAATTTTTTCAGACTGATAATTTCAACAGTCCTGCCATAACTGATTTTGGTTCTGATGCTTTTGAAGTTCTTCAAACTCTTTTTTGCCTTTTAGTGTGCTTTGTAATTTTTTGTTGAAAGGTAAACATGATTTACTCCTGTAAATAGGCCTTTAGTAATGTGGATGAAGATTTTTCTCAGATCTTTACTGTGAAAACCTGGTAGAGCTCTTAGAGGTAAAACTCACAAAAGCATTAGTTTCCCTTGACCTGCCTGAACCAAGGACTTCCAGGCTTGTCCACACTGAGCCTCCAGAAATTCATCCATTACAGTTCAGGTTTGCCTCCCCTGACACTGGTTCCCACAGAGATTTCTGTTCATAAGTCTCTGCTTTTGGTAAATTGTGATTCCCTGTATCTTCCTTTCTGTCTTTCTGATTTCTCGGGCAGCAGTTTGCCATATGAACTCTCTTCTCTAATGGATCTAATAAGTGTTTATTTTTTCAGTTTGTTTAGCTTTTTGCTTATTGCTCAATGGAATGACCCTTCTAAGCTCCTTACCTGCTGGACCAGAAATCTGAAGTAATTTATGCATTTTTGGAAGAGTCTTTTGTAACTAAACTTTCTCATATAACAATAAATGTTAGTATTAATAGCTGTCAACCAAAAACCTATTTCAGAATTCTTATTAATTTCTAATTAAATTATAGCTCATCAAAATCTTTATATTCTAAAGAGTAAATGACAGATTATGAACGGAAACAGATTATATTCACAGTGAATTTGTTCTTTGAATGGAGCTGAGCAGACTTTAATAGGTCAGTTTGTAGTTAATAATAGATAGCTAATTTGTTTGGGTATATTAACTATGTTTATTTTCATTTATCCTTTGCTCACTGAATGGACCAGAAGTGGAGGGAGGACTCACTTGATCTTAAGAATAATCAAGCTCTCTGTACTTCGAAAATGGAATTACATCAGAGTTTTCAATATGTTGTTAAGATTCACTCTCTTTCAACTCTCTTTCTTAACAGTTTGTTAAAACTGCAGTTAAACCAACAGCTTTTAAATCGGGAATTATCATCAGGAGAGGATTAAAGTCTTGTACTGTGTTTTTGGTGGGGAGAGAAAGCCATGGGAAAGGCTTGGAATTTCTTGATATCTGCACAAGTATTTTGGGAGAGCAAGTTGATCTAGCGGCCAGTGGCACCACATTTCCTTGCATGGTTTTAAAATACTCACTGCAGCAGAACTGTGCTTGGATACCAAGGCAACAAGCTGTATAAAAGTTAATAAGATCAATAGTAATTTTTCATAAGAACAAAGGATTTCTAAGCGGAATAGTAGGGTTTTTCCCCGATTGAACATTTTTGGAAGTTACTTTTAGGGATAATTCATGCCCTTTAACAAACAGTTCTTAAAGGAAAGAGTTAAAATAACTTGACAACAAGATAAAACATCCAGAAAAATTTAAGTATCTAAGAATGCTCAAGTTTCAAATCCTTTCAGCAATGAAAATAATACAAGTATGGTGGTGATCTGGGTAAATTGTTGCCATAGGTACAAATGTAACCTGCAAATACAGCTTTGTGTAGACTTTTTAGTGTTCAGTCCTTGGTCCTTGTATCCTAAGAATTGCTCTCATGCTTTCTCCTTTTCTTTTTTTCTCTTATTTCTTGAACATTTTAAAGGAAAAAATTCATTTGGAATCCACCTGAGCTTAAAATCAAGGAGCACTCCCCAGGCTTATGGAAACAAACATCATGGATGTGGGCTGAACACAGAACAGATATGGCATCATCCATTTGATCTTTTATGGACTCTTGAATCTCAAAGATATGGCCCTGAAAATTTCAGGAAGTGGAGCACAGACCAAGTGATGCAGCCTTTGCTTATTAATTCAATATCATCTGTGAATGTTTGAGAACACTCCTGACTCATGGAGAAATCATAATTAATTTACAGATATTGTCACCCTGTTGAGAAATAGTGTCTGTTAATACTTAACTGTCACTTCTAGTTTCTTCTCCTTTCTCTACCAAACATGTATTTTTATATCACTGTCTTGCCTTAAGTTTCTTTTGATCCACAGAAGCTGTCTTCATGACTCCAAATAACTATTTTATTTTATTTAAATTCAATTAACCAACATATAGTACATCATTAGTTTTTGATGTAATGTTCAATGATTCATGAGTTGCGTATAACACCCAGTGCTCATCACATCATGTGCCCTCCTTAATGCCCATCACCCAGTTACCCCATTCCCCCACCCACCTCCCTTTCTGCAACCCTCAGTCCAAATAACTATTTTAAATTAAATTATACTTTTAACTCAAATTAGTCCTATAGCACCTGAAAAAATCATCTGTAGAAGAACACTCCCTTTGTGGCCAGGGGTCTGAGCCCTTGGACATCTTAGATTTTAATGATGAGATGTCTTATTTCAGTTCTATTTACAAGTTATTGGGGAGAGAGTGAGACACTTTTTAAGCTCATTTCTTTAGCAACAGAATTTTTGCCTGTAGTGAGAAATAGGAGTGATGGAAAGAATGAACTAATTACTGGATTTATCTTTGTCCTATCCTGCTTGTATTGACCAGCAATTAGGGTACTTCACAGATCATTGACTTTTGTTTCAAGTAAACAAAGTCCTGTGAGTTCTGGACATTGAGGACCAAAATTTATTTTACATTACCAAGTAATAACAGTCCAGAATTATCTGCATTGTGAGGTCTATTAAATACTTTTTATGGAGCAATGCTTGGGTTTAGAAGTTAAGCAACTGAATGTACATGTGTACTCTTTAGGTAGACAGATAAATAGCTATTGCTAATAGTTAGGGTAGTTTACAAGATTCTCAGGTTTCAAAGGGTTTTCAACAACTAGACTGTCTAAAAATCACTTGGGGTGCTTGTTCAAATACAGATTACTGGACCTTGCATCCTGGAATCTGCATGTTTTTAAACAAATGCTATTCTTAAGTATACTTGTTCTTGGAACTACTTGGCTTGCCTTTTGAGGTCAACTTTAAATTAATATATGTTCTGCCTTTCTCTTCCTATAGTACCTGGCAGTTCTGAAGCAGAAATAATCAGAATTCTCCAGTGTTTAAATCTGAGATTTGTTTTTGTAAATAACTTTTCAGAATATAAAAAAAAATTATAGTACATCCCCTGTTTTTAAAATCTTTATTAAGTAGGAAGAGGGAAGATGGCTGAAGAGTAGGGGATTCTCGTTTCATCTGGTCCATTGAATTCAGCTAGATATCTATCTAATCATTCTGAACACCTGTGAATTCAACCTGAGACCTAAGAAAAGGATTGCTGCAATTCCACAAATAGAAAATCGACCACTTTTTGCAAGGTAGGAGTTGTGGAGAAGTGAATCTGAGGGGATATATCGGAAGATAAACCGCAGGGGGAGGGGGACTCTGGAAGCCAGCACCGGGAAATGATATAGCAGCAGAGCGCAAAATTGGAGCTTTTACAAGTCTGCTCCTTTGAGGGAAGTCCCTGCCTGAAAGGTGCTCAGGCGGGGAAGTAGGGTAGAATTCTAGCTGAAACAGAGTAGTCTCAGGATCCCCACAGTCACAGAAAGAATGGGGGTGCCTGAGTGTAGCAGAGTTCCAAAGTATTGGAGCAGAAGCCAGCTACAATTAGCGAGCTCCGGAGTAACCTCTCAGCTAGGTGTTGCCCTAAACTGTGAACCCCTGCATGATCCACAATCACTTTCCAAACAGGGGCTCAGGAAGCAGCAAAACTGCTGCAGGACCCTGCTCCTTCCCCAGGGAGGACAGGTGCAGGGTGTGCACATGATTGGCCAACTATTACCACAGCAGGGGCCCAAAAGTTGGCAGGGTCGCAGTGAGAACCCTGTTCCCTCCCCTGGGATGATTGATGTGGGTATGGACTGCAGGAGTCTGTGGTTTGGCACACACAAAAGGGATTGACTCTTTTTCCATTAGGGTGCACTGAAAAATAGGGACCCTGATTGTTCAGCTCAGGGCTGAGATTGAGGCACTGCCATTTTTTTTTTCATCCTCTAAAGTGGTGCAAAAAGCCTTCAGGGAACAAGAGCAATATAGAGTAACCTGAAGCAGCTTACACTGAGCCTGCCCCCTGGCAAGGGGCAGTGCAACTCTGCCCAGGCAAAGACACCTGAGAAGCAATGCAACACGTCCCTCCCCCAGAAGACCAGAAGGTTTATGGATCGCACAGAACTAAAAAAACCTCCTGCACTAGGGGAAAATAGTATGTAGAATTTGAGGGTTTTTTTCACACAAGTTTTTAGTCTTTCAGTTTAAAATTTTCCTTTTCTTTCCTTTTCAAAGAGTTTCTTATTTTATCAACTCTTTGTTTTTAAGACATTTTTAATTTTCATTTTTACATTTACATTTTATAGATATAGTCTCATTTTTGGCTTCCTTTCACTGTATTCAATTTTATTTTTGTATATATATAAGTTTTTCTTTCTTTAGGATTTAGTGTCTTCTAAAACACAGACCAAAATACACCCAGGACCAAGTAGATCACCCTGTCCAACTGTGAGATTAGATTCTCTTTTTTCCCTTTGTTTTTGTTGTTTTGTTTTGTTTTCTTTTTTGCTTTCTGACCTCTTTGGATTTGTCTAGTGTGTATTTAACTTAGGTCATGGTTGATGTTTTTTATTTTATTCTCTCATTCATCTATTCTTCTCTGGACAAAATGACTAGAAGCAATTCACAACAAAAGAAAGAACCAAAGGTAATACTCTCTGCCACAGATCATATCAATATGGATATAAGTAAAATATCAGACCTAGAATTCAGAATAACAATTATAGTTACTAGCTGGGCTTGAAAAAAGCATAAAAGATACTAGAGAACCCCTTAGTGCAGAAATAAAAATCTAATCAGGCTGAAATTAAAAATGCTTTAACTGAGATGCAGTCTAAAATGGACGCTCTAATGGCTAGGGTAAATGAGGCAGAGGAGAGAGTCAGTTGCATAGAAGACAAGAAGATGGAAAGGAAGGAAGCTCAGGAAAAGAGAGAAAAACAACTAATAGACCATGAAGGGAAGCTTCAAGAAATCAGTGATGCAATAAAGTGAAACAATATTAGAATTATTGGGGTCCCAGAGGAAGAAGAAAGAGAGAAGGGGACAAAAGGTATATTTGAGGAAATCATAGCTGAGAACTTCCCTGATCTGGGGAAGGAAACAGGCATTCAAGTCCAGGAGGCACTGAGACTCCCCTCAAAATCAATAAAAAGAGATCAACACCCCAGCATATAATAGTGAAGCTTGCAAGTTTCAGAGATAAAGAGAAAAATCCTGAAAGCAGCTCAACAAGAGGTCCTTAATGTATAAGGGTAGGAACATTAGATTGGCAGCAGACCTATCCCAGAGACCTGGCAGGCCAGAAAGGGCTGGCATGATGTAGGCAGGGTACTAAATAAGAAAAACATGCAGCCAAGAATACTTTATCCAGCAAGGCTGTCATTCAGAATGGAAAGGGAAATGAAGAGCTTTCAGGACAAATAGAAGCTAAAAGAATTTCTGATCACTAAACCAGCCCTGAAAGAAATATTAAAGGGGATCCTTTAGGCAAAGGGAGAGCCCAAAAGTAACATAGATCAGAAAGGAACAGAGACAATATACAGAAGCAGTGCTTTACAGATAATACAATAGCACTAAATTCATATCTTTCAATAGTTGTTCTGAATGCAAATGGGCTAAATGCTCTAATCAAAAGATACAGGGTACCAGATTGGATAAAGAAGCAAGACCCATCCATGTGCTGTCTACAAGAGACTCATTTGAAAGTGAGGGGTTGGAGAACAATTTATCATGCTAATGGACACCAAAAGAAAGCTGGGGTAGCCATCCTTATATCGGACAAATTAGATTTTAAACCAAAGACTGTAATAAGACATGAAGAGGGACACTATGTCATAGTTAAAGGATCTATCCAACAAGAAGATCTAACAATTATAAATATTTATGGTCCTAACTTGGGAGCAGCCAATTATATAAACCAATTAATAACAACACAAGCTTCTCTCAAGAAACTAGAAAAGTCTTAAATACACAAGCTAACCTTATACCTAAAGGAGCTGGAGAAAGAGCAGCAAATAGAGCCTGAACCAAGCAGGGGATGAGAATAATAAAGATTAGAGCAGAAATCAATGAAATAGAAACCAAAAGAACAGTAGAACAGATCAACAAAACTATGGGCTGGTTCTTTGAAAGAATTAATAAGATTGATAATCACATGGCCAGACTTATCAAAAAGAAAAAGAGAAATGACCCAAATTAATAAAATCATGAATGAAAGAGGAGAGATCACTACCAACACTAAGGAAATGCAATTTTTAGAACATATTATGAGCAACTATATACCAACAAATTGGTCAATCTGGAAGAAATGGATGCATTCCTGGAAACTTATAAATTACCAAAACTGAACCAGGAAGAAATAGAAAATCTGAACAGATGAATAACCAGCAAGAAAACTGAAGCAGTAATCAAAAACCTTTCAAAAAACAAGAGTCCAGGGCCAGATGGCTTCCCAGGGGAATTCTACCAAACATTTAAAGAAGAAATTATACCTATTCTACTGAAGCTGATTCAAAAAATAGAAATGGAAGGAAAACTTCCAAACTTGCTCTATGAGGCCAGCATTACCTTGATCCCAAAACCAGACAAAGACCCCACCAAAAAGGAGAATTACAGAAAATATCCTTGATGAACATGGATGTCAAAATACTCACCAAGATACTAGTCAATAGGATCCAACACTACATTAAAAAGATTATTCACCACGACCAAGTGGGATTTATTCCTGGCACAAAGAAATTGAAAAAGGTTCCATGCCCATGAATTGGAAGAACAAATATTGTTAAACTGTCTATGCTACCCTGAGCAATCTACACTTTCAATGCAATCCCTATCAAAATAGCATTGACATTTTTCACACAGCTGGAACAAACAATCCTAAAATTTGTATGGAACCAGAAAAGACCCTGACTAGCCAGAGGAATGTTGAAAAAGAACACCAAAGCTGATGGCATCACAATGCCAGACCTCAAGCTCTATTACAAAGCTGTCATCATCAAGACAGTATGGTACTGGCACAAAAACAGACACATAGATCAATGGAACAAAACAGAGAGCCCAGAAATGGACCCTCAACTCTATGGTCAACTAATCTTCAACAAAACAGGAAAGAATATCCAATGGAAAAAGGACAGTCTCTTCAACAAATGGTGTTGGGAAAATTGGACAGCCACATGTAGAAGAATGAAATTGGACCACTTTCTTACAGCATACACAAAAATAAATTCAAAATGAATGAAAGACCTAAATGTGAGACACGAATCCATCAAAATCCTAGAGGACAACACAGGCAGTAACCTCTGTGACCTCAGCCACATCAACTTCTTGCTAGATACGTCTCCAAAGGCAGGCTAAACGAAAGCAAAAATGAAATATTGTGACTTCATCAGGATAAAAAAAACCTTTTGCACAGCAAAGGAAACAATCAAAAAAATTAAAAGGCAACCTATGGAATGGGAGAAGATATTCACAAATGACATATCAGATAAAGGGCTAGTATCCAAGATACATAAAGAACTTATCAAACTCAACAACCCCCCCAAAAAATCCAGTCAAGAAATGGGCAGAAGACACGAACAGACATTTCTCCAAAGAAGACATACAAATGGTCAACAGACCCATGAAAAAAATGCTCCACATAACTTGCCATCAGGGAAATACAAATCAAAATCACAATGAGATACCACCTCACATCAGTCAGAATGGCTAAAGTTAATAAGTCAAGAAACAACAAATGTTGGTGAAGATGCAGAGAAAGGGGAACGCTCTTACACTGTTGGTGGGAATGCAAGCTGGTGCAGCCACTCTGGAAAACAGTATAGCGGTTCCTCAAGAAGTTAAAAATAGAGCTACCCTATGACCAGCAATTGCACTACTGGTATTTACTCCAAAGATATAGATGTAGTGATCAGAAGGGGCATCTGCACCCCAATGTTTATGGCAGCAATGTCCACAATAGTCAACATGTGGAAAGAACCCAGATGTCCATTGACAGATGAATGGATAAAGAAAATGTGGTATATACATACAGTGGAATATTACTCAGCCATCAGAAAGGATGAATACTTAACCATTTACATTGATGTGGATGGAACTGGAGGGTATTATGCTGAGTGAAATAAGTCAGTCAGAGAAAGACAATTATCATATGGTTTCACTCATATGTGGAATATAAGAAATAGTGCAGAGGATCATAGGGGAAGGGAGGGAAAACAGAATGGAAAGAAATCAGAGAGGGAGACAAACCGTGAGAGATTCTTAACTATGGGAAAGAAACTGACGGTTGCTGGAGGGGAAAAGGGTAGGCAGATAGGGTAATTGGGTGATGGGCATTAAGGAGGGCACGTGATGTGATGAGCCCAGGGTATTTTACACAACTGAAGAATCACTGAACTCTACCTCTGAAACTAATGATGTTCTATATGTGGGCTAATTGAATTTAAGTAAAAAAAAATTAATTATATACACATTGGATATTATTAATTTAATTCAAAATTCCACTGATCTATTAATATATTATTTTTGCCAATTGGGAATTATGAAACCATGAAGAAATTATTATATTGTTTTTCATAGGATGAACTTAGAAACACTGATCAATCATTAAGTCTTAGGTTTCTGAAGTGCAGTAAAATGAGCTTCAGGAACCAGAACTGATTTAGACAGTCAACTATCTAAATTCAAATTTCATTGATCAGTACCTTTTTAAAATTAATTTATTTTTTAATTGATGTGTAGTTGACACACAGTGTTAAATTACTCTCAGGCATACAATGTAATGATTTGATAAGTTTATACCTTACGCTGTGCTCACCACAAGTGTAGTTACCATCTGTCACCACACAACACTATTACAATACCATTGTCTGTGCTCCCTATGCTGTGCCTTTCATTCTCGTGACTTATTAATTCCATGACTGGAAGCCTGTATTCCCACTCCCCTTCACCCGTTTTGTCCATCCCTGTACCCCTGATCCCTCTAACAACCACCAGTTTGTTCTCTTTATTTATAAGCCTGATTCTGTTGTTGGTCTACTTGCTTATTTGTTTGTTTGATCAATGACTTTTTGATTAATCGACAAGGTAGTGAGTTCATCTGGAATCTGAAATAATGGAAATGAGATTGATGCATCTTATGTGATTAAGACAAATATAATATGCCTCCAGCTACTGTCAAATGTTTCTTTTAATAAGGCATGAGATTTTCTTTTTGCTCTGAACCTCATTACTCAGGGGGAAAGACATGTTTGTCTGCACCTGAATATAGAGTAGGAAATTCGACATGGTTCTCTTCGTTGGGCCCAAACCAGTAGTCTAATGTTTTCTAAAGAACCAAGATGATTATTCTGTAATAACTGAGTTCTCTCCTGGTGCTCAAAGAACTTTGTAAGTGACTCTGGAATGCATTTATGTTCAGCAACCAAGACAGGGAAAGTCCTCCTTATAGAAATCTTAATAGCTCTTATTTAAGAACCTTCAAAATTTGTGGCTTTTATAATGTGGAGGCAGAGGTTGCTGGGAACATATTCACAAATTTAAGTCATATTAATTAGAATTAAGGGAATATTTACCAAAGTTTTATGAAAAAAATATAGTGACAAAAAATATTGAGAGCAGTTTTTGTGTTCTTTTTCCCAGAAGGAAAGATCAATATGCTTTAGATAGGAGCAGATCTGTTCAATCCCCACCCCTTACCACAGCCCTGTTTATGCAAGTTGGAAACTGGGCTTCTATAAGTTTCTTGTTCTTTTTTCTCCAGGTTTATTGAAGTATAATTGAAAAATGAAATTGTATATATTCAAAGTTTATAACATGATGATTTGATATACATACATATATATTTTATGTTTGCATAAAAAAAAATCAGAACTTTCCATCTGCCCTGTTCATCTCCAGACCTGGGTTGTTCAATATAGCAGCCAGTAGCCACATGAGTCTAATTACATTTAATTTAATTAGTATTGAATTAAATTAAAAATTCAGTTTTTCATTTTACTAGCCACAGTTCAAGTGCTCAGTAGTCACCTAGCACAGAATATAGAATATTTCTATCATTGCAAAAAGTTCTAGCATAGCTCTGCTCTAGAGTCATAGTTGATCCTTTGGCTCAACAAATGGCTTGTATTTGAAAGAACATGAAAGTAAGAACCTGCTCAAAGTGTCTCAGTGGTAACTATGCAGGAATTTGGCAAACAAGTTGATAAAATAGTGGTAGCATGAAATTGGCCTTTGTGGGAGCACTTATACCAGGAAGAAAGTCTCAAATCAGGGTTTTGCTTTTGTTTCTGTTTTATTTTGTTTTGTTCTGAGAGTTAGTTTACTAGCAGGCTGTTGCCTGACAATGTTCGTGTCAAGCACTTACTAGAAAAAGAAGACCCTTACTAAAGAGCTGCTTGGGTGATGTCATTAAGAAAGCCCACAAACTTCATACTGGTGGAATTTACATACCAGAGTAACATAGATCAATGGAAGAAGATAAGGAATCACAGTGCCCAGAGAGATGCAGTTATAGATGTTCTGGTTTGTAAACTGTCTTAATAGTTTATATCCAGCTTTTAAGTTATATTATTATGCCAAAATAATACTCTAGAAAGCATTATCCAATATAAATATAACACAAGCCACATTTGTGTTTTAAAAGTTTTCTAGTTCTTAAGATATACAACAAAAATTAAATATATTTTATTTAACTTAATACATCCAAATTATTATTTCACATATAACCATATTAAATAGTATTGAGCTATGTAACACTTATTTTTTCATACAGACTGCAAGTTTTTGTACTTACGGTCAGCTTAATTCAGACTAACCACATTTCAAGTGCTCATTAGCCACACATAACTACTACTCGACAACACAGCTCTAAGGAAAATGATAAAACAGTTTCATAATTGACTAAATAGGATTGGTAGACCTTGGAAGGTGACTGGATACAAGGGACATATATTTGCAATAGAAAGAAGCCAAAGGGAAGAACTTGGGAGGGGTTCTTCAATGGCAACCTCATTCCTTCCCATGACTTAAGCTCCACCTTTGCACAGAATTCTCCCATCTTCAAGTCTGACTACACTTCTGCATCCTGCATGCGGAATGGCTTAGGTATGCAACCAGAATCATAGTCTTTACCTGTAGAACTTCTCCTTACTACAATTTGCTGAACATACAGGCTGGAAACCCCAGGCACCATGGATTCTTCCCTCCTGCCACATGCAAGAGCAGCTCTTTTGAGGTGCCCACTCCCCGACTGCCAACCTGGAGTGGCCTGGCTCTACTACTCACCAAACTTTGTTAGTATTTTACCAGCTCTCAGCTAGCCAAGCTGCCTTCTGACCTTATTCCCTTTCCTATCATCCTTCATTCTGCGGCAAGATCCCATTCTAAATGCTGTCACTGATCATGTGGCCACCCAAGAGATAGAAGATAAAACCAAAATTCTTCACATGACTTTCAAGGCTCTCACTTTCCTATCACCTCATCTCTAGGACACACCACCTGGTTCTCTCTCTTCTCCCCCATGACATACTTTCACTCTCTGCCCCAGTATGCTGAACTTCTCATTTAGTATTCATCCAACTGATTTACATTTTCTCATTTGTGTGCCTTCAATCACCCAGTTTCCCAAATCCCAATCTTCCCATCACTACTTCTCAAGGTCTGTTTACTCCCTTTGTGCCTCTGCTCAGTCTAGGCTATCTGCATAGACTCATTTCTGTCTTCCCTCCTACCCCATGGCACATTTTTTGCATTCAGTTCAAGTATTCCTCTTTTGAAAGCCATTACTAACTGCCCTTCCACCTGGGACTAGACAAGGCAAGTCTCATGTGGCTTACAAAACCTACCTGCCATATTTGTATCATTTCCCTGGGGCGCCTGGGTGGCTCAGTCAGTTAAGCGTCTGCCTTCCGCTCAGTTCGTGATCCCGGGGTCCTGGGATCGAGCCCCACATCGGGCTCCCTGCTCCGCGGGAAGCCTGCTTCTCCCTCTTCCACTCCCCCTGCTTGTGTCCCCTCTCTCGCTGTGTCTCTCTCTGTCAAATAAATAAAATCTTAAAAAAAAAAAAAGGCTCAGTCATTTCCCTTAACACCTGATATTGTACTGTTCTTATGTGTCTCTCTCCTTGGCCCCACCCCTGGCACCACACCCAGTCCCAGCATGCCGTAGACAATGTGCATATTTGATGCATGGATCATTGAGCAGAGGCCAGTTGCTTTGGAAGGCTTTGCCAGATTTTCCCAGGCAGATCTTACTCCACATTCTTCTGGAGCTCCCCTTTGATGCCTACAATATGTGGTATGTGCCTCCACTTCTATTTTCACCTATCAAATTCTGCCCTGCAATATACATTCTCTTTATGCTCTGAGTTCTGCTGTCTGTGAGGACAGGGATCCTTCTTTTAATTGCAGCCTCAGCTTTGGTCTGCAGAGTCATTTGAAAATTTCAACAAGAAACATGTTTGAGTCACTTCAGATATGCGTAAAACAGGATCCATGGAAAGGAATCTTTCATAATCATCATGATTATTCAGTTTTAGGTCTGCTCATAATGGCACCATGCCTGGACACAGCAGGCCACCCCATTAGCTTTCTCACCAATCTCAGCTCCCTCATCAGTGGGGATGCATTGGAAATAGACCATTTCTAATCTGCCAGTCATTTTTCTCCTTTCAACTCCAGACTACTTCTCTTCTATCAACTCTTAGCATTGTGTCTTGCCTTTGAGTAGTCTTCTGAAAAAAATGTTTTTCAAGCAAATATAAAATTTGAAATGATATTTTCCACCAAAAGGAATCTTATATAATATTGAACAGGCTCCTTCAGAAGGAAACCAAGAATGGGACATTAAGGACTCCCCTTCTGGCACTCATAGGGGAGATTTTGGAGCTCATAAATCCCTTCAGCAAAGTCTACACCTCTAGAAATGTTGGTATAAGAGGTGTCCTGAACCCAGCCTATTGAGGCTGCTCCCCTGATCCTTTTTTCCCCTGTCTGTATGTCAGACCACAGTCACACAGGGTATTGAAATAAACAAACAACAGAAGAAACTCAAAAACCTTAGGAAGAGACAAAACTCCATTCTAAAGCTATATATAATATTTGTGAGGAGTATAACTTCTGTTTCAGAACCTCAAATTGTTGACTATTGCCCTAAAGATGTATGGGTTAGTGTTTTTTTAATATTGTAAGAGCTTTAACTAACCGCATATTTAATGTTTGTACCTACTGTTGTACAAAAGCTAGGGAAATGAAGTGTGCTAGTTACACTGAAAATGTCATGCCTTTTATGGGTTTTATTCACTTTACAATTCATAGAAAATAAAGACATTATTTTTCTCTTCCAGATGTGTACCCTTCCAGGCACTATACCTCTTCACTAGTTATATTAATTCTAGATTTAACCTCCCCTCCAATTAGAGATTATCTTTTTCATTCTAACTTTGTCAAGACTAGGCAAAATTGCCTTTTTCTCATTAGCATTATGCTCTTTTTGGCATTTTAGAAGTATTTTAAGAAATGACTGCATAAAATGTCATAATATTTGGAATTGAGCCCTTTCATTATATCATTCAATATGAAAAGCTTATGAAAAGAGCTGCAATAAGACTTTAAAAATAAATATCTTGGAGACATTTTTCCCCATTAGCTGTGAACCAAAATAGTTGCTGCGTCTTATTTGCCTTTAGCTCCTCCCCCTCCACCATTGGGACCACCTCCCCCAACCAGCCACCTCTCATAGGGTGCACATCCAGTGTAAAACTGGCTTTGTTTTAAACTCTTGTTTTGACTGGGTTGATTAAAAATCACTTCAGATATCCTGAAAAGAGGATGTAATGCTGGGAATTAAGTACATGGTCATATAATTCAAAGAGTTTTCTCCTAACATGCCAGATTATGCCAGAAAAAGACTGAAAACCTCACAATAGGCTTCCCATGGATTTTTTTCCCCCTCAATATGAATTGTCACTGTTTTCTTTCTTTCTTTCTTTCTTCTTCTTCTCCTTCTTCTTCTTCTTCTTCTTCTTCTTCTTCTTCTTCTTCTTCTTCT